>NC_084912.1:2240174-2577038 GCF_949316345.1 Pungitius pungitius | reverse complement strand
GATCCTCAACGGCCAGTAAACCTTTACAATGTTCACATGAATGTGTTGTTTTCAGTCAAATCGTAGCTTGGATACCAGCTAATTGCCTTTACCGGCTGACGTGCAACCCGCTCGAACCCATCGTCACCACGACAACACCACTCCACACCCGGAGAGAGCCACTGTTGGGTTTGTCCCCCGCGGGCCACTGTAGAGACACAGGGGCATCCGCGAGGACCAGAGGCTTGGGCGACTCAATAAACATGCTGCCAAGTAGCGACGACACATCATTTTATTTATTTTTTTTGTTCCTGCCGTGAACCCGAGTCGACCGGCGGCCGTCCTTTCCTCAAGGAGAAAGCTAAGTACAAGGGGGGGGGGCTTTTTGTGAATATTAGCAACGGTGGGCTTCTGATCACCGCAGCCCTCGTCTTTGTACGACAAAAAACGTCCCCCCCCCCCCCCCGTTTCCATACAATCTGGGACCCAGACACATTCAGCCGGAGGATTGATACCTGCAGTCTGGTACGACTGGGCCGTCTGTGTAAACAATCTATTCCACGCTTGATCCTTCGCGCTCTCGCTGCGATCCTCCTCTCCTGTTGCCCGCCGTCCCTCAGGTGATCAGGCGGCGGGCCCCCCCCCGCCAAAAAAACCCCTCTATTTCTCAGCCATTCTCCACACTTTCCATCCATCCGTCAGCTTTCAGGGCTCACTGCGCGTAATAGAGGTTGACTTTAAAAGACACCCCCCCCCCACCCCTCCCACCCCCCTAACCGGCCTGTCCTCTGCTTTTTCATCTTCAAAGGCTTCGCCGCAGAAACAACTGTTTCGAGGATATGGAGCACTGTGTAGCTTCCACTGTGGCTTTCGCGCACGGCAACATCTGTGTTTGCTCGCCACGAAGCCAGTAACCACGTGACCAACGTGCGAGGCGTGTTCATTTCAACGTGCAACACGAGCAAAAAACATGCACACGCGCCTTCATCGAGCTGCGGGGAGATTTCCAACAGAGAAGCTTTCCAAATGTCTCTTTCTTTCGTCGTTTTCCATGTGTTCAAGGTTGCAGGAAACAGTGCTTCATCAGTATTGGTGCCTCTCTTTCTCTGTGGAAAGTGACTTTGGGTTCTCTTCAATGGTGCAACAAACCCCAGTAAAAAGCTACTGCAGCATTTGCCCAAATCAGTATGAGGGCTTTTTTCTTTTTTGGGGATTCGATGAACGCTCTTGGATACCTTTTGTGTAATTTGTTCATTCAAGGTCTCTCTCTCTCTTTTCTCTTTCTTCTCTATCCACGCTCTCCAATTTGTAAATTTCATCCGTGTTACCCAGGTTTGAAAGAGATCTGTATTATTTTAAAGGTTGCATGTATTTCCCTCATTCTGGTAGAAATGAAGAAAAAAAAAACATTGTCTGCCAAGAGAACTCAATGCCGCGTTTAATTGTTTGGGTCTGGATGCTTTTTTTGTGTTGGTGTTTGTTCATAAAACCCCTTTTACACTGGAAGGCCATCAACAGAAAGATGATCATTTTTTTGCAGCGCCGAGCCGAGTTTCCGGGGTTCACGTTGAGCCTATTTTGCATATTGGAACGGGCTAGATTTCCCCTGGCGTGATTAGTCGGGAAGCTGTCAGTGCGGCGCTGCAACAGAGAGAAGAGACGCGTCGGTTTCATCCCGGTGGTGACACCTGCAAACGCGAGCCTGTCCCTTCTCCTGCTGCAACGCCGACCAAATCAAAGCACCTATAGGAACGCGGAGTCATTTGGAAGTCTGCTTTAATTTCGTTTGGCGCTAACTGAAATTGAAGAGAATGTTGCTATGCGGAGAGAGACGGCAACTTTGAACACGGCATTGTGTCACGCCGGAGCGATTTCTCTCATCCACACGTTCGATTTCAGTTCAATGAATCGCCGCTCTTTGTCCACGAGGCTGGAAAATCCCATATCGGCTCAATTAGGAGTAACACTGGTCAGTTAGAACAGGGAAGGATTAAAGCAAACTGAAGTAGTGAGTTCAAGCATTTAATCCCTCTCCTCACCTACGGGTGATGGTGGCGCACGGAGTCGAGAGGGTGTGCTGGGGAACTACGAGGTTGGTGGTTCAGATCCTGGCTGCCCCACATGTCAAAGTGACCTTGAGCAAGATACCCAACCCCTCATTGCTCCTGTGCATAATGTAGGGTGGGTTAAAAATGCATTGTACGTCTCTTTGGATGAAACCGTCGGAGTAATGTTAAGCAACACAATCCACACATTACTGTTACAGAATATGGAAAAGACTGCACACCACCCGCTATTATAACAAGTGACGATTGGTCTAAGCTGTCAAACTATAGTGGAGTTAAACAAACAGCAGGTCTCTCTGAAAAGTGGGAGGGAAATACACAAAGAATTGAACTCAAGCCCCGTGCTTCTGCTGCTTGTGTTATAGGGGGATGCATAGAGAGCGTTATCGTGCAGAGTCTGCGTTACGCTGTGAACTGAGACAAACATTTGGTGTCTGAATTCCTGCAATTTGTCTTTGATGGTATTACAGTGCTGCCATTCACTTGTCTCCTTTAATAAAGACTCAGGAGGCTCAGTTAACGCATTTCAGAGGGTGCAATAATTCCTCTGAAATGAACTGCGTGAAGTGCAAAGCCGGGGTTTGGATAGCGGTTTCAAGTCGGGTTGCCATGATACGCAACGCTTCTGCATAACCCACGATTTGATCACAATGATGCTAATGTGCATGAATTTGTAAATGCCAACATCATTTGTCGTCTTTTATCTCCCCATGTTTTCAAAAATGTTCACAAAACGGGAGCTTGGCCGCCGAAGCCGAAACGCAGATCAGACGGAGCCGAGCCGCCGCATGTGATTGCGCGTGTCTGAATAACCTTCTTTGCCGTGACTCAATATATATACGTTTTGTAATCTATAAAAAAAAAAAAAAAGGTACATTTGTATGTGTGCGACCACTCAGTCCAAGGTGATTGCACGAGTGGAGCAGCTTATTTCTGTGCTGCATCTCATCTCGGCTCAGAAAAGCTCTGATTTGCATGCAAATGAGGCCCCGAAATGGTGTGTGTGTGTGTGCGCGTGTGTGTGTGTGTGTTTTGGTGAAGCTCACTTTGTGTATTGGCACTTCCGAGTCCAAGTGCCTCTGTCGGTCTGCAGCTCATTATGGGGCGTGCATCCATTGATTACAGGCGTGCAGGGAAACAGCCCCTCTTTTCTTCCCCTTTGATTAAAAACGCTGCGTTGGGAAAGTCTTATTTCGCCGTTGTATTGATGCTTGTCTGGAAATGGAGAAAAATGGAAAGAAAATGAGGTCTCTTCTTCATCTACTCGCGCACACACACACACACACACGCACGCACACCCTTTCTCGGTGCACCACTCGGGTTGTTCATTAGGGACTCAGTGACGAGGCATTTGTACAGCCATCCCTTGCTGGGAGATAATCAAATTCAATAAGAGCCTTGACTCTGCACTCTTTGGTGCCCTCTCAGTTCATTTCTATCGTCTCTTTCTGTGCAGCCTCGGCTTCTGTCTCTCTCTTCCTCTTCCTCTGGTCGTTGGCCAACTTGGCAACGACTAAGTCAAGCGGTGCCTCGTGTTTCAGAGTCCAAGATGAATTATTCAAAAGCCTTGTGTGACCTTTGAGGACCTCCTGAGATGCACACTTAAGGGAACACACTTTGTTTAAGTATAGTACAGACACTTTGTATTTTTTGAAGTCTATCAAATATTTTTTGAGTAAAAAAAAATAGAATTTTGTCCTTAAGATGCACCGTGATTATACAATGACTATTTTTGAAATGAAAATATAGAGCATTAAAACCACAACAGTGCAGTGTGGCAGCTTTGTGAGGGTATATTTAGTAGGTGAGGCTCATTATTTTTGCATCGGCATGACATTAAAAAAGAAAATTGTGTTTTATGTGAAACAAAAAAATATATAAATATATAAAGGTTGATATTAGCATGCATTCAAGCACACAAAAAAGGGATTGTCAAAATGATTACCAGTCATCTTGCAGGGGTTAGTAAACGTTTGTACCAAAATGATACCTTCCAGTAGTCGTCGAATTGCAAGGAAATGCTTTTTCAGCAAAGCTTTGAGCGCAACGAATAAAATCCAATTTACCGAAGAAATGATTTCCTCCCAAACACGGGCACACCAAAACAAAACAATTTTTTCCCAACCGGATTCCGCGAGGAGCGGCTGCGGGGGGATCCGACGTGACCCGCGACGGCGGCTCACCGGAACGACGCCGTCACGTGACGCACGGACCATATTGCAGCTTTTGATCCTCGAGTGGGTCGTTTTCAACCCGTTCTACTCGCAGTAAATCCGCTTTCTTAGGAGCAGCCAGGAAGAACTACCTGAATGACCTGATACTGTGTTCTCATTATCGAGGGCCTCTTCAGGGCCCGCGGCGGTGCGTCGGGCGCTTATCTCGCGTGAATGCATGCACGCAGATTTCCCCCCCCCCCCCCTCCTGTGCGCCGCCCCGCACTCACTCCCATGCGCTCTGTCCTCCGTGGCACGCTGGAGCCGATGCGACGCGCCCGAGCTCTGCTGCATCTGTTCCCCCCCTTCGCTCACGGGGGACACAATTTGTTCTTTGTTTTTCTGCAGCTCCACACTTGCTCCTGTTTTTTTTTGGGACCGCTTTACGTCGTAAAATTCGAGTTTTATTTCAAGTGGAATCAAGCTTGGTAAGAACAAACAAAAGCACAACCAACAACATTATTGTTGTCTTTCCATTGGCGTCATTCTACAGTCACTCGTAAGCAATAAATGGCATTCTGTGACTATTTGACAAAAATGCAATTATAAAAAGTGATATCCCACTGCAAATAGCAACATCAAAAGGAAGGGAACCATCTGTACTGTAATACAATGTGGTTTTTGTTTTATCATGTAGTCAAAGGTTGGGTCTCATCTCCATTTGCTCCAAGACGTATATTTTCATCACTGACTCGACAATGAGTGTTTTCATAGACATCAGGTTGCGTTTCCAAGTCTCCTTACAGCTCCGAAATAGTTTGTTGTGTGGATTAGTGGATCGTGGACAGGACCAAAGAAGAAGGGTTTCATTTGTCTTTTTATTGTGCCTGGACAGGCTGATAATTAAGATGCCTGCGAACTGACATTAGAGCTTTTTGCCGACGCCGGTGTCTCCAGCGAAGATAAAACATCCCGACATCACCGGCATTTCAACCAGCAGCGACTCGACCACTGGGCTGATCATTAGTGCCGAGGCTGCGGGTCATTAACCATTTCGTGCTGCGCACACATCAGTGAGACGACGCCTACTGAGGGGGAGGGGGGGGGGGCGTCCAGACAGTGTGGTGATTTGCTGTCACGCTGAGTCTGTTTTTCGGGGGGGAAAAAAACAGCCTCAGCGTCGCAAAAAATGTGACTCTCCTGCTAGCAGATTATTGAATTGTTAACACTTGACATTAAATTGATACAGATCACTGAAAACATCACCAACCAACACTAAAATATACATATGTGCAACACCTGGGGTACACATGCATTTATTTGTTTAGGTCCTAGTATATTTATTTACTGTGGTCTTGCACTCCTTTTTTTATATATTTGTCGATCATTATTCTATTTTTTTAAAGGAATATCTTCGAAGCGCCAGGTCAAACTGGTCCGAGGTCAGGCCTTCATTTGCGTGGACGTATGCACAAAAACACTCAAACACACATTTTCAACCCAAAGGTCCTCAAGCCGTGGATGAGGGGAACAAGTTCAGCCCCACTGCTTTGGTTTTTTTTTTTTGTCTGGCTCTCAGGCGGTGATGGGGGGGGGGGGGTTCTCTAAACGGAGCTTTTATGTAGCACTCCAGGGCCCAAGCCGGGAAAAGAATTGCCTTTTCATAAAAGGGGGGATTTTTCAAAGGAAATTACTGTGACAAACAAACTTTTGGTGCAGATGAGGCATCTTGTGAAGGAGGACATTTCCTCTCACAGGTCGCTGGTGGGTGTTCTCACGTATACGTGAGCCGCGTTGGACTCGAATGGAGCAGAAGGGAGACCCGTCCCAGACGTTTCGCAGCGGGTCACACATGTGTTTTGTCCCTAAAGTTTTAAGTAGTTTGTCAGAGTGAGATTACGAGGGACCGAGGAAGTGTCATTATTCATTTTAAACCTCCAGGGGGGGAAGAAGGAGGAGGAGGAGGAGGAGGAGGAGGAGGAGGAGGAGGAGGAGGAGGAGGAGGAGGAGGAGGAGGATTGGATGACAGCTCAAGTCTCAAAGTCTCTTAAATTTGAAAATATAAAAGTATAAAGACCCTAGTTTCATATTACACCTCATTTAGTAAAATAGATGAACACACGAGCATGTTGAGTTGATA
Organism: Pungitius pungitius; assembly: GCF_949316345.1. Taxonomy (NCBI): domain Eukaryota; kingdom Metazoa; phylum Chordata; class Actinopteri; order Perciformes; family Gasterosteidae; genus Pungitius; species Pungitius pungitius. Next base: position 2,570,700 of record NC_084912.1, on the reverse strand, counting down.
CAAGCCGTAATCTTTTAAAATGACTCCCTCGATGTGCAGATTCGTGAGGAATCAATGGGGGGCGGCGAGCTGAGATGTTTCCAAACTCCTTAATGGGCTCCATTTATTTCATGCCGTTTGTATTTGGTGCTTGATCAGATCGAGGCCTTTGCATGAGGAGGCAAATTGCATCACCATCCTCCTTCAGTGAGTTTTATGTGAGATTTTGGTTTTTCCAATAAGCATCAAGGCCCTGACTTCTCCTTCCCGAGGTCCTGAGTGATATGAAACAGTTAGAGGAAGTCAGATAAGAGGTGTTTCTGTCGAGTCAAAAGTATGGAACTGTAAATGGACTGTGACACCCATTTATCAATCCTGCAATTTCTACATTGTCTCATCGACCAGAGGGAACAGAAAATACACAAAGAACGCACATGCACACACGGATGCAAGGAGAACATTCAATAACAACTGTGTTAAATATAAAGAAAATATGTCCAAGGACTGTTATGTCATAACACAAACACGTATTATCTTACAAATCTAATCTTATTATTTATAGATAATAATACATGGTATATAATAACTAGATATGCCCCAAATCCGTGGTCATGAGTTTGACTTGCTTTCTGTATTCTTCAGAAGGGAAGCTGTTTTCCACCAGATTAAAAGTGCTTTAAAATAGTAACCTTCACTCAGCTTGTGTTGCTGCATTTTAACTTAAACCTTGTATCTTTAAACTCGTATTATTATTTATTTTGTTGTGCATGTTTTACTTCATGTTGGCAACACAATTTGGCTTCACTCTTTATTGCTACACTTAAAAAAAATAAAACTTTTTTTCCGGATTTTCTTCCGGAATAAAAAAAAAATCAGGCTTCGCTGGCGTCCGTGGCTCAGATGTGTGAACGTTTAATCAGAATATTTGCAACAGTAGGCTTAAGCACTGCAACTTTGTTAAATCTAAACAGTAGGTTTAGACTCAACTAGAATATTTCTGAAAGAAGTAGAAAGTTCAATTCAATTCATTTTATTTTGTATAGCCCAAAATCGCAAATTACAAATTTGCCTCAGAGGGCTTTACAGTCTGTACACATGCAACATCCTCTGTCCCGAAACCCTCACATCGGCACAGGAAAAACTCCCCAAAATATGAAAAAAAACCCTTCAATGGGGAAAAAAGGGAAGAAACCTTAGGGAGAACGTCAGAGGAGGGATCCCTCTCCCGGGATGGACAGACTGCAATGGATGTCATGTGTACAGAATCAACAATGTAAAAGATGTACAATACATTCAATTTCTCTAACTGAAATGATACAAGTAATTGCAAGTAGCAGAAGAGGTGTACGGCAGGACCACTGCAGGGACAACCTCCATCAGATCGAACCACCATCCACAGAGGCTTCTGTGGGGAGGGAGAGCAGAAAGATGTTGGTTTTTGATGACAGTAATATGAATCATATTTAAAGTAATGATGATGGCAGCAGCAGGTGTCAGCAGAGCCATGAGCCAGGAGTTAGAACCGGGGTCCGCACGAAACTATGATCCACGGAGACCTGCTAGGCGAGAAAGCACAAAAAACTCCCGGAAAGAAGCTTAATTAGTGATGTACATTAATAAAGCATGGATGATTGTGGGAGGAGAGAGTGAGAGTGAGAGAGGGGCTCGGTGTGTCCTAAGAAGTCCCCCGGCAGTCTAAGCCTAGAGCAGCTTAACTAAGGGCTGGTCCAGGCTAACCTGAGCCAGCCCTAACTATAAGCAATATCAAAGAGGAACGTTTTAAGCTTTATCTTAAATGAACTGACCGAGTCTGCCCCCCGGACTGAAAGTGGAAGCTGGTTCCACAAAAGAGGAGCTTGATAACTGAAGGCTCTGGCCCCCATCCTACTTTTTAAAACTCTAGGAACCACAAGTAGCCCAGCATCTATGGAGCGTAGATGCCTTGTAGGACAATACGGTGTAACAAGCTCTTTAAGATAAGACGGTGCCTCACCAGCAAGTGCCTTGTAGGTGAGGAGAAGTACCTTAAATTCTATTCTTGATTTAACAGGAAGCCAGTGCAGAGAAGTTAATACAGGAGTTATATGATCCCATTTCTTAGTTCTTGTTAATACACGTGCTGCAGCATTCTGAATCAGTTGGAGAGGTTTAAGCGATTTACAAGAGCAGCCTGATAACAAAGAATTACAGTAATCCAGTCTAGAAGTAACAAATGCATGAACTAGTTTTTCTGCATCACTTTGAGACAGGAAGTTCCTGATTTTTGATATATTCCGTAGATGAAAAAAGGCAGTCCTTGAAGTCTTCTTTATATGAGAGTTGAAGGACATATCCTGGTCGAAGAGAACTCCAAGATTTCTGACGGTGCTGTTGGATACCAGAGCAATTCCATCCATAGAGACTGTATCACGTGACAGCTGACTTCGAAGGCGCTCTGGGCCTATCATGATAACTTCCGTTTTTTCCGAGTTTAACATCAGGAAGTTGCAGGTCATCCAGGTTTTGATGTCTCCAAGACAGTCCTGAAGTCTAACAAGTTGGTTGGTGTCTTCTGGCTTGATCGATAGATACAGTTGAGTATCGTCTGCATAACAATGGAAGTTTATGCGGTGTTTTCTGATAACGTCGCCCAAAGGAAGCATGTACAGGGTAAATAGAATCGGTCCAAGCACAGAACCTTGTGGGACTCCGTGACCAACATTCGTGGTCCTCGATGATTCACCGTTCACAAACACAAACTGGGATCGATCCGATAAATAAGATTTAAACCAGCTGAGTGCAGTTCCTTTGATGCCAATCAAGTGTTCCAGTCTCTGCAGCAGGATACGGTGATCGATGGTGTCAAATGCAGCACTGAGGTCCAGCAATACAAGAAAAGATACAAGTCCTTGGTCCGATGCAAGTAGAAGATCATTTGTAATTTTCACCAGTGCCGTTTCTGTGCTGTGATGCATTCGAAATCCTGACTGGAAATCCTCGAACAAAGCATTGTTTTGTAGAAAGTCACATAATTGATTCGCGACAGATTTCTCCAGGATCTTAGCGAGGAAGGGAAGATTAGAGATGGGTCTGTAGTTAGCCAACACCTCTGGAGCTAGGGTAGGTTTCTTCAGAAGAGGTTTAATTACAGCTACCTTGAAGGACTGTGGTACATGTCCTGTCAACAAAGACAGATTCATAATATCCAGTAGGGATGTGCTAATTAACGGAAAAACTTCCTTAAGCAGCTTAGTTGGAATCGGATCCAGGAGACAAGTGGAAGAGTTGGATTTCAAAATTGTAGAAGTCAGTTGATCAAGGTTGATGGAAGAGAAACCATCCAAGTAGGTATCAGGGCCCACGGCTGCGTCCAAGGATCCTACATCCGCGGACGGGTTGGCTCCGGTTGGGGGTAGTAGACCATCAATTTTCTCTTTGATAGTCAGAATCTTATTATTGAAGAAGTTCATAAAGTCGTTACTACTGAGGTCCACAGGAATACACGGCTCGACAGCGCTGTGACTCTCTGTCAGTCTGGCTACAGTGCTGAAGAGAAACCTGGAGTTGTTTTTATTTTTCTCGATTAATGATGAGTAATAAGATGCTCTTGCGTTACGGAGAGCCTTCTTATATGTTTTAACGCTGTCTTGCCAAGTTAGCCTAGATCCTTCTGATTTGGTGGAACGCCATAACCGCTCAAGTTTCCGCACAGTTTGCTTTAGGTTCCGGGTTTGAGAGTTATACCAAGGCGCGAACTTCCTTCTTGTTGCCATTCTTCTTTTGAGGGGAGCAATACCGTCCAGCGCCATTCTCAAAGAGCCTGTGGCAGTATCGACAAGATGGTCGATTTGTGACGGACTGAAGTTTTCACAGGAGTCTTCTGATATCTTGAGACAGGACACTGAACTTAGAGCAGAGGGAATGGTTTCTTTAAATGAGGCTACAGCGGTGTCCGATAAACATCGACTGTAGAAACCCTTGGCAGGAGGAGGAGATTCTGGCAGTAGAAATTCAAAGGTTATCAGACAATGGTCGGACAGGAGAGGGTTCTGTGGAAAGATTGTTAAGTGTTCTATCACAATACCATACACAAGAACCAAGTCGAGGGTGTGGTTAAAACAATGAGTTGGTTTGTTTACAGTCTGACAGAAACCAATTGATTCCAGCAAAGAGAGAAATGAAGTACCAAGGCTGTCGTTATCGACATCCACATGAATGTTAAAGTCACCCACTATAATTACCTTGTCCGTTTTAAGGACCAAACTCGTTAAGAACTGTGAAAATTCACATAAAAATTCAGAATAAGGACCTGGGGCCCTGTACACTATTACAAAGAGAACCGGCTGGATTATTTTCCAGGTTGGTTGTGAAAGACTGAAAGTCAGACTTTCAAATGAGTTATAATCCAGTTTAGGTTTAAGGTTTATTAAAAGGCAGGAGTCATAAATAGCTGCCACTCCACCCCCTCGGCCTGTGCCTCGGGGGATATGAGTATTAACATGACTTGGAGGAGTCGCTTCATTTAAGCTAAAGTACTCCCCATCCGATAGCCATGTTTCAGTAAGACAGAAAATATCAACATGGTTGTCAGATATTAGTTCATTTACTAAAACAGCTTTAGAGCACAGAGATCTAATATTCAAAAGACCCCCTTTAATTCTCCTAGTTTGTTGCACAGTTGTATTGTTACATTTAACTTTGATTAAGTTATTAAATATAACTCCTCGGTTGTTTACCTTTAACTTAAATAACGGTGTCCGTGGGGCAGAAACAGTTTCTATAGAGTTAATTACGCTGAGTGACTGCTCGGAATGAAGCGCAGAGAAGTGTGTAAGACTGCGACTCTGCTTCCTGGTCTGAACTCTGGGTCATGGATTAAGTCCATTAAGAAACTGGGTCAGGTTCTTAGAAATGAGTTGAGCTCCATCCAAAGTTGGATGGATGCCGTCCCTCCTAATCAGACCAGGCACTCCCCAAAACGTTTTCCAGTGATCAACGAAGCCCACATTATTTACTGGGCACCACCTCGACAACCAGCGGCGGAATGACGACATGCGGCTATACATGTCGTCACTGATCAAGTTTGGGAGGGGGCCAGAGAAAACTACGGTGTCCGACATTGTTTTAGCGTATGTACACACCGATTCCACGTTAACTTTTGTGACTTCCGAGTGGCGTAACCGGGAGTCATTACCGCCGACATGTATTACAATCTTACTGTATTTACGTTTATCCTTAGCCAGCAGTTTAAGATAAGACTCAATGTCGCCCGCTCTGGCCCCGGGGATACAAGTGACTATGGCCCCTGGTTTCGCTAACTTCACGTTCCTCAGAATGGAGCTACCTATAACCAGAGTTGGCTTCTCAGCGGGTGTGTCGCTGAGTGGGGAGAAGCGGTTTGAAACGTGAAGTGGTTGGTGGTTAACCGTGTGCTTCGACTTAGACTTATGCTTATTCCGGACAGTCACCCAGCCTCCCGGCCGCTCGGGGGTTGCCGGGGGACGGTTAGCAGGAGCAAACGATACGTCTATGTGGTCCGCACCGACTATAGGAGATGGCTGGTTAACAGCGGCTACCTCCATGGTGCGGAGCCGTGCTTCTAACTCACTAAGCCTCGCCTCCAAGCGATCAAATATACTGCACTTCTTACATGTACCATTATCCGTAAGGGAGGCAGAGGAATAGCTAAACATGTGACACACCGAGCAAGAGAGAGCAGGGGAGGTAGGGAGGGAAGACATCACAATGTTAGCTGCTAAGCTAATGCTAAAAGAGGTAGCGCTAACGCTAAACAACGTCTAAGCAACTATTCGTTTAAACGACAAAGTGCTGGACGGCGAGGCGTTTAACAACGTCTCACGTAGATAATTCGCCGCTTGTACTGACAATATCACGACAGAATCAACTTGGTATCGCTAGAGCTCTGAAAAAGTTCAAGACATCAAACACGCTGTCGACAGGAAGTGACGCAACAGACTCACCGCCTCCTTGAGCAAAAGTGAGGATGGATGAAATCGTATTGACATACAGAGATGAAAGGGGAAGAGAGACGTTAATTCAGAATTGAGAGGAACATTTTCATTGGTTCAGGATGTTTAGTTTGGATAGTTTTTTTTTTTTTTTTGGCCTCATCTCGTACTGATGTTGCGTAGTTGTTATTGAATAAAAGTCCCCGGTGGTCTCTACACATTTGCTAAGCGGTTAAAGAGCGCAGCAGTCTTTACCGGTGTTTATATGCCCAGAGATCTCTGGGAGTTCCAACTACACGAGAGCTGCAAGCGCTTCTACAGATACACGTACTCGGAATACAAAAACAGGGATACGCCTTATCGACCAGTTTCATGGAGACGGATATTCACTAAGTCTCGCATCTAACATCTCATCATTTTGTTTAGACCATGGCTGCACGCGTGGCATCTGTAGTTTGACTGCTAATTAAACCTCACCTTAAATTACAAGGGCTTCTTAGATATTTAGCATGTTGACATGTAGCAGTGGGTGATGACACACTGTGTGGACCCATGAAGGCTGGACCCTGCATTTGTCCCACGAAAAAGGTCTTTAATGCTCACGTTGTTGACTTATGTCGCCGTCGTGTGTGTTTACATCGGCGCCTTTGTTTGAATCCCCCCGACGTCGAAGCCACGCGGTGACTGCGACCATAATGAAATGTCATAGTTTGAGGCCCCCGAGCTGCCCGGCGCCTCAGACACTGACAGCAGGGCGTCGGCGTGTGATGAGATTGGGCAAACACGCAAATACAATTATACAACGTGTCACGTCAAAATGTCCTCCGTGAAAAGGGCCAATAACCTGGTTGACTGCTGCTCATCAATCTTTTTATATCTAATCTACACAAAAGTAAAGGTTTCTTTAGTATCTAAATACTCTACCCATTCATTTCCTACTCTGCAACAGCGTGACACACTGTAGATACACATTTATTTTCACAGTTGACGTTGTGACTGGGTTTAGCTGATGGTATAAAGCTGTGGCTCTCGTTGGCTAAGTGAGGCGATGCGCTTATTATCTTATCCAACATGGGTTCTGAACCCAGCGCGGTGCTCACCTCGGCCATGTCCTCTTTTATTTAGAATGCTGTGCCTCCCCAGAGCCGACAGCTGTCTCAGGTGAACTCTCCATATTAATTGACATTTCATTTAGCTTGGCTGAAAAGCAATCTAAAATGAATTGGGTTTGATCCATATCTATTAAAGGTATTGTATGGAGAAAAAATAAACCTTAATAAGAGAGACTGGTGTGCTCATTTGATTGCCGGTTATTTGTCTCCACAGTTAGAAATAGAAAGGAATGCAGTGCATTGACTCATGTGTATTTAAGTTATTATTTGAAGAGACAACACGTGTCACGTCTAAAGACAAAGGCAGATTCTTGAGAGAATAATGTCTATTTTAACCATTTAAATTCGGTGTTTTTACGCTGCCATGAAAAGCCACTCACATGGTCGTGTAATCACATGCACACGCTGTAACTCACATGGAGAAATCTACTGCACCTAGGAGGAGTGTTGTCTTCCGTTCTGTGTGTGTATGTGAGAGTGGGTCGATGAGGCTGTTTTTGTGTGTTTTTTGTGTGCGTACACAATTGCCCGAGAGCTTTTGCGATTTGTCACCGGAATCCGGCATATTTTACTGCGCCAGAAGAGCTTTTATTCACTTCCTGTGAAGGCGGAAGTGGATTTTTCGAACGGCACTACGTATGTTACATTACTGGTGAGAGAGTGTGCTGGTTTTGTCGGGTCCATCCCGACTCTCTGGTTCTCTCAGGTGCAGCAGAAGAGTCTCTGGTCGCCGTTCGCGTAGATTCATGTATTTGATATCACAACTGGCACCAGGAAGCCGACTCCACACACACGAAAGAGATTAAAAAATGTACAGTTGTCCCATGCTGAGAAATACAAAATCTTGCATTACTCTCCAACATTGTCTAGTTTGAAATATTCAGCGTGTGGGTGGAAGGGTAGAACGAGGAGAGCGGAGAGCAAAGGGAGGAGGAGCAGAGAGATGAAGTCATGTGGAGGAGACACACAACCAGCCGGCGACACACAGCAGTGACTCCGGCCCAATCTTAATTAAGATCTTCCTCCAGTGCCTCTTGTGCTCTGCTGCTTCTCAGCCTCCGCCGCTGTGAGCCCGAGTGTGTCTTTAGCGTGTTGAGTCGGTCCGAGAGATACACGGCAGCAGATATCTCTTCTGCCGCATTCGGGGCTTCGCACCACTCAGCGGGTCATGCATTTATTCCCGAATCCTTCCGCTAAAAACACGTGAGCCTCACGACCACGGAGCCATTTGTACTCACTTACTTCAACGCGGAGATTGGTCCAGGTTGGAGCAGCCTGAGGAGAAAGCCTTTTCACGGCTGAAAATCATCAAGAAATGATCTCAGGCTTTGTGACTTCCAGTCACTTTGAAGTAAAATAAAAATGAAATACACAGTAGCAGCTATTTTGAAGCTATGCCTGTACCAAGTAGCCTCTGTTTAAAACATCTTTGAGCTGGCGTCTGCCACTGGCACTAACAGCATCGCCAGCCCGTCAAGTGGCAGATTTTGATTGAGCCGTCCATTTGTCCCAATGGTTCAGAGGAGGAGGCACAAAGTGGTTGAATAAAAGTAAACTAAGTAACCTCGTAACAAATCAAAATTGGATTTGTTTAGTTGTGATGACCCGACTGCTTGGTTTCTTGTTACTACTCCGAGAAACCTGCACATATTTTCTTTTTTAAGAGACATTATAGCTTGTGTTGCTGTAAAACAGCAATTCCGGCCTTGAATTCACCAATCCAAATATCATTGTTAGCCTTAGTAACTTTTGCGGGATTTCTCCAAAATTTGGAAAAAATTGGAATCAGAGCAATAAATCTCAAAATAGCACCAATGCTCACAGTGACATTGTAGCCACAACGTCTGAGGAGGAACCTGCCTATCCATCTGTTGTTCTTCTTGGACCATCAGGTGCGATAACCTCGCCGAAATCACCCGTAGGCCATAAAAATACACAATACCTGACATTCCACCTCCGCAACATTTTGTGCCTCTGTGTCATTGTCCTTTCCCCCCCCCCACTCCACACATCTCACGGCAGGATCACACGCTTTGTCCTTTCCACCATTGTTAGCCAACCGCCAACAACGCCTCCCCCGTGCTTTGTTCTCCTCCTCTCCTTCCTAGCGCTCTCCTCCCCCGGTCGCTGTGCACGCGGTAGACGCTCGGACCATGCCGGCTTCTTTTCTGGTCGTGACGGTAAACAGACAGTGACTGATACGGATATCCGTCGTCCTCCTGTGAGTCCGAGCTGCTCCTCGTCTACACAACACCGTTGAAAGCCTTCACGCTGACAAATTGCTTGAGGAGCACAGAGGAAAAGAAGAAGGAAATCCAATTAAGTGAAATGTAAGCGAGGGAGGGAGGAAAAGGTGTTGCACAAATTTGTTCCGCAGACTGTGTGTGTGTGTGTGTGTGTGTGAGTGAGCGTGCTCTCGAAGAGCGGCGAACTCCGAAAAAGCACGGAACGGACCCAGCGAAACGCGTCAAGGCTAAGAGGCTTCTGACAGGCTAATGAGAGACTCCTATAAATAAAATGATAGCCTGATTGCTTACTGCTATGTTCCCCGGCAGTCCATTGATTGCAGGCACACACTAAATCGACCGGACTGGCGTCCAAGCAGCAAACGCAAGCGGCTCGGAGAGACGACAGCGTGGATGTCAGCGTCTCAGCAACGCACCCGACCACCCCCTAAACGTCTAAACACCCCCCCGGGAACGTTGTTTACGTTAAATGTGATTTAGCTGATGCTTTTATCCAAAGCGACTTACATTGCGTTGTGACCCATGCTTTGCATTTTTGACTGGGGAGCAATTGAGGGGGGTTGGGGTGTCTTGCTCAAGGACACGTCGACATGGCACACGGAGCAGCCGGGATTCGAACCACCAACCTTGTGGCTCCCAGCGCTGAATGTCTGCTCATAAGAGGTGGTGGAAGTCTGTTAAGAAAAGCTGCGTAACCCTCGGACTTTAAAAATGCCGACCTCTTTGGATGTTTTGTTTTTCAAATCAAATAACAATTTGGTCCAATTTGTTGCCGTTACGCTTTCATTAAATCAAGGCCACTCTGTAAACTGTAATGTATACTGTAAAGCTCTTAAATTCAAATCTGGGTGGTAAGGGAAATTTGTAAAATGTCCATTTGGAGTAAAAGCCCTATTTGTCCAATATTTATCCCTGAAACGGGCTATTCCAAATAATTGGCCTTGAAAACAGCTAAAAACCCAGGCCGTGAAGTACTTTCTTTTTTTCCATCCTCGCTCTAACTGAAAGTGGTTGTACCAGTTTTTCTTTTTAAATTCCCCTCGTACGTCTCCTTCGATTTACCGAAGAAAAAAAATCAACTAGAACCAGAATGTTCTTCAATTCGACGGCAGTTTGTTTTTGTGAGTTCAAATTGAAAACGCGGCAGCAAAACCCTGAACGGACGCTGCGGATGAGAGAGAGAGAGAGGAGCCCAAAGAGAAAGCCTTTAAAGAAACTTGTGCGTCTTTTACTCAGCCCCCTTCTCGCTTTTGCTTTCCTTTACAGGACTTAAAGACGACCCGCCGATCAACAATCAGCAGCCTGCAGAAGTTGACCGCCCGCAGGCTCCACAGCGGGACGTGTCGATCTTTCCATCGCCCCCCCCCCCACCCCCCAGCATCAGTCTTGTTCTGTCCGCCCACAAGGTTTTACAGACTTTGGAGTGGCATTAGCGACACTGAGACCCTCCTGCCCACACATCTGTAATGGAAATCACTGCATCCTGATGTTGGAAGGACCTCTGGTCAAGAAAGAAGAAGAAATGGCTTGGTAGCAATTATCATGCCTGGTGTTTCCTTTTTATACTTAACTGTCCACAAAAAAAAAAAAAAAAAAACGGGTCACCCGCCTGTCGTCTCTGCAGCTCACCGCAGCCCCTCTGTGGTATTACTGACATGAGGTGCACGCTGGATTATTTTTATTTTGTGGCTAGCTCGCCAAATTCTGCAGCTTCATGAAAGCCTGAAGGGCTTCCGAGGAAAAGAGAGTCATTTGACCTCACCTGTCCCGCCCGCTGAATTCGCCGCCGTCCAGCGAAGAACAGCCCGCAGCGAGGATGACCCTGCTCGCAATTTCGCCCGCAATATTGAACCGCCAACAAGTAGGCTTGTTTTTAACTGAACATCTTTTTTTTTGTGTGTTCATCCGCTGGGTTTTGAAAGCCGGAGGGTCAAAGATTTCAGTCCTTCAACTGGAGCTACACAACAGAAAGAAATAGACAAAACTGAAGACCAAACATTTCATAATGGAGTCTGGAGCCGCTGAACCATCATCGCATGTCAATGGATTCTTCTGTATTCCTGAAGCTTTCTAAGAGACATTTTCAAGGTTTAAATTCTAAATCTCCATGAAAGTGTTTACTGCCCTGCAGGCTGACACCAGAGATACGAGTCCTAACTAGCAGTTTAACCGCCTCAAACATCCGGTTGGGTTTCTTTATACGGTTGACGTGCTCGCCCAGGCTCACATGCTCATTTAGGCTCACCTGGGTGCCCCTTTAAGCTCACCTGGGTGCTCATTTAGGCCCACCTGGGTGCTCATTTAGGCTCACCTGGGTGCTCGTTTAAGCTCACCTGGGTGCTCATTTAGGCTCACCTGGGTGCTCGTTTAGGCTCACCTGGGTGTTCGTTTAAGCTCACCTGGGTGCTCGTTTAAGCTCACCTGGGTGCTCTTTTAAGCTCACCTGGGTGCTCATTTAGGCTCACCTGGGTGCTCGTTTAAGCTCACCTGGGTGCTCATTTAGGCTCACCTGGGTGCTCGTTTAGGCTCACCTGGGTCCTCGTTTAAGCTCACCTGGGTGCTCGTTTAAGCTTACCTGGGTGCTCGTTTAGGCTCACCTGGGTGCTCGTTTAGGCTCACCTGGGTGTTCGTTTAAGCTCACCTGGGTGCTCGTTTAAGCTCACCTGGGTGCTCTTTTAAGCTCACCTAGTTGCTCATTTAGGCTCAAATGTGCTATAAAGCAGGCAGAGTGAGACGTGGTAAGTAAACAGAGCAGGTGCTCAGATGACCACACACACAGAAGGGGGGTGACTTCATATCTCGGGTCACGTAGATATTGCTACACTATATATACTCCTATACATCTCATATGTTTTATTGTCCTTAGCACACTGCTGTTTGTGTTGGATGTTAAAAGGAGCCACATTCTCGCTCCTGCACGTTCCTTGAACTCGTACACTCCTGCAGATTGCCAGTGGCGTTGCCAAGTGCAGTTAATCCAACTGTGATTGTTCCTAGACGTAAGATAAATGCCCACATGAAATAACTCTGAAAGTGGAGCGGTCCGCAGCCTTCACAGAGCTAAAATGAAGATTTCAGGATACACCAGTTTATCCCGAGGTAGCATCTATTGTCATAATCTTCTTGGCAGGAGCAACCTTGAGACGTCTACTTTCCTTTCTGTGATGGAGCTGGCAGTGGGCTGCTGTAAACATTGTATGTTATGTCGGGGGCCTTAAATGTCACAGCACACAAATGAATGGTGTTCGAGGGACCGACTCGGGCTCCCTACTGAATCCTGATTCTCCTTCCATCCGCATGTACATACAAGTTGATTCTCTCCCCAAACAGCGTATTGGTCATCCCAGCATTTATATGGGTCAAAAAGAACCAGAATTAGTTTTTTTTAAATACTGTGAAGTAATCTGGGGAGAGTAATCCCCTTGAGTGAGAGAGTGACCTTTTCATGAGGCCGAACAGCACTGTGATAATTAACGATTGGGTCTCAGGTTGAAACTCCCACACATACAACACAGACAAAAACGTTTGTTTTAATTATCTGTGAGGACATTGCATTCACTTACGTTTTTGAACATTTGGAGCGTTGTTTTTCTGTATTTTGGCCGTTACCATCTTACATTTTTGCAACACAAGTGGGTGGACAATATTCAGGTCGATGCCATATAGACCTGTCAAATGCAAACTATCCACGGCCTGAAGCATAGTCTGCTTTGTAGTCTATTTGACTCTGAATGGGATCATCATTTAGGAAATGAACACCATGATATACGGAAGAGGACTTGAAACTGCCATTTGAGACGATAAAGCCACACAAAGGAGAAGGGAATGAGCTTTAGGGTCATCTTTTTTTTTTTTTCAAAGACTTGAAGACCATCCAACTGACCCATTTTATCAGACACGGGAGGCTCCCCGGGCGGCTGGGAGAAAGAATCAAAGTTTATGGCACTTGGGCACCCGGCTCTGTTTTCGTCTCGGCCACCCGGTGAGCACGTTGAAGAGGACCTGCCTTAAAGTGATCGCTGGCACCGCCTTGCTGCGGAGGCTCGCTCCAGGTCTCTTTGTCAGAAGACGAACGCTGTCCATCGCCGCCGTTGCTCCGGGTTTTGTTTCCCCGGCTGGTAAGAGCGGCGCCGGCTGTCGATTCGAAAGCTTCGCAATTTGAAGAGTCTGGTTGACATTGAGGCAAGCCACTGCACAACGTCATACCTCTTTTTGTTGTTGTTGGTGTCTGTTTTGTCTCTTCCCGGCAGGCCGAGCTTTTCCTCACGCCTTCAGCATCGGTCTGTTGTGTTGATTTTTGATAATATTCAAGCAAACGTTCAACATGTGTTGGAGGTACAGGTCTTAAACAGATACGTTTCCCACACACTCTCACAGGCACAAACAAACACAAACACAGTCTCTGCTCTCGAGCTGTAGATAAGACAGCGAGGTGGGATTAAGCCGAGGTCTTATCACCCCCCCCTCTCTCTTTCTCTCTCTCTCTCTCTCTCCTGTGACTTCTATTCTATTCCATTTTGAAGGTGGTGTTGTGGCAACATCTCGGTCACATTTTCATGTCATTGACGGCATTGGTATCCAGTCTTCCATTTTAAATAAAACGAGTGAGAATTAAAAAAGTTGTGAAGAGTGAACACAAATCAGTTACTCACGGCAAACTTAAAGCTAGAGATCGCAAGCCTTGACACTTAGATAACCCAACAGATTACTTTAAAAAAGGGCAAAGCTGAGTTCATCCTTTTCTTTACAACAGGAATCCAGAGTGCATCAAAGCAGCTTCAAAGCAGACTCACACACACACACACACACACGCACAAGGCTTCATAGCAATGGGTTGTTCTCAAATAAAATGCTATTTTTCATACGGGGTGTCTGTGTAGCATTACACATGTGTTTACGATATTTTTTTATTATTTTCACTAATTAACACGGAACACCATAGGGAACAAGTATGTTGTTAAGTCATGGCAAAAAAAAAAAAGACTGTAACTAGCTTAATCCACGGTGACCGTATGGAGACCTTTTGGCCGGATTGAAAACACAAACAACACAAACTCATCATAGCCATCTTAGCTTCACCCCCCTGACCCCACCATACTATACTGGCTCGCCACTAATTAGACACTGTTTAATACTCTCATTCATCACTATCGGAGCAGCTGACCGCAGCACACGTGTGTGTGTGTGTGTGTGTGTGGGCGAAAGACGAGATGAGGTTAATGACCCTCGACGGTACACAGCTCATTTGTATCAGTATGGTTTACGCATCCTTTCGCCTGACTGTACACACACACACACAAACACACACACACACACACGCCACCGGCTAGAATCTGTTCTTCAAATGCCGCGTGTAACAGGACGGAATAAAACATGACGTGAGGGAGCTTATGTAACGTCTTCTCACCTGTGAAGCGGGCCCTTGATTACACTTCAAGGTTGCGGTGAAATACGCCCACTGGCCAGTGTTTGATGTGCCGACGCAGAGGAGGGAGCAGCGTGACATATTGATGGGAGAGTGGTTTGAAAAAAGCAAGGTGCAAAAGTAGATTGGGGGGACAGCGCGGGTCCCTCCTCCAGATCTTTCATCACAAAGTGCAACAAGCGTTCACGCTGTGCCCGAAGTGGCGGGCGAGGTATGACCCCGCAAAGTATTTCACGTCTAAATCGGGGTCCTAACCGATTGGTTGGGAGGGCGGCCATCGTTTTCATTAGAGGCTCCAGTGGATCCATAGCGGCGCTCGGGCAGGCTGGTGTCGTGAACGAGGGACACGTCTCCTCCCACTTTAGGAACTATTTCCAAACTGTGAAGAGAAAGGTGTTAACGCAAACTGCTTAGGTGCTCATAGGATACCAGATGTACGGAGGCAAGGTGTGAATTTCCCAAACCGCCTGAAAGTACAGACACTGCTGATGTGAGATGGAAGCCCTGAAAACATTTGGTAAAGGACATAGAAATAACATCCTTTCGTGGCCTGAGCCCCACTGTTATCACACCGAGTTACCGAGGTGTCTGAAACGCATTTACATGCTTTAACTGTGTGTTTACCAATTAAATTACAGGTTCATTTTCCCCTCAGGATCTAAAGTTTATGTGATTACAGATATTGAAGTATTTTGAAGATGCTTCTTTTTTTTTTAAACTGAGCTCTCATTGTTCCCATAGTTTGGAACAGGAAATTAGTTTGGATGAAAACCACATCCTTTCCATCTATATAAATATATATAGATGGAAAGGATGTTGTGTATATATACAGTTTTACATCTACCTATCAGTAAGGACAATGAGAAAGCAGTTTAATTCTATTAGAAACAACTAGGATTCTGTTTCTCAACACTTTCAAACAATCTATTAACTAATTCTGTCCAAATGAATCTTGTCACGTAACAGACAACCTTGAGAATTTACCTTCGTGCCTTCCATCCTGTTTTTAGGAAGAAAAAAAAAAAAGGAAAATGGTTATTTTTGCACTCAGCGCAGCTTGATCACTTTATTTTAGACATACAGGCTGTTTCATTTTTAACGAGTCCTTCGTGGCCGCGATTAAACTGCTGCTGTTGGTCGTTGTCAAGGATCAAGGCCATGTTACTCTGTTGCTTCCTCCTCCCAACACAAAGCTAATTAAACCGATAATTATCTTATTTTTCAAATTACCTGGATTACCTGGTTGTTAATTCTGACACCGGGGGAGTCTATTTTTTATCTCCTTTGCAGGTTGGGGCCCTTTGACTGTGAGACTCACTCTGATAGAGCAGAAAGGTGTCAACACCTTTTATTTTAGATGTACTTTATTTTAGAAAAATAAACATGAAATCAGTCATAGTTTGGAAATGTCACGGTTTGGCTTCGCTTCCGGTTTTAGTTTGAAGTTTCATGTCTCTTGTGGTCCTGGGTTAACTTCACTTCCTGCCTTGTCTTGTGATTGCGTGATTGATTCCACCTGTGTCCAATCACCTGCACCTCCCTTGTGTATTTAAGCCCTGTGTGCCAGTTGTCCTTTGTCGCGTCATTGTCCATGTCAGTCCTCGTTGGTGCACGTTCTGCTTGAGTTTTGTTTGAATAAATAGCACTTTGTCGGAAGACCCTGCGTCTGAGTCCTGCCTGCCTGCCTGCCTTCAACCTGCACCAGCCGATCGTGACAGAATGACGCGACCATGGAAGGACTCAGCAGGGTTCGATTGGGTACACCCAATATTGGGAGCCCGAGTCACCTTTGCGGGTTCCCGCAGGAATCCAAAGGTGGTTCGGCGGGGCGCTTGCCCCCCAGCCACTCACGAGCCCTGGTTCCCGGACCTTGAGACCCGACAGCGGCGGCGCCGTCCAAACCGTCCGTCTCCGCCCGTCCTGGTTCCAAGACCCCCGTTTCAGCCCGAGTGGGCCCCAAGACGCCCGTTTCAGCCCGAGTGGGCCCCAAGACGCCCGTCTCCGCCCGAGTGGGCCCCAAGACGCCCGTCTCCGCCCGAGTGGGCCCCAAGACGCCCGTCTCCGCCCGAGTGGGCCCCAAGACGCCCGTCTCCGCCCGAGTGGGCCCCAAGACGCCCGTCTCCGCCCGAGTGGGCCCCCAGAGTCCAGTCTCCGCCCGTTCCGGCCCCCAGAGTCCAGTCTCCGCCCGTTCCGGCCCCCAGAGTCCAGTCTCCGCCCGTTCCGGCCCCCAGAGTCCAGTCTCCGCCCGTTCCGGCCCCCAGAGTCCAGTCTCCGCCCGTTCCGGCCCCCAGAGTCCAGTCTCCGCCCGTTCCGGCCCCCAGAGTCCAGTCTCCGCCCGTTCCGGCCCCCAGAGTCCAGTCTCCGCCCGTTCCGGCCCCCAGAGTCCAGTCTCCGCCCGTTCCGGCCCCCAGAGTCCAGTCTCCGCCCGTTCCGGCCCCCAGAGTCCAGTCTCCGCCCGTTCCGGCCCCCAGAGTCCAGTCTCCGCCCGTTCCGGCCCCCAGAGTCCAGTCTCCGCCCGTTCCGGCCCCCAGAGTCCAGTCTCCGCCCGTTCCGGCCCCCAGAGTCCAGTCTCCGCCCGTTCCGGCCCCCAGAGTCCAGTCTCCGCCCGTTCCGGCCCCCAGAGTCCAGTCTCCTGGCCCGTCCCCACGGCCCCTGATCGTGCCCCCTCCCTCCCATCCCTTGGTCCTCTCCCCCCCACCCCTGGGGGCCGTCTGGGATCCGGCCCTTGAGGGGGGGGTGGGGTCAGGGGTTGGGCCGCCGCACTGCTCGGCGCCCCCCGCCACGACGACGCCGGAGCCGCACTGCTCGGCGCCCCCCGCCACGACGACGCCGGAGCCGCACTGCTCGGCGCCCCACGCCACGACGACGCCGGAGCCGCACAGCTCGGCGCCCCAAGCCACGACGACGCCGGAGCCGCACTGCTCGGCGCCCCCCGCCACGACGCACGGCCGCCGACCCGGCAGACCCCCCGAGACCCGGAGGCCCGGCCGCCAACCCGGCAGACCCCCCGAGACCCGGAGGCCCGGCCGCCAACCCGGCAGACCCCCCGAGACCCCGAGGCCCGGCCGCCGACCCGGCAGACCCCCCGAGACCCCGCGGCCCGGTCGCCGACCCGGCAGACCCCCTGAGCACCCCACGCCTGGCCGCCGCCCCGGCAGGCCGCCGGACCTTAGCTGTCGGGTCCCCACCCTCCCTCCCCTTGTCTGATTTTTTCCGGTTCTGCTCCCCTTTAGGACCGTCTGGAATTCGGTCCTTGAGGGGGGGGTTCTGTCACGGTTTGGCTTCGCTTCCGGTTTTAGTTTGAAGTTTCATGTCTCTTGTGGTCCTGGGTTAACTTCACTTCCTGCCTTGTCTTGTGATTGCGTGATTGATTCCACCTGTGTCCAATCACCTGCACCTCCCTTGTGTATTTAAGCCCTGTGTGCCAGTTGTCCTTTGTCGCGTCATTGTCCATGTCAGTCCTCGTTGGTGCACGTTCTGCTTGAGTTTTGTTTGAATAAATAGCACTTTGTCGGAAGACCCTGCGTCTGAGTCCTGCCTGCCTGCCTGCCTTCAACCTGCACCAGCCGTTCGTGACAGGAAATACTTGTCTCCCACACACACACACACACACACACAGCCGCAAACTGTTTTAAATTAACAAACGCTGGAAAGTAAGTAAAAAACTGCCTGGCTTCATGATAAGAATAATAAAAGCATGCTCGGGTGCAAGGATCTGGAAACTAGTAATTAGCATAATTGTGCAATTGTACTGACCCTAATTATATTACAAAGAGAGGCCATTTGTTCCTCAGGAAACATTTGTTCCTCACACAATACAATATGAAACTTTCAACCTGACTTTGAGCGGTGAAGCCTGCTATTCAGTACTAAATGTCATGCGATACATCATTATTAAAACGGGGGGTTAAAAGCCCTCGTTTGGTTCATTATTGTCTCTGGAACCTAAAGCTGTAGAATTAAGACACGCTCCTGAACGTTTTGTCACGTGTTTGCACTCGTACCGTCACAGCTCAGCAGAGTGGTCACTCCCATCGCTCAATCGAGTTCATCTCGATAAGACGCTGTGCGTTTTGACACCAGAGGACCAAGCGAGCGAGCTGCGTTAAACGACTCATCGGGATGAGAGCGTGTCGTCCTAACAGCTGGCAGTGCAGTTTCATGGGTCATAGGTGTGACTTTGTTATTAATACGGTAAATATAGTGTAACAAAAGAGCGTGATTAAGGTGCCGTGGATCCATTTCGCCGCCCCCCCCCCTCGCAGCATGCATCGCGGTGCAGCAGTTGAGGTGAAGGATGTGGGTGGAGGACAGCAGTATTCTAAAGCTCTATATGGTTGGAACTTGGCAGAAGCTTCTGCACGCAAAGCCGTGCCAACCATTTAGGGCTCAAAATGTAAAATCAAGTTTCATTGGAACACATCAGATGAACCAAGACAAAAGATGATTTAACAATTTACGCTGGAACAACGCAGCTAAAGACTAAGATTAATAAACATTATTTGTTAGAATCTAGCTCAGGTTTACAGGGAAGTAACATTGTGTCTCTACTGTATTAGAAGATAATCCTTGTGAGTATCTAGGTCAATTTGAATGTAACACCTGCTATGGTTACCTATATATATATAGATTCCCACTCAGAAGTGTGGGTTAAGATTCATGAGAGTGTGAAGATGCTCCTAGATCAAAGATTTGACAAATGTTTGGAGCACAATCTTCAAGCTACTGCCAACGTCTCTTTTGCTGGTGCCAACATCGCATCACATGTCGCATCGCGCATACTGACAGTTGTGTAGATTTAAGTCATCGAGGAGGTGCCACTGACACACCTTGTCCCGATGAATCCATTCTGAGGATCTGACTGTAGGACAACACCTCATAGGGTCAAATGCAGCCAATCTCCCACAAAACACCTCCCATTGGTCCAGAATGAGACGCTTTGATTCCAAATCAAATGTGAGAGAAACAGCTCATGGTGGGCTGGTGGGTTCTTTTGGTGTTTTGCTTAGTTCACTACTCATTTTAAGCCTGATCACGATGTTTTTCCCGAACCCACGGAGGAGTTGCATTGCTCACACCGAGTCAGGTTTTAAGGCTTCGACAGAGAGAACAACAAAGGAGAGAAACGAGCTCCAGGGACCTTGAACATGCTGCTGTGGGCCGAACGGTGATTTGTGCAGCTTGATTGCCAGGTGACATCGCTCCCCGCATCACTCCGGGTGACATGTGACCTTCCCGTGGCGACGGCATTGGTTGACGCGGCCCACGCGGGGTCTCTGGAGCCGCTGTGCGCCGTGGGCTTTCACTGCCAGGCCTGTACTTCATCCCCCAATATGTATTATGTATTAAGTGTTGATACAATGTGAGCAGGTCGATAAGTCTGGGTGGCAAATAATAAAGAAGGACTTTCAGCATTTCAGTTTGAGGTTTTTATTTATTTATTTTCAATGTGGGGTAATGTTTAACAGTCAATTATTACAGTGCACATTGAATGCATATGCATGAGTAACACTGATGAATCTTAAAAGCCTGAATTTTCAACCATCACATTTTAGTTTAATTGTTGATTATCATACATGATGTGATTACACACTAATTGCATTATCATGCTGTTGAATGTTCAACTGAGGCTTAAAACCGTGTATTATCAGTTGAACTTTTGTTTTAAAGTAATGTAGTGTAAAAGATACCAAATTTCCAAAGTGTAGTAGAATAATAACTGAGCACAGCAATACTAATAGAACACGATTTAGCTTATTTACATGTTGTGTTGTGTTTTTAAATCAAAGACTGACGGCTATTCACACTGAGAATTTCACCAATTCACAAATCTATTGTATTTGAGTATTCGTAGCAGTCCCACAGCGACTGGTCCTCTTTTAAATATCGTCTTCACATTTACATTTTCCCAAAATATTCAACAAATGAAAATAGGATCCATATTTTCCCTCTGGGCAGAGAAAAGTAACAGCATTTGCTCGTGTTCCTTTACTGAGGAAATGTAAAAAACGTGTTTGGACCTGCGGTTATTGTCAAACGCTAATCCCCGAGTTTGCCTCTACAGTCATTCCGCCGACCCCCCCCCCCCCCCCCCCCCCCGAAGAGGTTACCATGGAGACAGTGGAGGGGGAAAAAAAAGGGGGGGGGTCCTCCTGACACCGGAGCAGAACTTGGTAATTGGCAGATTATCAGAAGACAGAGGTTAGGCCTCCAGAAGGTTCACAACAAAGGGAGGAACCACTGCAATAAATACTGCCAGGAGTAAATAGCGGGTCGTCCACCTCTTACCCGGGGGGGGGGGGGGGGGCGGATCCGTGACACGACGGAGAAGACGCCGCTCTCAGAGAGCTGCGCTCTGACAGACGGGATTGTTTCCCAAAGCCGGAGGGAAGGGATGAGTGTCACTGCGGGTCAGAGATAAAAATGTGTTACACGTGCGCAGATGTCGCTGCTTCCTGGTTGATAACTTGCTCCTTTGTTCAAGTATGGAGATTTATCACAGCGGTGAACCTCTCTTTAATCCCTGCATTTATACTGTATTACATTTAGGTGTTCCCCACCAGCAAGGCAGCAGGAGCATGTCATGGAAGGCCGATGTGCTTCAAAGAGCAAAAGGATTGAAAACATGTTATCACTTTGCACATGTCTTTTTACCGATATGAGCTGTACGTGGGGGGTGGGGGGGTTGCAATAGGACAGTAACATGTTAGAAATACTACCAAATCAATTAATTAAACATACGATGGAAAGGCCTGGAATTCAGCTTTTTAAAATTTGTGCAGTATAATAAAATCTGTGCTCGGTTTATCCCATGGGATGACAGTCGTATCACCACAATTAAAAAAACACACCGCTGTTATCTGTTTTGACCCTGAATAGATGTTGTATAACAGAGCTTTATTTATTTGAGTCTGGGAACTTCCTAAATCCAAGGATATTATGCACACCGCTACTGCAGGGTCGTGTTAGTACACAAAAAGCCTCTAGATAAAAATAAGGAAAGTGAAAAAAATGAGCCTAGGGTTCAAATCCTATGCAGCCGTGTCGTTTATGGTTTATGGACAAATATCCCATCGTCACGGCGACGGTGTGTTTTTCTGTGGGTGTCGAAGCCACGCGGCCATTAGGAGAGGTGACACGGTGCTCATTGAGCGGCGAAGCACCGCGGCCCGATCCGCTAACAACTTAACAATAAGTAGTGCGCAGGTAATGGGCGGCCTCTCCACCCGGGGATTCTATTAAATGGACCATGATGCATTTCTCCCAATGTGCGCTCTGCCCAACAGCTTTCATCCACGTGCACTCACTCACTCACTCGCCTGTCCCTGCATACTATTAAGGATGAGCAGACACACACACACACACACACACAGTGTTCAACTTCATAATCACAAGTGTAGACAATCAACATTAAAAAAAGGGGATTATGTTTAGTGCAGGGAGTGGGAGGGAGTCACGCTCTCATGCAGATGGCATCATTTTCTGTCCATGCAGCAGTTGCTTTGAAAATGGCTGACAGGAGGGGGGAGGAGGAGGAGGAGGGGGGGGGAGGTGATACGCTCCGCGTTCAAAGGGTGTCGTCGGCTGCTTTGCGCCCCCCCCCCCCCCCCGGGCCAGCAGCCCGCCTCGCGACATGGTAATGAGAGTTTAACATCAAGGCTGTTGTTGGTTTACTATTCACACCACAAGTGTGTCGATGTTACTACGGCGTGCAGAGAGGAGCACTGCAGGGTCCGAGGGGGGATGCGACCATTTCAAAGTCTTGAAAGACATTTCCTTACCACTCGTGCACACATGGAAAAGGGTGCATTTGGTCTCTCTCGCTCCCCAGCGGTGCAGGCGGCGCAGCAGGGAGCAGGGGTCAGCTTTTACAGATCTGAGGTCAGTGAAAACGATAAATACGGCGTTACGGAGCCGAGCAAATAAAATTCACCGGATTTGATGTTCGGCCAAGCGGCAACACTGGGCGCGACCCAATGGACGGGTGCGTCAAAACACACACACCTGTGTGCACACTCGCCCGCACAAATGTACACAAACTCCCAGAATGGATAAGGACCCCCTCCAGGGGTCATGTCTGTCTTTAGGAAGACATTCACCACATCCTTGTTAAACAAGGCAGCCGAAAAACTGGTAGTGTGTGTGTGTGTCTATGTTTGTAGTGTATATATCCAACTAATTAAAAAACTGATTAAATAAAGTCATCAGCTTTAGTGTTACCTTTAAACTTGAAGGTGAAACAAACCAGTAAGTAAAAAGGTGTCACTTGTATTGATACAACTCGTGTCCACCCAAAGTTGACACACTTCCCTCCATAATCAAGTTGAAATGCAAAACGCAATTATGCTTAATGCACTCACACAATCCATCATGGTTACAGTAACTATGACAACACAGGAGGACCATTTAACCACTTGAAGCGTGACACGTGGAATAAAGAGGGTTTTTTTTTCACACATCACCTTCATTAAGTACCACATCGATGAAGCATGCGCAATGTTCACCCAACAATTTGTTTTGCTTGTCCAACATACGGAGGGATTAGCAAAAAAAACACTGAACAAAGGGAGACGTGCTGTGAAGGAATCTGTGGAGCGGGATTAAAAGGATGATACTTTTGAATGCGTAATTAGTAATGAAATGTGTCATCGGCATTTAACAGCATCTGTTCCTGTGAATGCTCAACAGTTACACAGCGAATTAGGCGCGGCACCAGGAAGCCTCCCTTTGTCCTAAATGAATGGACGATCACCTCAGGTGGACCTAAACTAAAGCAACTTTATTGCGGTTGTTGTAGTATAAGTAGGATATTCAAAGTAGAAAACAAAGGTGGGATGAAAAGTGAGAGACTGATGACATTCTTGAATAAAAGTAAAGTAATTCCCATGCAGTTGTTTTCCCTTCAGATATACAGTACATATCTTCAAAGGCCGCTTTCACAACAACAACATTTCCAAACTCTGAGCCATAAATCTTGATTTAATAAGCAAAAACATGCACCACACTTCTCCATTTAAAGTTAAATATCAACTTTTACCTCACTAAAGCAACCAATCATTGTGAGTAATTGACAGTTAATTGTGATTTCTATGAATCATCGACAATTGCCTCACTTTCTGAACAAAATAAAAAAAAAAACATTGTTGAATTGCTCAAAGATGTAAATTTGCACATTGATTGAAGTCAGCATGACACATGCAGTATTTCCAATTGTTTCCATGACTACACAGGTTCTAATATCATGAGTTAAAGTAAAAGCCGTCTAATGGTCCTTTCAAGAGAGATGTGGCGTGAAAGGAGACACATCAAACCTGTACAAACCTCTAGATCAAAACATGCTGACTTTTATTTTAGATAAAAGAAACTAATTACACTGTCACACCTCGACTTGTTAAATAGGTTTTAAATATATAGTACTAATATTTTGAGTGATCAAAACGCTGTGTTATCTGCCAGATTGACTCTGCTGCAGTGAATGGTTGCACTTTACAAATGGATTCATGATTAAAGGGACTTTGAGACTCCTGATCTAGTTGCTGTAGGCTGAGGAAAACTCGGTGCTGTAACACAAGCAATCTTTCATCAATAAGCGTCAACCTGTGACGGCAACCGCGACTCCTGTCAGACGTCTGTGTGTGCGGCGGCCGTGCGTCATCTGAACACTCATTTCTCCCTCTTCACCTCCTCCTCATCTGCCTCGCCTGTCACTTTGCTCATTCGGGTGTTATCAGAACAAAGGTCAAGATTCAACTCAGCACTTCGACAGAGTCTGGGGAACCTGCAGGGATGTGAACCAGTGCTCCTTTACGTCTTCACATATGTATGCGATGGGATAAAAGGAGCTGCGATACAGAGTTGCGTAAGCTCTTTTCGTCAATTTTTATTGAATGACGTTGCGATCTAATTACAAATTGTGAATACAATGTATACCAACTGTTGCTGGTCTCTCTGAATGATCAGATTCTTTAAACATCAGCCAACACTTGCATCTTGCATCCCAACGCTAGTTCGGGAAAACAGGTGAAACTAATGCCAGCTGTTTTTTCCTCTGAGGAAGTGTACTGTCAATCATAGATTAGGTGCCACAGCAAAGTCCTGGCGAACCACTCCCTCTCTCCGTTTGTCTTCCTCCAGCAGGTTGTTAGTGCACCATTCAGCATCCCTCCGCCGCCATTCCCCCACGGGAGCACAGGAAAGTCATCTGCAGCGGGCCCGCAGGCAAAGGCAGGTTGGCCGCCTCATAAATTTACCACACACACACTCTCTTTGTTATGCATTGCCCTACCCAAGGGAGGAGGGCCGTGCATGCGGCGTAGTGAGGGGAGCCCGGCGTCTCCTCGCACATAAAGAAACACGGCTGTGTGAAAAGAAAAATGTCGGAGCCTTCGTTGGGATTATGTCTCTCCAGTGTGCCTATGGGCAACTCGTAAGCTCCATTTGAATAAAGTACACGTCAAAACATACTATTTGCATATTTAAACGTCTATCCGACGGTCTGTTCCTTATTTGTCAAGCGTCCCCCCCCCCCGTTTGTGAAAGGGTAATACAGTACAAATGACTCAGGAATAGATATTTTCCCAATACACACCTGCAGAAGCATTGACCGATTCTTCCAAAGAATTAAGGCCCAGTTTAATGTGTTGTCGTGCATCAACATAATAACATGCACGTCTCGACTCTACAAGTTTAAACTTTACGGAAAACTATTTTTATCGACATATTTTTTTTTTCAACATAGACCGAATAAAACCCGACCGTGGTGCTGCGGCTGCATGCAAACGGCAGAGTGAATGCGGCTCCATTTCACTCTCCGCTTGCCTTTGTAGTGAAAACGTTGTTGCCTGAAGCCACTGCCGTGTTTGGGAGGCATGAGACCAGTTAATCACCTGTGATTGGTGAGGCAGTTAATGTGTGTGTAGGGAGCGCTTCATTTGATGCTCCAGACTTGGCGTGCCAAATGCAAAAATGTCAGTTTCCAACTTGATCAAGCTTAATTTATACTGAGAGGCAAAACCATAATTGCAATTAGCGCAGGATTAATTGTGCAGCAGTGAAACTCCATAAGACTGATTCCGCCAATGGCAGGTGCTGAAAAATGTGTTCTCCGACCGGCCACAGGTGATGAAAAACTCTTCCGCTACTCTTTACAGTATCAATGATCACGAAATGTGACCCCTCTCAGGGTTTAGCACGTGTGTCACCCAGTGATGAGCACCAGGTACGTTAAGGATTATAGAAGCAAAAAAGGAAACACATCTACATTACTGACATTTTGTTCTTGTTCCGGGAACAAACATGGCTACTTTGTATTATACAAAATAACTCTAAACATTGTAATCAGTTCTTTTTACTGTCAAGATCCTTGAAATAAAAATACAACCGAAGGCATAGAAGAGCTTATTTATGTGCGTATTATGCTGATATCCCTTATCTTATCCAACTTTGAGGATTTATTTATAAATTACTCATTTTTTGGACCAAAATGGTCTCTCCACTATTGTGTGCGATATTTTTACTGGAGGCAAGTGCTGTGTGCATGAGTCGGCTTTAACAACTACAGCAAAGCTAAACACGGCCAGACCAAAACCCCGGTCAGACAACAACAGGAACATTTTGTGTGCTGGTTTTTGAGCCATCCTCCTCTGTGAGGGAACCACGTTGAAGGATGGAGCTCATCCCGAAGACTGACGGCGTGATGGGGAGATGCAGAAGGAGGCTGGACAGGACACACTTACAGAATTCACCAGGAAGCGGATGGTGTTCACAATTACATTTTAATAATCTGTGTGGGGAAAGTCTGTATCTGCATGGCCTCTCCAGGGGAAGGGAATGCAAGGTCAGATTCAAAAGTCTTTTGAGTCTCCTTCCAAGCCTTTAAAATGCTGTTATATAAACCTCTGTTCTGTTCTGAAAAGTTCAGTTCGTCGGAATTAAAATTCACGGAATGATTCCACTTCTTGTATTACTTGAGCGCTCCTCTTCTCACCAGTAGCACTGATGCTTGCTGGATGTTTAGGGCATCATTCAGTACCAACCTCTGCTGCCTCCTCTGGTAGACCACGCACGTTTCTCACTGGGCCAAAGTGCATTCTGGGCCCACACAACCATGGTCTGGTGTGTGACTAGCCTATGAAACAGGTGAATTGGTCTATTTCTTATCTAAATATCAAGTAGGCTGATGATGATAGGGAAAACTGTCTGTGCTCATCAGTCTCCATCAGTCCCCCAGCTCTACTTTTTCCCCACCAGGCCACTACTCCATGCTAGGGCCATACTGCCAAAAGCCCGGTTCATCCCAGTGGGGTATGCAGTTGTTCAATGCCTCCTTATTCAGTTCATCATGGCTTTCTTACTGCTAATGTTCATTGATGTCCTACTCAATATGTAGCCGTTGCGTTTTTTTGGGAGTGGCACTATTGGTGTATTAGGGTTGTGGTTCATTGATTTTGGCCATTCTGCGCCACAGGAATCAGCATCCCAGTCAGAGTGAGGTTTTTTAGATGCCTATAATCAAAATCATTGTCCAAAACGCACTACCCATAATCATTTTAGTGTATTATAGTTGCCTTGA
Organism: Pungitius pungitius; assembly: GCF_949316345.1. Classification (NCBI taxonomy): domain Eukaryota; kingdom Metazoa; phylum Chordata; class Actinopteri; order Perciformes; family Gasterosteidae; genus Pungitius; species Pungitius pungitius. Next base: position 2,543,419 of record NC_084912.1, on the reverse strand, counting down.
AACTACAATGCCTATAGAGCAAACCAGCCAGCAGAAGTTTGAGGGAGCAGAATTCTTAGTATAAGGGCACATGCCTGTTGCCAGATAATCAGGACCTGCCCGACAGCCTCGCCGTGTGAACGATGATTTCCTCCCTTCTGTCCATCAGTCTTGATCACAGAGCTGCTGTTATATTGGTTCATTTTTTTCAGCAAATCCCAAAGGTAGGAAAGAATGGGAATAGATAGATGAAGCAAAATGGATGGAAGAAAAGAAGGAATCCAATCTGCTATAATATTGTATTTCCATAACTTAAACACTGAATGATTGAGGGAATAGTTGCATTGATATGTTTGTCAGTAGCTCAAGTCCCTCCTATGCTAAACATAAAACCAATGACAACAAGTGCATTTGGTCTTTGCACACAATGGCAGGAGGGAATAGATCTGTGTGAAATAAAGCATTCACAGAACTTTGTGCATTGCGGCTCCCTGCGGCTGTACAGTCACAGCTCCAGGAGAGCACACATCAGCTAACAATCCTCTTTGCAGCTGCAGGATCACCACCAGCCGGGAGTCGATCCTGCAGCTGTGGGTCTCGGCGGAATGATCAATGAGCGCTTTGAGGCGAGGAAGGAGGGAGCCTGCTGCACTGAAAACCAATGTACTCTTTTTTTAAAGATGTGAATTTAAAAGGTAACACGTAGTCTGACCTGCAAGCGGTGGCTGTCAAACACCTTTAAGCGCCCCATTTTAGATCCAAACACCATTTGTTTGTTTTCTTTTTGCAGACATAAAAAAAAAGTATATCTACAAATTGAAATCATCAGCGTTTGCTGTTTTGGCAAAGATCCATCGATATGGTCCACATGCTAAACCTAGCTATTACACTCATTGTGAGGATATTAGTGCATTAAAATATAGAGTATGCAGCAAAATCCACCGCTGTGCCAACGTACTAATTGAGCCAGTAGAGCATATTATGTTTAGTTTTGCTAAGGAAAACTCAACCTAAACGACAGTTTTGTTGAAGGGAGGTTTGTCAATATAAATTATTCATGTCTGCAAGGACAGGATCAGCATTTAGTAATATTATTTCAACAATAATCCATAAAACAGGCACTGTGGTTTCTTTTATCCTGAAGAAAATGGCAAGTTTGAGATTTAAAAATTAAACATTGGATGAGAAACTCAAAACTGACACGTACAGAATGATGATACCAACTGACAGTAGGTGGTCTACTTAAATGGGTAGAAGGCATCGGACATTTGGGCGGGATCCTTATGGGACTTATTTTTCACCTCGTAGTAACTTTACAGATATCTGGGAGTACTTCTGCATGAATTTGTGTGTATATATATATATATTTTTTTTTTTACAGAGGAGCTGTAAAAAAGTCACAGATTCACACATATTCCCATGCTCATTTACCGTATGCACACAAAGAAGAAGGATGCATCGGATAACGAGGCCAGGTGGCCCCCTGTGGCTGGATGGCTAGTGGTGATCGTGCTTAATTTCCTCCATAACCTCATTTGGGGAAAGAAGATTGTAACAATCTTTCACCTGAAAGTCGAGTAGCACGTAGGTAGGGAAGTCACTTTCCTTCTTAATGCCCATCCAATGGTGTGAACACCATGACAGGTGTAAGACCCGTATCCAGGGTGACTCCACTCTTGGCTGGGATAATTGTTGCTCTGTCTGTAGTCGTTTTGGGGAGCTTTGGCGAGCACCTCAGACAGGTCATTTCGGGGGGGGGGGGTTGTACCAGATTAATCCTAAAATGCATCTTAAAACACCCTGCATGCTATTTGTAAAATAAGTACATACAGAGAGAAAGTGCTTAAGGACTGTAGGACGTGCTCCTTGGTTACTAAGGAACAGGAGGAGACATTTATATACCATCATGAATCTGTGATTAGCCCAGGCGCCCACCATCATCTGCCCTCGGTGGAACAACGTCCCTCATTTTGTTACTGCAGAACTCGCCATTTCAAGGTTTTATTTTCCACCTATACACCCATGTATATATATTATACTTATATTCATACATATTCATCCAAAGTTTCAACTGTCACAAAAGCAGGGCTGCCTCACCTCCGTCTTGTAAGACTTCACTCAAGTTACATCAGGCACACGACAGCAACTTTTCAAGCGTAAACGTCCCCAGGTTCCTCAAGGACGCATTACGAAATCTTCATGCAAGTCTAATGACTTGTTACTCAAAAGAACATTTTCAGAAAGGTAAAGGCAGACCACGTTTTCCCTCATTGACACCAACATATTTGTACTCTCCAAATACTGTTTAAAGAAAGCAAGGAGCAGAGACACAGGCAAGGATGTAGAGGAGAAAGTGGAGGGAGGCCTTTTAGGTTGAGGGTGGGAAAACGAAGGGATAAACAGCTGACAACATCAGTGTCAGAGAGGCAAATGGTACTTTTGAAGAATTAATGAAAAAAGGGGAGACAATAGGCCCACGGATCAAACTAACCAACCAGCTGTGACTCCTCCACCTTGATTGTTGCAGGTGTGTTTTCCAGGCTACAAGGTCCAGGCTACTCTGTCCAGTAACTCTGTTTAGTTAGACGGCTGGCTGAGTACAATATACAAATATCAATATTTGTTGGTCTGCATTGACCGTTGTGCCAAGCAAGAAGAGATGAATGGAATAATGAAAGGCAAAGTTTTCTAGTTGGATGGTCAGTCGACCATCTCGCCAAGTCGATCCACGATGTGCTGAATCCAATATTATTCACCTCGGTGGAGGTGTTTAAAAAGCGGCAGGGAATGATTACCAGTTGGAGGAGCATCTTAGAGCAGTTGTTCAGTCATTTGGTGGGAATAAATAATGGGAGAGAAAAACATGACGGATGAGCCTCTCTCTCTCTCTCTCTCTAACACAGAGATTTTGGAAAGGAAGGCCAACAGAAGGCCGACAGATGCAGTAAACAGTCCCAGGCAATGAAGAGGCTGCACTCAAAACAACACTTTTCATTTACTATGGCTGATTTTATGTGAATCCTTCATTAAAGACCAACACGGGCATAAAAAAGAGTAGGTTGTTTTTCATCTCAGACTGCGACTAGCATTGCGGTGGAGTCTCGTTTTTGTTAAAGGCATTGTTCCGTTACGGAACGAGTGCCTCATGCGCACAAGATCAAGTGTCACTCATGATTAGGAAATACTTGAGAAATGAAATAAAGAATTTACCAGTTGGAAAAGCTGCACTGCGAAGTGAGAAACAGCTCAGAGGATTTAATAACCTCAGCTTATACGTTCAACAACATACTATTTGTGTATTCAATGTTCGTCTGCCCAAAGTCTGATGGGTTGGATGTGTCCAGCTCCGCCACTTATCACCCTTATGACGCTAAAAAAACATCCTCAAAATACACTGTTCAACACATTGAAGAAGCATCGGGACCTAAAAGCGTAGATTGGTCATTCTTTACCTCGGTTACCTTCATAATTACAAATTTGTGGAGTGGCTTAAAGGGGATAATGGGGGAATGATTGGTCTATATCTTCATACATTCATTATTTGTGCCTTTGGCATGCCAAAATAACACAGATGAGACATAACTGCTGAAAGGTGTTGACAGTTTTTTTTTTCCTTAAAAAATTGAATGGGCAAAAGCCACCAACGATGTCAGCAAAATCCCCTCACCGCAAGAGATGCCTTCGGTGAGGCTGTCAGAGTTAATCTCAGCAGCCGAGGGTGGGAGTCGTTTGCCTCAAGCTGTCAAGGTGCTCAGAGCACTGAAAGGGGTCCAGGCCAAAAACGTGGCCATTCCTCCTTCCAATATCAAGACAAGCCCTCATGGTTTTTATTGTACTTTTATGTAAAAGTAGTCTTTGCCTCAACGTTTTTCATTACGGTTAAAAAATACATTTTGAAAACAAGCAATTCCGCCCGGTGTTGAAAATGGAAACGATAGGAAGTACGAAATAAAAAAGTATGTTTAATAATTTTTAATATAACCTTCCACCTCACATGTTGCCGTTTTTTTGGTCTCATGCTCCCGGCGCATGATGAACGTCTTTTCACCAAAACAGCGGTGAATCCCAACGATCTGGCACACAGAGAACACATTCCTTCATTTTAAGGGTAGGGATGACTACGAGGACAGTCTGGATACATGACTCTTCTCTGTATATTGCAAAACTATAATGATTGAATGAACTATAAAAATGATGCAAAGTTCCAACAACCCAGGAAAGACTTCAAAGAAATCTTAGTGCTGTCATTGGCATTGCGTTTCCATTAAACATCCTCAAGTATTTCCATCTTCCGCATAAATTGTTACTCGGTTTAATGTTGCAGTGTATTTTGAAGTTTTTCTTTTGTCTCAGTACAGTTTTAACTTGAATACATTCCATCCATGCAATTAGGAGTTATAATGTAGTGCAGGGTGTGTGCATTCTGGCAGTAAACAGTTATTAAATATTGCTTTTAGGCCATTATTACAAAGTTTATTAGCTCCAGAGTGTCCCTTTTGAGAGGCTGTATCCGAGTAATTACTCATACGTTTTTGGTTTTCAAGCCTTGCATAATTTTAGCTCAACGAAAGTATGAGCAATAAGTGCAATAAGTGCAAAGCACAAATGCAAATAAATATAATAAGGAAAAATATGTTTTCTGATGAGAAACGATGAAGCTTTTAGTTGTTTATCATCACAAACTTTAACTACCCTTGGTGTATTTAAAACTGAAAATTGCACCCTTGGCAGCATTCACTACAACAGCACGTTGTTCTTAGTTATATCTCACGTCGAAAGCACCACCGGCTCATTAGACACAGGCGGGTTTTAAGATTCCTCCTTCCACTCACGGGGCTCTTGCGTGATTAGCGTATTAGGCCGTTAGATCACAGGGAGACATTTGAAATCCTCAAACAGTTTCCTGTTTGTTTCGAGCACCACACCTGGAGTCCAGGTGGGTTCGGCGGGCTCGTCTCCACTGGAGCCAGACGCTCTGTTTTCATCAGGCGGCGTCATGGGGGCATTAGTGGCTCCTTCTTTCTCAGCTTGCGTGTCCCCACCCTCAGTATCGTTGGCACTTTACACAGTAAACCATAGATTCAACATTTAGTGACGTCCGTCTCTGCGATGGTGGTCATGTGACCTTTAGTTGAGAAGGTCAAGTTTATTAAGAAAGGTTGTCGATGAAATACCAGACATTTTTCTGTATTAGTTCAAGCAGTGATCTTTGTTATTAAACAGCACATCTGTTGCCAGCTGTGGAACTTTAGGACTTTAGGTACGAAAGGGAGACATTGCTTCCCAATTTAAATGTAAAAAATACCAATGTGTGTGTTAACAAGCCCGAGGTGAGAATAAATTTGCTGGTTGAGGGTTTCAGAGAGAAAATATTGAACAACCTCTGCGAAGCTTCTATTTCAACTTGTGCTTATTAAAAAGTCCCTTATGTCCTACGGATTTACCAAATCCCCACACTGCCTCGTACAGAAAACAAGACCTCTTTGCCTGTGTGTTTTCTGTGGATGAGTCAACAACAGACACACAAAGAAAACACAGGTGTACACTTCCTGGATGTGTCCGAGGTGACAGCAGTTGGGTGGAATGGTGTCTGTATACAACGACCACAAGGCTTTGTGAGTCTCTACAGTGCTGTAAAAAAAAAGTCCATTACATTAAATAATCCATTATGTCATTAGCGTTTAACATCTATTGTTTCAGCTTCAGTTCTGGTGTTCTTCAGAGAGCCAATCCTCTCTCCAGGAGCTTCCAGTCACTGGAGAGGTCTTGGTGGGTGATGCATGTACAAAACCACAGGGCTCCGCTTTCTTCATATTTGACCTCATGCGGGACTGCAGGAAGAAACTGGACTCCTCCTGGCCCCGTTTCCAGCGATGAAGATGCAGTGATCCTCGCTATGGATCACTGCATCTGCTGCCGCAACGGAGCAGTCGAGATACCCACGTCTCCAAGTGCTTGCGTTAACTATCCATATTTGTCACTAGGTCGCACACAAACGCACTCTGAGGCCAGTCCTCTCTCTCTCTGTCAGCTGCTTGACTCGTGCATCCTTATTCCCATGGCGACAAGGAGCCTAACAACACGCTCTCTGTCCCTCTGTGTGTACGCGAGACACGGAACGGAAAGGGACTGATGTACCCACACCATTGCTTTCACGACGCTGCACACACACACACACACACACACTTCGGGATTGCATGAGGTTGTCGCTCACTCCCACTCACGCGCATGCAAGCCCCGGCACAAACACACACACACACACACGTGCAGAACAACACCGTCGAAGACGCGCTTTTAATTGCCTCTGATAAATAGCCAGCGTGGACATGCTTCCCTCGTCAGCTGCTGCCTGCGTGGTGTGCGGGGAGCCGCTTAACGATCATCACAAGCGGAGGAGGAACACCGAGGTGAACAGGGAGCCAAACAGGGGCCCCCCCCGCTCACGCTGCATTGTGGGAGTACGTTGGCTGTTTGTGCGTTGAAAGCGGCAGCGTGCAAACACATGTTTGAGAGGACGGGGTGGGTCGGAGTAGAAAGCGGCGCATGTGAGACCTCACACCGCGTTTCTCTTCGCCTCTCAGAGTCAGACTGCTAATGGTTTGTGTGTACACAACATATTTCGCTGGAATGGCGTTGAATGATAATGATTTACCTCAATAGGGGCTCGACACACACTGAATACAAGCAGCAACCACTGTGCTGCTTCCTGTCTGTGACTTGCTTCTGTAAACGGTGGAGTGAAAAGAAAGCTATTCACGCCCTGATTGTAAGCAATTGCTCAAGAGTTCACAGACAGGGTTGTTGTTAACTTATGGTGAGAGGTTTTAAACAGAATGGCAGCCCTTCCACCGCAGCAGTCTTCTATGAGAAAGTCAGGGAAATTTTACCTTTGGTTGAACTTTCACGTCAACTTGCTTTGCAAAGCAAGGACAGGCACATTTCTTTTGGATAGTACATTTTAAAGACAGAACAATTCAAAGCGCTTCACGTTAAAAGCCTTAAATCCCTTAAAACAAAATGCCTTCATTGATGTGTTCACTACTGTATACATGCAGGATTATCCTTGTAGGGGTTTATGCAGCGCTGAAGTATTCTGGGAGCGGCTCCATCTCGGGTCCAGTCCAGTGACCTTGGCTCAAACACAATGTCCAGCCTTTGTCCTACGCACTGAACTCTCCCAAAATATTCATCGACAACACCTGCGAGCTTGATGTGAATGCATGAAGGACTTCATGAGGCTGAAAAGGCTCCAAAAGCGGTGAGTGGAGTGGGACAGCAGATGTGGATTTCTGTAGCCTATAAAGGCAATGGGGCTTAAATTTAGAACGTATTTATCAAATTTAATAATTAATTGTAATTTTTTATTCAGGCCACGTTTATGGGGAGATGAGGGATTTTGCTTGGTCATACAAAAACATTTGCAGATAGACAAAAAAACCCTTCCGTTAACTAAGCTCTGTGCATGTAAAACATGTACTTCCAAACTGTGTGTTGTTATTTTTTAACACATTAATAGTGCAGTCCTGGGCCTTGTTCAAAAGCAAAATTTCACTTGGTCCTCAGTCTGCAGAGAGACAGGTTGTAGGTTGAAAAATATTTTGAAGAATAAAAATCAAAAGGGAAAAAAAGTAAAAATGCTAAAAACAGCCATAAATATTCTAGATTGTAAAATATCTTGTAAAAAAAAAAATGTCATAAAATGTCATGAAAAAAAATTGAAAAAAATGAAAAAATGTTTAATATATATTTTAAGAAAATTGGAAAAAAATTCTGTTTAAAAATGTCATGGAAAAATAGTCAAATTTTGTTAGATCAAAAATATTTAGAAAAGTCGAAATTTATAGGGTCAAGAGCGTATTTTTTTTTTCAAGTGAAAAAAAGACAATTCTGCGAGGCACAATGGACACTAATGGATGTTTGAGTTGAATCTGAAACTGTATATTACGCTCATACTAAACACAGATCCACAAATTGATTGTGTAAATATTCCTTCCATGAAAAAGGTATTTAAAAAAGTAATGTGTGCTTTGCAACACAGATGTGCATATGGGCCAAATCAAGAGAGAAGTTAATTAAATGATTCAAAAGGTCGACTCAAGCCCACTGTTTACGAAAAGAAATGGTCGGAGCCCAACCGGAATAAAGTCATGGTGTTGGGGCCCCATCTGGCTCATCCAGAGTAACCCATCAAAACCAACAAGTCAGCTTCAAGCACACTTATGCTTTAACTCATGGATTATTGCCAACTGACAGAGAAAAAGGGGCAAATTGCACTCAGCTGCTGAAACTAAGTGGCGAAATATCTTTTGGGTATTGAATTATGAGCAAATAGCTGATGCAAAAGATGCACAATTCAAAGCGCTGAAGAGCGGCAGCAAAACATTCTTTGTGAACTTGACTCTCAACCTCACAAATCACTCGAGCGGAAAGCGTTCATCACACTCATTTGAATAAGAAAGACATTGATCACAAGATGTTTTTCATTAAATGTACTTCACACCTACATGCAACGTGCATATTATTGGAATAATAATGTATTATTGAGCTTTCGGGGGAAACCCCTCCAAAGTAATGAAAATGTAAACAAATGCTTTAAAATCCCAACCTTCCAAGACTTAAGAAAGAAAATATATGAAAAAGACATGCTTAGTTATGATATAACGTGTGTGCTGTTTGTTGTAAGTGCCCCAGACATTTGAACTCAAAATCATTGCTATGCTTCACTCTGACTGCATGTGAAATGAAAAAAGAAAAGACAAAGCTTTCACAGGTGATGTTACAGGAAGAAGAGTCTAAGAACTAAAGGCAACAAGCTGTTTTTCTTTCTACATGATCCCCCACAGCAACATCAGCAGCGCTAGAGCACTCGGAAAAGAATTTAATCCATTAATGCCACCAGTGACATCTCGTTATCAGATACGTAGCATAGCGCTAACACCTTCAGCTGCCACACTACTCAACCCCAACATCCACTGCCTGTACCAGATAGCGTTACCTTAGTGTCAGTAAACAGCTTTGAATACGTTTATTGTTCCTCTAAATGACAACGGCTCTCAGAGCAGTAAAGTAAATCACTTTGGGGAAAAATCGAGCGTCGGGTATTGATCCAATAATTGTTTGTGACTGCGGAAACGAGTAGTCGGACAGGAAACTGCTGCTGGCAAAAGGCCGCTTGCATGTCAGCCCCGAGGTCCCGGGAGAGGCTCCCTCGGCTCGCGCTGGTGGACCGGACCAGAATCTTGCGTGCGTCTGTGTTGGGTTTATGCGTAAGAACCACAACCACAACGCTTTATGGTGGGGGGGGGGGGGGGGGGACGCACAAAAGTCGAAGAAAGATAAATGGAACCAATTGCTGGTACCTCACCACTCATGGGGGCTCTGGCTGTAGCCGCATGGCACCGTGTCAACCGATTCCATATGGGTCACATGCTCAGCTATGTCAACCCCCCCCCACACACACACACACACACACAGGTTGTTGACTTGTGTCCTTCCTTGTGTTCGTATCTTTCTTTGTCATTTGGAACGTAAAAATAAAAAACCCAAAGACATATCAAAGATAAATCTGAAAACAAACAAGTTAAAACAGGAAAAAAACAGAATCAACAAACACATCTTTTTAAACAAGGATCAAAATTAGCTCTAACTATCTCTTCTTAAGTCGGCAGAAGGATGTCTGGATTTAAATTATTAGTTTAATGGTTGGTGTAGATAAAGACAGACATGTATTTAATATCGATGTAAGTACGCGTTTATCTTCAAATTGCAAAAAAAAACAAGGACACCTTCTGTGTGTGTCTTGTCCGCGAGGCGTCAGTTACCATGGCAACCTATTCAACGGAACTGGCTGCCAGCTATTGAGAACGTTTCACGGACTGATCAACCGTGCTAATGTGCATGGGGTTTGTATGAGCACCCAATGAACTCCCTCCTCTGACTCCACGTCACGGTACTCGACGAGCTGCACGTTCTAAGCACGCAAATCCCTCCGGTGAGGCGCCACACCGAATACGTGCATGTACCCGGCTGAACGTTGCTAGCTGTTGAGCCACATGCTAATGTGTAACCACTCACTAGCAGCTGATGAGTCAATTTGTTTAGGTTGCATTTGTAATCTTTGTAATTCCCTTTTATTGTAATTGCAATTGCTTAAAAACTGTAAAAGGGTCCTTGAGAGTCAACAGAAGAATGGTTCACATGGCATCATTTTGTATTAATAAACAGCTTTATTTATTTATTTTTTGTACAAAAGATGTTTTTCCTCTCAATGAGCAGAAAGAGTATAAAAGAGCGATGGAAAGGGAGATTTGCCCCGAGTCAATTCCAGCTCCGGCCCCCCCCCCCCCCCCCCTGCAGCGTGCCTCCATTATCAGCTGCCCATCTCGGTGCTGTCTAAATGATTTCACAAGCTGAGTAAATAAAGACATCTCGCGCCAGATGGGGGGGGTGGGCGAGGGAGGGGTGGGGCGGGGTCCTGTTTTCTGCAGTGCTAGATTTGACCACCGGGGGATGCTGTGTCAGTGAGAGACACGGTAATAAAGCGCATCCCACCCTTAGAACGCAGAAAGTCTATTTCTCTGCATTGCCTTCTTGCATCAATGGCTGCCATTGGTTCCTTCTGCTAAAGAAGCTCTTAGCTTTCATAATAATATTATCATGAATAATTAAAATGCAATGAAAATATGTATATGCAATTATATTTCATGGGTGTTAAATTTTATAGCTCATTAAAAAACAGTTAACCCACTAACCAGAGACATATGTCAGTACTAACATCTTATAAAAAAAAAAAAAACGAACAAGAGCAACTCCTTCTGAAAAGAAAAGGTCGTCTTTTCACGAAGAACAACGTTCAGTCAGTCAGTCGTTACAGCAAGTGGCCACAAACATCATGTCTACTTTCAAGAGACAAAACCCCACCGGTGCCTGAGATGTTGTTAAAAGACAATTTGTTTCACATAGAGAGCGGGTCCGGGTGGGCAGATGGGCCAACAAAACTTTAGTTAGTTTCCTTTTTTTCACAGGTACATTTTTCTTTGAGTATACCCACAATCATTTCATAAAGTGGATGGAACCACTTTACTGCAACCAATGGAAGCCAAAGGTCCCCTGAAGGTACCTTCAAGGTGTGGCCCCGTTTATGTGGATGTGTTTATCGGTGTTCGTGGTAAAGTGGAATCAACACATTCCTTAGTGTGTGTCTCATAGACAGAGGAAGCTCACTGATCCGATCGCTTCACCCAAGGAGTCGTTGTTCTGTCTGAATCTAATCGCATTGCCGTCACGTCATGAAACTGCTTTTTAAAACGGCTTTTTTTAACAGTGATTAGGGACAGGATCGCATTTTACGTCATTAGTTGATGACCTCATCCTGTGAAGTGTATGCAACAAAATCTCCTGGTTAGGGTTGAAACAATATAATTATTTAAAGTAATGATGCTTGTAACGTAATCCAGTTGAGTGAAATCGGTCCCGTCCACTTCTCCCTTCTGGCCTGAGTGGACTTCCTTGTTCTTTGTTCCACCTCATTGCTCTGCGTGAAGAATCAGATGGCTTTATGATGGAGTTAGCTAAAAGCCTGCAGTGTCTCATCCACATGCTACAGGATCCTTTGTGCTTCAGAATGAAATGCCCTGAGAGCGAGTACAGGCACGGGTGGGGTTATGCATTTTTTTGATTGAATTAGTGGACTTTGGTTGCAATGCTTTTCTCTTTCGTTTCCATGTTCTTGCTACACAGTGGTTAGGGGTCAACATCTGCACCTACAGCCCCACCAAGGGGGCAATTCGGCACAACTTGCTGACAACCAATTTGCTTAAGTGACAAGTCAAGTTTTGCTTTGGGTACTTTTTTGGGGTGGATCATTTAAGGACTTCCTCCCCCACTGCAAACATGCGTTTAATGCTAGCAAAACCGTGCGAGTGGAAGCAGCTCTCTCCATAACTGCATTTCTATAAATAAGTCGGAAACATTCGCTTTGTGTGTCTGCTCCCGTTAAGAGCCGAGCTTGTACCTCAGGAGCAAATTGTCACGGGATGAAGAATGAGTCACGACGTCAGGAGTGACGGGGGGGGGGGGAGTGGAGATGGAGAGGGAATGGTAGTGGAACAGAAAAGAGAGAAGAAAGGACAACCTGCAGCAGAGATTTGGTCAGTGGGGGGGGGGAAGTGGAAATGCAGATGGCAGGTGGTCTGTCGGCTCTCGTGCCTCTTTCCCTTTTCCCAGAGACCGGTCTCTCATTTTTCCCACTTAACACCTCTCTTTTTGCACTTTTCCTCCCCATTTTTTGTCTTATCTTCTCCTTCCGTTCCTTTTTATAGTCTATCTTGTGCTCCATTCTGTGTGCCGCCACCCCCCCCCCCCCTACTTTATCAGCCCCACTCTTTTTTTTATTTATTTTTTATCCCAGTTGGTAATCTATTCGATCCAAACCACATGTGGCAATGAATTCTCTCTCTGGCAAGGAGATGTGTACCCCGAAGGTGCAGCAGCAATCTTTGGCCAAAAGGAAGGCAGATCCCTTAGATCTTATTATATCGCCTGCCTGTGGTTATGACAATCTGGAGCGAGATTCTCACCGCCGCACACTTGTGAAAGATGATAATGTAATATACCAAACAAACACAGCTAACTTTACAAAGTCGTGTCACAGTTAACAGCGAATTCCACCCAGGAAACTTCTGTGCATAAATATATATATATATATATATATATATATATATATATATATATATATATATATATATATTCGCTTCGTGTGCCTCTGCTGCAACAGAAGACAAATAAAATACTATTTTAATGCTGAAGTGAACCACTGAACTGTCATCCACAAGCCCAGAGAGGTGTGGAGGTTGGCGAGGTGACTGCCCATCAGTTGGAGGTTAGAACCACCTGTTTGGAATGATGAATCATAGTTGGCTATACAGGTGGAAGATTAGAATATCCTGCAAAAGCTCATTACTTTCAGTAATTCAACTTAAAAGGTGAAACTGATATATTATATAGACTCATTACATGCAAAGTGAGATATTTCATGCCTTTATTTGATATAATTTTGCTGATTATGGCTATATATATATATATATCTATATATATATTAGTTAGTCACCTTGAGTTTTTACACGATATTCAAATTGTTTGAGTTTCACCTGTATCTACCATTCTAACCTTCATATAGTCAATTAAAAAAAAATAACTCAAAGTTTTTAGCAAAATAAGGACCTGGTAAGATTAAAGGAAAGTTTATGATTTTTTGCTTTAACGGAACAAAAGTTAAACGTAATGCAAAAAAGAAAACACTATATTTGTTAAAGGCACCTTTAACAAACTGAAGTTAGCCTTGGTACCGTCCTTGCTATTCTGCAACACTCTTCACACAATGTGTGAAATATACTGCAATCACTGGAAAACACTTCTATTCAAAATGCAAAATATGTGAAATTGGCGGCGCCACCCCACACACACGCATGAATTGAAAACCAATCAGTCTGAGCCTTCACACAACAAACAGACGTGAGGTGAGTTCACCCATTTAGGGAGCACTCTGCACACGGGGGGGGTGGGGGGGGGGGTAGTGAGAGCGCGAGGACGGGGACAAAGAAGAAGAAGAAGAAGAAGAAGTGCACCCGGCAACAGACAGGGACATATTTCAGAGGACATTAGGGCCACTTTGCTGAGCAATGTCATAAATCACAGCATCCACAAAGTGGACGTTTAGACCCAAGAAACAGGGCTTCTTTCAACTCTTTCCCGGGCTATTTTAAACCTATTGTCACGTCTGAGAAGTTTTGTTATACAAGAAATAAAGAACAGACGTAATGGGTTCCTTTTGTTTTTAGAGATTTGATTTGTGAAGCTGGGGGGGGGGGGGGGGGGGGATAAAATAACACTGTACTGATACAATACACAGCGAACCTGATCAGACAGAGGGTTTGTTAACAGACTCTTTGTGGCTGGATGGATGCAGCGGCTCGGTTTTCCCCTCTGACCTTTGACAGTAGAGTCCGGAGTAGTGTCACATGACATCTCCTCCCTCCTCATTCTTAAACTTCATGCCAATTGACTTCTTTTAGCTTTGGAATGAGTCACTGAATATCACTGCATTTCACCAATGTCATTTTTGACACACACTGCTTGAAGCCTTCTGTTGTGAGTCACTGTGAGCCTCCATCTAGCTGCACCAAACAATGACTCGAGTCCTCCGATTCCCTGGTCCTCAGAGGACTCGACCAAGCCAGGGGACGTTGATAATTCTGTACAAAAGAAAGCTGTGTTTTCTCTCAGAAAACACAGGTCCACTCCTGGGAATACTTTGCAACGTATTCTTCTCAGTTCATTTATTAGATTTACAATGGAGCCAGCATGAATGAGGTCATTAATCTGAATCAAGGGAGGTATTAAGAGAATCAGCAGGGGGCCCAGCTCGAGAGCCAGGGTTGCATCGAGCTCGGAGTAGTTACGAGTGTTCAGAAGAGCGCATTTGGCCCCGGTGGTTTGTTCTAATGACGGCGTCAGAGATGAAGAGTATCACTGTCTCGCAGTTTTACTACTTGTCAATAATTCCCCTTATTTCTCCCCCTTTGTGTGTCTCATTGTCCTCCCGAAGACAGACGGAGGGATCCCTCGTCCCCTCCCCGCGAGCGGCGGCCAGCTCTCTCTTCGTCGCCCCCCCCATGGAGCGAAGAAGAAGAGAGAGGAAGAAGAGAGAGACGAGGAGGGAAGTAAACGCGTGGTTGCAAACCCGCGAGGAATACACGATTTGTAACATCTGAAAAGACGATAAAGAGGGAAGACAAACACGGCAACGGCGTTTTGAAAGGGCGAAACCTCCCCAGGGACACTTTCAAGAGGTGTCACACTACAGCCGTATAATCTGGAGAGAAACCTTGGCATCCGGGTGGGAGATTCAAGCTAAACAAAGACAAAGATACGGGGAAGACGCGCCACAGGAAGCAGCAACTCATGTCATGTTCAATTCCTACCTCTCCCCTTCCAGCTAACCCCCCCCTCCCCCCCTTTAGGAACAGTAGATTCTTTAGACAAGCAAGCCTCGCACTCCAAGTAATCACAAGTACTCACAAATTGCAACACTTCAGCGTCTCAAAAAAATTCTCTTTCATCACTTCCCTCCCACACTCCTGCCAGCCGCAGCTTGGTATGACTATTAATCGCGGCGCCGGTGTGAAGTGTCGCTGAGGGAGCCGGGGCTCCGTGCCTCCGGGGTCACGATCCAGCGACAGCAGGAGCTGATCTGCAGTCTGACAGCGGCGGCGGCGTTTCTTTTTTTTCGCTTTGAAAGGACTCGGCGCCTTTTGGAACGCGACGCTTGCTGCTCCCGCACATGCGCCGGTGACCCTGCTCTGCTTATGTCTCCTTTATGGGGGGAAAAAAAAGGAGAACGGGTGAAAACCTCCCCCCTTCGGAATGAAATCCGCCTGCAGAAATAATGCATGCGCTGCTTTGCAACAACCTCGTTTTTTTTGTCTAAATACCAAGGATCAAACTAAAAGCACGATGTAATCCATTTGCTGTTACCCATGCCTGATGTGTCCTTGGGGGTAGTCCCTCCACCTCACTGAATCATGGCACACTCTCACCCCCACTTACTGCCTTACTTTCTGCATCGCCGCTTTGCTCTCCCTCAAACTGCCCTCCGACGCAGTGTTTCAGGGCTCATTGGGACACTGTCAGGAGCCTCCATCTGTGACCCTTGAAGTGGGAGTGGATGGATTTAAGGCCCCCCCCTCCCCCCTCATCGTACTCTATACTCTAGGAAATCTGCCACATGTGTTTACATGTAATAGTTTGACGCTCATCAAGTTTTGGAACTGTGATGTTTCCCCTCGCCCTTATTTAGGATCAAACCCACAATCGCACTTTCTCCCCTTTTCCTTGTGTGTAAAGCGCTGTTCATTCAATCCTGCAATATGCGTCTCACTCCTTGTTTGTGGAGTTCTCTACTTCTCAATACAATAAGATATAATGGCTGAATATATATAAAGGCTAGTAACACTATGCATTGTGTATGCCCAAACCAGTCCTGCCTTTCCTTCTGAGAGATTACAATGAAGAATGCAGTTAACATGCAGATGAGTGAGTGACATGGCTGACTGGCTTGTACTGGTGCCTGTGTGGGAGGTGGCACATGTTCCCAGCCAAGTCTGAACACATATAATATTCAAACCATTTATCTTTTGTTCAGTGAAGAAGAAAAAAAGTCTTCTGATCAAGCGGAGGTCATTTGATCACTTGTCGCATGTCCGTAGTGTGCGAAGACTGTGGTTTCCAACAGGAATTAGCTGCTTTTTTTTTTTTTTTTTAATCCCCAGGGAGAAGTGTGTCCTTCACACATCCCCCCCCCCCCCCCCCCCTCTTTGTCTCACAGGAGCTTTTAGCGTGCCTTTGCGGTTGATGAATAGTCAAACCACAGCTCCCGGTTTGGCTCCGTGTGCGGTTTCTGCTGGAGAGCATGCACTGGGAGCACTTGAAAGGAATGTGAGAGAGAATAGATTGATCTCGGGATGGAAAACGGAGGGGCGAGCTGGCGCTCGGCGGAGCGGAGAGAGAGAGGGAGGGAGAGAGAGAGAGAGGAGATATTCTCTGCAGCGCGTTGTTGCCTTTCCGTCCACGGAGGCCTGCTCTTCATCTGCTGCCTCAGTGGGCAACGCAGAGGCCAAGAGAGACGGCGCCGTGACGGAGGAGGGAGCCGCAGCAGCAGGCAGCAGGCGGCGGCGGCGCCTGGCACGGCGCGGGAACGGGGGGGGGGGGGGGGGGGGGGTCGAAGGGGAGGGACAAAGACGAAGACAGAGTGGGAGAAGAAGATGAAAACTTCTAATGACTTCTTCTGAGAGAACAAAACAAGCGCTTAATTGATGTGTTCAGTTCACTGCAAGGACACAAAATAACGACTTTGTTAAAGCAAGACGGTGTTACTTTTTAAAAGAAGAAATACCACAATTTTCTATTCTGCAAAAAGAGTTGTTCTGGTTTCATTGGTTTTGATGGTTGTTTCATATTTGGATTGTGGAATCGAAACGTCTGATTGAAAGGGCCACACAGCTGAGGAAGGGCGGGACTTAGAGTGCTTTTAAAAAAGGACAAAGAATTTCTTCTACCCGGTAAAGACCTTTAAACTCCAGTCTCGCCATTAGCAGGAAAGTCATTTACGTATTACGATCCATATCTATTGACTCTTAGATGGCTTTTTTTTATTTCATTACATATTTAGATTTGTTTTACTTGAATATAATCCTCGCATAGTGTTTAATTTATTAACACCTTTTTATTTCTTATATGAGATAAGAATATCAGCAGCAGCAGAATTAATTAATTAATTAATTGCACGGAAAAAACGGCTAAATATCATTAAGGAGGCTTCAAACTTCCTGCACTTTGAATTAGTTTGCTACGTTTGTTAATAATGAAAATGTGGAAATAATGAAACTCCATCTCGTGACAATGATTAAAAATGTCCTTCGATGTAATACGTGTGTGACTGCACACCAACGTTTGTGAATTGTGTTCATAGCTGCAGAGAAGAAGTAAAAAAAACAAAAAAAAACAAGAACACGCTGCACGTTCTCCTGAGTAACTGTTGTTGTTCTCGCATGAAGCCCGAAGCTCTAAAGGTTTGGAAAACCAAAAGATGAGAAGAATCACAGAAACCCACTTCTTCATCGAACAGAGGGAAGCTCTCTCTCTCTCTCTCTCTCTCTCTCTGCACTTGGGACTCTGCTTGGGAGATAATTACCTCTGCAGTCGGCTCCCTGAGCCCCGGCTACACTGGATGAAGTCACACGAACACGCCGCATGCCGCACGCGCCGCGATGCCCGCCGCGTCTCGTGGACTTTGACAGAATCCGTTCGGCTCCCAGCTGCTCATCGTCCTTTTCCAAAATGCAGAGCGGTGGGTGTGGGGGCGGGGGGAGGGGGGGGAGATATGTGGCTGGTTGGGTTCCTCTGCTGTCGCTCTGCTCTCTTTCTTCTGCTTCTTTGTTCTTTCTCTCCATCTGTTTCCCCCTCCTGTTCCCTCTGTGCTTCTCCTTCACACGGGGCCTTCCCATTCCCTCGTCTCATCACCTCACCCCCTTTTTCCTCGTCCCCTTTGCGTCTGGCTTTCTTCTCATCCACCCCTTCCATCTTTCTCCTCTGCTTGTTTCCCTCCTTCATCCTCCGCCCTCCGTCTCCTTTCACCTCCTCTTTCCTCGCCGTCTCTCCTTTGTGTCCCGGTCTCTCTGTTGCCCGCCCGCCCCTCTCCTCGCACCTCTGCATGCACACCACGTATTCAATTACCGTGGACTTGATTACATGCTTAAAATGCGACATTGAAGGGCGAGCGGCTACTTACTCTCTGCGAAGGAAATCTATCGGCATCCCGCTTACGATGCTGCAAGGTTTCTCTTCACTTTTGTTTGTGTGCTTTCCGGAGCCGCCGCCCTGCTTCCGTACTGGCAGGTGTGTGTTTGAGGAGGAGAAGGTGGGGGGGGGGGGGGGTTCTCTCTTGTTGTAGTCTCTGTGATTTTCACTCTCACACACACACACACACACTGAGGTCTAATACCTGCTCATTACAGATAACAGCTTGGTCCTCAGTCAGTGAAATTATGTTATTTAAGTTCAATAATAGGAATCACTGAACATGTTATCAGCTGATTGATGCAAAAAGTCCCCTGTGGCCTCTCCTGATGTCGGTCACCTGCCCTCGCTCACACACACACACACACACACACACACACAGAATCATACAGCCTTACAGATTAGCAAATCAAAATCTACAAAAAAAGACTTATTGGAGCGTGCAGAGTGCAAGCTTTTGAAACCTTCTAATAGGCCTGGCAGGAGATAAGCAATAAAGCAGAATTAGAGCGAAATTGCTGCACAGAAAAAACAAAGAACAAGCTTCCAAAACTCCCGGTGTGCGATGCAAACTCACACCAGCTCCCCGCAGTCCGGAGAGCACGTTGGTGCACTTAGGATGGGTTCGATGTCTTTAAGGTTGTGCCTTTAGATATTTGATAGTAATGAAATGTTTTTGTCGTAGGTGGGTGTAACACTTTTGGTAGTTGTCAGCTTCAAACTGGATCAGACTCAGGGTGACACCTCCAGCGACTCCAAGAGTAAAGGACTCGTCCTTGGCTGCAGCGCGCTGGTTTATTCATCCCTCCCACTGGTGCCATGGAGAGTCTTGGAATGAATTATTCTCATTTTCATTCCTTGACATTGAGACCGTCCCTGGTGGACCTTCAGCTGGGACTTTAAGTGAAAGTGTTTTAGCGACGGCTGTGACACAGTATCATCAATAATGTTGAGAATTATTTAAAGTCAAAGTCAAGAACATCCTGAATGAAACAAATGTTCCGGACAATGTATTGGGGAACTTTTTTCTAAGGACGTTTTAACCTGGACCCTTCGATTTATACACCCGGTGCACCAATTATTATACTATTGCGTGGTCCGAAAGGCCTGTGAGTTGTGTGGGATCCTACGAGCTGAAGGTATCCAATCATTTTGGGTGAAAGTTGGCAAAGTTGAAGGCTGTTTTCTGCCTAATATACATCCTAGCAGCCTGTAAAAAGGACTGGACATCCAGAACTTGAAGGATTAGTTGTGGAAAAATATACTTTTGTCTGATGGGAACATCAAAACCAATCTCATGTGTGTGTGTTGAAAAAATGAACGTGGAGCCAAAAAGCTTTGGTTACTATGAAGACTGGAAGAAAACCAGAGAAAACGGAGAAAACAGTACAAATAAATCCCCCTATCAGCTGAATAATGAGTGTACAAACAGCAAGTTGTGCTTTCAGACGGGATTCTCTTCACACTGCCAAGAAATAGTCTGGCACATTTCAATTGATTAAACTAAAAATCTGTGGCGATGCAGAAAGGCTTCTTGGTAGATGTATTTTAGATACCCTTTGCTGCTTATTCATTTTCAACATCATGGCAAAGAGCAGACTTTTATGTCTGCAATCAAAAACCACTGACACCAAGCGCACTGCACAATACTGCAGAAATGTGCCACCGTCAAATAGTCCAACTTCTCTTCTTTCACAAAAATCCATATCGATCACCCCAGTTTGTGATTTATATCCGGTATCCATATCCTTGCTTAGTTTAAAAGTAAACCACAACAATGCGTCTCGTGGGATCCAAATCCCTTCAGCTTTTGTTTGTTTTCATACTGCAGCGGACGGAGGACCGTCCACGAGAAAAAGCCAACCACCAGGTTGACGCCTCCCTTCTGTATTTGGCGGAGGTGGAGGCAGAGCGCTACGTCGGTGTCTCCCTCCCTCCCTCTCACATGCGCACGTTCCCGCCTGCGCGGTGTTCACGTGGCGGCTTCTTCTGCCCAAACGCTGTTGGCCTCCACACTACGCGGCTGCTCGCAGGCTCACGCGTCACATGAGAGAGTCAACTCAAACACGGAACTCATCATCATCATCCTCACACCTCAGCAAACACACACACACACACAAGCACCTGTGCCGGGGGGGGGGGGCAGGGAGAGGCGGTGTAGTCGACCTGAGAGCCTTTTTTTTTTATATGAGTTCTTTAAAGCTCAATATTTAACCGGGTTTTAATGACTACGTGGAATGCAAATTGTAAGCTACTCAAGGAAATCCTCAAATCGACGCCCCCGACTACCTCGAAACCTGCACGACACGTCCAAGCGACGTTTTTCGACCCGACGGAGCTTCGAAGCATTCGGCGTCCTGCGAGAGGAGCGACCGGCAGCTGGCGTGACACACACACACACACACTCCCTCCCGAGTCCCCCCCCCCCCCCCCCCCCCGAGTGCGGCGGCTCGGTCACCAGCCCGTCGGCATCGCAGGGCCGACGGGCTGGGCGCCCCCTCTGATCGATGATGTGAAGATTTAGACACGCAGCATAATGAACAGCCGTCTGCATGTGACAAACTGCTTCCAGCCCCCCCCCCCCCCCCCCCTCGCCTCGCCACCCCCTCCCTCCCTCTATGGTGTCATGCTCGCTTGCTTCAGTCGTCGCCAACATGGCCACAGGAAACACTTTGTTCAACATGTGACTCTGAGACTTATTCATTCAGCCCGTATACTTACTTTAGGTCTGACGAAAAATCTTTCTTCTGTGACCAAGACTAAAACTGACATAAAAAAATCCATTATTATGTGTATGTCTGTATTTGTACATTTCTGTTCATTTTTCTTTCTTTAATACATCTTAACAATCTCCACTTGGCTGCTATGCGGTTTTTTGTTCATCCCATTGGTGATCTTAAGCATCTTAGCTATATATATATATATATATATATATATATATATATATATAATAATAATGAATCTTTACCTACTTTACATCCACAGCAAATACCTCTTGAGGAGTGCGATGGCTGCTCAGCAGGCTGCAGCAGGCGGTCGGCGCTCACAGTGTGTCGGGGGAGGACGGGATGAATCCGGCTCACGATCCGTCTTGCGTGTCATCCCCGCGCTCTCTCTCTCTCACGCACTTACTGTCACCCCTATCACACAAATCTGAACTAGCATTGCATATATATATATATATATATATATATATATATATATATATATATATATACACATATATATATCAAAGAGCGTTCATTGTCACACATGAGGAAGCTTAGATATCCACTCCTAGAGTGAGCTGTGATCTATTTGTGTGTTATGCACTGATGTTTTGTATCCCTCCCCCAGTATTTTACATCAGAATTACATTCAGAAATTGTTGAACTACAAAAAGGTAGCAGAGCGCTGTTCTGCTTGAGGGAACGGATCCACAGAAACAGAATCCAAGATGCCACTGCTGTCGACTTGTGCTCTTGTTGTGTTTTTTTCCCGTGACATCTAATATAAAAGTGCCATTATTCACACAGGCTGGCCCACTGTGTATGTGTTGCATATATGTGTGTGTGTGTGTGAATCCCAGGGTACTTAATGGGGCATCAACTGCCTGCTGACTGCTTTAACCAAAGCTACCTCACAGTATGGCGAACATCTGCAGACCATCAAACTTCCAGCAGAGTGATTAATTCATTGTCATGTGTTTGAGGTGAATTAGCATCTTCACACTCCATCCAGATTGTGTTTTTGTGCTTGTGTGTGATACAGTCACAGTGGTATACAGTCGATCGTTACTCTTTTCATACGCTGCATTTCCTCGATACCCATATGCCACGAAATTTCCAAGAGTTGGATAAAAACGGTTTCAAGCTGTACACTAAAGCCGTGAGATGTTTGTGGGCAAATGAATAAAAACATTTAACAAGCCAGACGTCCGGTTGAATGAATTCAAACCTCCCTTTTCAGGAAATGTGGATATTTTCACAGCTCAGTGTTATGTAAGCACGCCCCAGCTCGCCAAGAAGCGGCATCAGGTGTGTGCCTGCCAACGCACCATCACCTACGGAGACGGCCATCTGACCGAGACCTGGCGAGGAATATCATTATTTCTCTTTCTAAAAAGGCTGAAAAAAAAAATATGTATTAACAGTTTACACAAAGAAATCCACAAAACAAAAGTAAGGCATTCATGATATCACAAGTCTTCCTCCATGTTAAAGGGTATTTTTAGGGGTGGGATTTACCAGTGTCAATGCAAAATGAATTGAATGAAATAGAAAATCTATATTTGTGTTTTTTTTTTTTTTTAAAAGACACCTGCCTGGCATCATATTTCTTCAGCTTTCATTTTAGTATTGTGTTGTTGCCCATGAGGCTCAGTTACATACTCTGTTGAATTACATTGGAGATTACCTCGGGACTAAAACGTTCTTTCTGTGAGTTAACGGCCAATAATCCTGTGCGCTCTCCCTGTGATTCATGATAATTGACCCGTCCCGATGCGCTCCGGCCATGAACACAAACCGGCCACTAATAGCGTAGCATTAGCCGTCTCCTGCTCTGCTCTCACAGCCTCGCAATCTTTTCCGATATTTTTTACTCTCGCGCTGGATTCGTGGACCTCGAGCGCTGCCTAAACTTCCGATACTTCCTATAATCGCATGGCATTATCTCTCTGAGAGCTATTACCTGCTTCATAAGACAACTGTCAGCTGCTCTCTGGAGCAGTTAGTCTTTTGCAACAGGACATCATGTTTTTGTAGGGAGCGCAGTTAGCCACGTTGTCGGCTCCATGCTGCGTTGAAGACCGCTAATGCTAACGCACCAAGGCACCCTTCAGCAGCAGGATTACAACGAACCTGTAAGTCAATGAAAAGACTATCGTCTCTCCATGTGTGTGTCTGTTTGTGTGTTGCAGAGGCATACAAGCGCGCACACAAGTAGATGTCTGCTGTTTTAAGACGTTTTTGTCAAGCTAGTAGTAAGAAACCACCCCGGGGGATGAGGTACACTCACTGAGGAAAAAGACCCGATAGAGGAGCTCATGCCTTTGGTTTCCTTTGGTGAAGACACCTTTTGAGGTTCTTGTCATCGCCGCAGTTTTGGGGTCTTTTGTGTCAGTGAGTTGGAGACATCGCAGCCATCTTAGTGCAGCGGCAATGTCAGTCACCAACTACCGCTCTGAAACAAATTTGACTTAATTCCTTTAATCATAGATGACACGCGTCTCACATAACGTGTTAGTTCAAGTGTGTCAACTTGTAAGTGCACGTATGGTTTGAGACTTTGGAAAGGACGCCGTTGTGCACGTGGTCTCCAACATACGACGTCACCGCCGCTCTTAGTTTGTCTCAAATCACACGTCTACGGAAGCAGGGAAGCCAAAGCAATTTAGTTTCTCACCTGCCTTTCCTCGTAATCAATCAGATCATTATAATTTAGACATATAAGAATCTTATGATATGTTCTTTCTTACTTCCTCTCTTGTAGTTGAAGACACTGTTTTTTATGTATTTTGTAACACCGTGAATCACGAAAATACTGTCAAAAATAAGAATAAATACGGAATAAACCCGTATATGAACAAAGTGTGAATAACGTGTTTGGAGGTTTGGTTCGTGTGAGTTTTACTGGTGGAGATCCAGTTCAGAGCAGCAGAAAGACTTCTTTTTGATCAAGGCACAAGATTTGTCTCTCCATTTCCTAAACCTTAATAAATGGTGTGGTCACACACACACACACACACCAAACCTCCTGTGAAAACACAAGTTTATCTTGAGATAAATAAGCGTATATCGACACTACATCCCTGATCATAAAGCGGTACTGAGACTGTCGGGACTGAAATATAAGAATGAATTAGTTTTCTTACAGAGGACACCGTGCCATCGCTTGGTTCTTTACGTATGAATAAAGCCGTGTAACTTTTGTTGGTCTGAAGCCCCGGGCTGACATCTGATTCACAACTTCCAATACTTAGCCCGTTTTATTCCATTCTTTCAAGATTCAGCTCGCAGAAAGATATGAGATCAAGGATGGTTATGAATCAGATGTTACGTTTAATGCTTTGAAATCTTTCCTTTTCATGGCTTCTATCTGCTTCAGACAGTCTAATCATCTCGGCGCTCCGTTATTACGTCCTCACCTTTCCTCCACACAGTGGCCCCCGCGTTGCGTCTTCCGTAACCTCCAGCAAACTTTTTTTTTTTTTTTTTGTACACGCTTCAGACACCTCCGTACGACACTCATCGTCGGCTCTTTGATTTGGTGAGCGTGCACGCCGCACCGAGGTCACATGCACATTCTTCCCTTTGTCAACCATTGAGTGTAGTCTTTAACCTCATCACTTCCCCCCCCCGAGTGGAGAGATTTCAGCTCTCTTTAAAAGGAGACGACGTTTATCGCGTGGCATTGAAAGATAAACCGTGGTTTAGTCACGACGTCTCTTAAAACACTCAAAGTAATTAAAGGGTTCACAAAGGTTCCTTTTTTTTAAAATGAAATAGACGGCGATGATTTGATGAGACAATAAATATTCTTTTCGAGCACCCGCTATCGGGATGAGAGACGGAAAGTTCGCTTTATTTCCAGACATCTCTATTGCCGAATTGAGATCACACGTGTGAAATGTGCAATACAAAAGATTCCATCTTCTTCTCTGTGGAATTAAGACAAAATGTGAATCATGAAACTACGGCATGCAACCTGATGGCATCCGCAGCGTTGGAATCCAAAAACGTTTGGTGAAGGTGACATTTGATGCAATAATAATAACTTGTTCACGTTAGGTACTTGGGGTGGGGGGCAATTCTGAACATTGATACTGACAGACCTAAAGTTGTATTGCCAATACCACAGGCCTCTCCCATTCACAACGAGAGCAGGCGACAGGAATCTGCAGCAGAGTGGTTGTGATCTCCCACGCGGTACCAGCTCAAGCCTTAATGCAAGATGTCTGAGTGACCTCTGCTATTTGCAAAAGGCCATATATGACACGTCTAACAACTTCACTACGGAGAGAACGGATGGCACACATGGGAGCAGTAAAAGTTTAAACAAATCAATCATTCAAACAATCCTAATTCTTCTTCTATTGTAAATCCCAAACAGCCTTTAAAACAAAATCAAACAGAATGGACCATCATAAATGTGATTAATCTGCACCCTGTCAGTAAACTGTGTTTGGTATGTCATTTCAGTTTATAGTTGCTATGGTAACCATACAATATGCAGATATTAAAGAAAGGGCAACAGCATTCTGAAATGATCTTGAAAAGTACAGTATTCATTCTAAACCCGGTGTGTTATAGTTTGTATACACATGTAGCTTAAAATAATCAGTGTAAGAAAGAAGGAAAACGCACATTGCCTCTTTGTTGTTTCAACATTAGCGCAAGTAGTGACACAAAAATAGGAGATGCTCTTCTTCTCTTCAGCACTGCGGCCTTGTGAGGATCACTGGTCCACTCCATCAAGGTAATGTGATTAGTTTACTAGGCCTGGGACCCGGACAGGTTTCCCGTTGCTGCAGGCGGTGTGTGCGCGTGTGTGTGTGTGTTTGTGCTCTGTGTGCACACCATGATGGATGATGAAGATGAGCAAATCGATACAAAAGGCCGGTCATTGCCGGTGCATCCCGCTTCACGTCGGGCACGTCGGCGCTGTCAGTCAGAAGCCAGAAACTGGAGGAAGAGAGGGGCGTAGAGGATGTGGTGATAATGGGGGAGGTTGAAAGGAGCAGGAGATGGGGGGGGGGGGGGGACAGGGAAATTGAGGAAACAAATGAAGAGGGCAAGTGGACGTGAGAGACTGATAGGGCGGGAGGACATCGATAGGGAGAAGACACGCAGCATCGGGCAAAAAGTGAAATGGATGGTTAAGATGGAGCGTAATAGCAATCAGATGTGCTCGAAAAGGTCACTTACTAGCAGTGGATACCTTGTGAATCCGCTCACACACACATGCATGCACACGACTGCGCGTGTGCATGCATGTGTGTGTGTGTGAGCGGATTCTCCAGACATCCAATCCTGAAAAGGGCCGCTCTCGCCTCTCAGAGGAGATAAGGATGCAAACCCTTGAC
This sequence comes from Pungitius pungitius, assembly GCF_949316345.1. Classification (NCBI taxonomy): domain Eukaryota; kingdom Metazoa; phylum Chordata; class Actinopteri; order Perciformes; family Gasterosteidae; genus Pungitius; species Pungitius pungitius. Next base: position 2,517,021 of record NC_084912.1, on the reverse strand, counting down.
GGTTCAAAATGGATTAGCCGAGTCTTGATTGTGAGTCAATTTTCTCCGAGCTGTAAGTCTTAATGTCTGTTTTCAGCACCAGCGCTTTTTCAAAATGTTTTTATGGTTCCTGCCTGCTTTTTGAATTTAAGGATGGAATTAAGCTATCTAAAAAGGGAGGTAACTCAATGGAAACTTTGTGTGTGTGTGTGTGTGTGTGTGTGTGAGAGAGGCCTCTAAGCCCCGGTGCAGAGTGAACAAAACACTGCAATTGCATTAAAGCATCAGTAATGTAGGTATTTTTTTCACAATCTCTGCACTTCAAAACTCTCGGCTCTGTCTATTCAACTGTCACGGCCGACAGGCCAATAAATGACTTTTTTGTGTTGCTCTCCACTTCAAACTTTACGTAAGTGTCTGGAGGCTGTGGTTAGGGGAGATTAGGACGCACTGTGTGGCAGCAATGCTTTGTCGGATTTGATTACTCAAGGCTAGTATTAATTCAGCTCCCTTTGCCAGTGGATGCCTTGGATGCTTTATGTGGCGCGGAAGGATGAAGCTCTCACCGCGACAGCCTTCTTGCACCCATGCAACATCTAGACAAGTCGGGATGATTCTCGGCCGATTGAAAAAGGTACTGGACTTTTGCGTCATTTGGTTTATTTGGGTTGGGGTTAAGATTTGACCCATCCACTAGTTTTCAGCGTCCCTCAATGGCTCCGGATCCACGTCCTCAAGCAGCTGGTGATGACTCTGATGCCTTTTCTTGTCTCCTCAAACCTTTTCACTCGATAAGGACTCTCCTTTCCCTAAAACAGGGCTCAGGGGGCCATTTCCTCGACATCAGTCAGATGCTATCGAGACGGGATTCAGTCTTATTTCCCCCCCGTTGTTCAGGTAGTCGCTCCTTCGGTTGTTATCAGGTTGTTGAGTTATTCTCATAAAATGATCCTCTTCATGACCTTCTGTTGTGGTGTGTGTGTGTGTCTCTCCCCCCTCCTCTCAGTTTTCCCTGTGCAGGTACCTCCACCATTGTAGCACCTCTCTCCATCATGCTGCCTTTCAAATTAAATCGACTCGACTCGATGCAGGCGGAAGAAATAACAGAAGTCATTGATTTCCTTTGCCATGAATCAGGATTTCTTTTGCAATCTCTACTTTATTTTTTGCTCATCAGTCAACATTAACTACACACACACCGACATTACTGGACAAAGTTCTTCCTGAATCACAATGCAAGTCTTTTATCATTACCAACTGCGTCAGTAGTAATCAACCCACTTAATTCTTTTCTTTTATTGTTAATCTCAGCAGGAGGAGACTTTTTGACTCTGACCTGCTGCGTGCCGATTTTAAAGTTAGTGGAGTTACACCTTAACCAAAGCAGGTGTCTTTTTCATGATTAAAAACTGTAATCAATATGCCTTTCTGCATGCAGTATAATCTCCAAGAGAGGATCTATCTTCATAATCAGCCACCACCGGGGGGGAGGGGGGGGGGTTGGAGGAGCCGGAGGCAGCTTCTATTGGATTATACCTCGTGCTAAAGCCAACAGGACCCTATGAAACTCCTGTCGTGTGTTATTATGTCGCACACCACACACTTTCTGACAGTGAGCGATGGAGCAGCTGGCGGTCCGCGCGGTCCTACCTGCAAGTGTAATGAACATTATTTCGTTATTTTTTTTTTTTTGCACGGTGGAAATTGCGGGACAGACAAGCTGTTGACAGGCCGCTATGATTACAAATCACCGGTGTAAAAATGCCTTTAATGAGAGATGAAACACTGGCTACACAGAAAAGCAACATTGCTCATGCTGAACGTGTCCCACCTGGCAGGTTGTGTGTCAATTTTGTGTTTAAAGGGTTTGTGAAGTGACATATTAGTCGTACTAGTTGCACAGCATATTGCTCAGAGGACATGCGAACTCATACTAAGTATAACAGCGTTGCATTTACCTTGTTTTGGCTCCATTCACCAGCTGTTGGACCTAATTAAGAGGCCGTTACAAACCTTATTCAAACCCAGCTCATGGAGCCACAAATCTGAGACAACGTGCACGTCCTTGTCCGTCCCGCCGCGCGCCACAACTCTGCGTCTCTTGTTTTTGTTCGAGGGCAAACTCGTTTTTTCTTTTTTTTTTTTTAACGCTGCTCTGGGTTTGGGTTTTTCCTCAATCTGGAGAGCGTGCAAATTATTATATTATAATATTTGGATTAAACTTTTTAACATGGATTTGATGAACGGCTATAAGCCATCAGTTGTGCAACAAATCTCTCCTTAATTTGATATTTTGATTCAAGCATTGTTTTTGCTGAAGAGTCAGAATTCTGATTGGACTCAATATTAGATTTATTAAAACCAAGTGATGTCTTGAGTGTTTTTTTTTTATCAGGCTAACCTGTCGGTGTGGGGGGGGGGGGTTTATAACTCTGGTATTTCTCAATCCAGTCGAAGACAGCCCCAATAACTCTGCCAGCTGCCCTCAGCTCAGGGTATTTTAAGACATTCCACTCGAATCCATTATTGAAAAGACAGATTTGGATGTCACAGAAATCTTCACCTCACTCTACCTGTCCCTTGCCTGAGTCTCTCAGCATGACACATGCACAGATGTTCACTGGCGTGGCAAAGTAGTGCCCATCAATCATGTCCATATGAGGCTTTCAAACATAATTTCACTATGTTCTTTATCCGAGTGCATCTGTCAGCATTTGGCGCAGTTCCTCCGAAGGTACTTAAACAAATGAACAAGTATTGCAGCGACACATTATGCCTCCAAACAGTGCTGTCATTTTGCAAGGTCTAAACAACATGGTGAAATTTCTAAAAAATCAAGAAAGAAAAAAGCAACTGCAAGCCACTACTGGCAGGGTGTCGCACACATACTTTAAAAACATTCATATTCTCACATAACTCGCATTTAATCGGACGTGGGTCGTGGGGTTTGAGGGTAAAATTAGGGTGTAGCAATGCGGACCGAATCACAAGGCCCTGATGAGACGTAGGTGAAATTAGAAGGGGGGCGGGGGGTTGCAATATTCACTGGTTGGAGAGAACTAGTGATGAATGGAGAGCAGGTTCTGGCTGAAATGAGACAGAGCGATAACAGGGTGAGAGCAGGGTGAGCAGCAGGCGGGCAGTGCTGCCGTGACGCGGAGAAGCAGGTTAGAACAAATCAGAATAAATCACAAGGCAATTGATTGCACAATTCAAGTCGCCTCGGACATGAGCTACACCCGAGCAATTGACCGGGCAAAGAACAAGCGAGGGAGCGGGGTTGACACACCGCAGGGTCGAGGAGTTAGGTGGTAGGTGTGAGAGGTGAGTCAACTTGGCAGCAATCAAGATGCCAGGAGCCGGGAGAGTGAGCGGAGGAGCCACTTCAACGTCGGCACACAGACCTGCTGGGAAATAAGTTTAAGGAGCGCGGCCACCGGCGTGATGGGTTCACCCTGAAAAGACCCCTGGCTGTGCTGCTATGCACAACGGACCGACACATCCGACACGACTGACACTTCTCCTGTGTGCCTAGGTCGAAAAAAAAGGTTTCGGAAAAAAATCAAGAAATGTTGAAAAAAGAAATGTCACGGAAAAAACATATTTGTTTAAGAAAAATGTTTTGAAAATTAGTAAAAAAAAAAAAATCACATAATTAAACAAAAAAAAGTTTTACAGTATAAAGTATAAAAATACGTTTGGTTGAAAGATTTAATGTCATTAAATAAAATAAGTTTTGGAAAAATTACAAATATAAGTTGAGGTTGAAAATTGTTTTAAAAATAAAAAGTGAAAATATGTTCCGTTGAATATCATAGAAAAAAGAGCCAAAACACTTATGTCAAAGGAATGTTTTGAAAGAAAAAGGCAAAATGTTAGGTAAAATTTTTTTCAAAAATAAAAAGTCAAAATATATTCCGGCCAAGATGTCATAGAAAAAAAGTAAGAAAACATTAAGGCATAAAATGTTTTGAAAAAAAGCCAAGAAATGTTTAAGAGCTGTGGACACAGCAAAGAAAAAGACAAAAAAATCAAAGGCTTTACTATATGTCTTAGATTTATTAAATATGTATATCGTGTAAAAGTGCTATTGTAACTAACCTGCAGGTTTCAAGTGACATGCGCTTAATGTGCTATGAAATAAATTCTACGCCAACAATCTACTGCAGATGTGCTTGTATACAAAAACCTGCACCCACAGACCTCATTGGATGCTTAGATCATCGGCAATGAACGGATTCAGTCAAATATGTGTCTGTTTGACAGAAAACATCTGCACCTCCGCTCAGCTGGTCTGACTTGGGGGAGTTTCCTTCGGGGCATACATGGCAAGACGCTTCGCAGCAGGAAGGCAGAGATGAACGACGCGTGTATTTCACCGTTTTCTCCTCCCATGTCAAGACGCGTGTCATCCATCACTTTAACACAATGACACTTTAAATTGGTTGCGTCAAATTAACCTGATGTATCATGGCCCCATGCTGGGGCTTTAAAATTGGTTTTGTGGCCTGCTATGAGCAATGGGCAGGCATTCATCAGGAGCGGCTTTTACTTGTCCCCCGCCGGGTCCTGGCATACCTTCTTCTCCTTTTCCCCAGACCAGTAAGGAGCTATCGCGAAACCATCATGACTACATCTTCAGACTATATTAAGATACCTTCAAGATGCAGGTTGACTTTTATAGTAAAGTCATAGGACAGTTCACTTAGGACCAAAACTTAGTTTTCATCCTTTTTGGCACCACAATACATTGATGTGAACAAATAATATACCCCCTCATAATTGTATATAAAGTGAGGTCATTTCAAGTTTACCTTTAAAAACCCGACTACCTAGGGGTCGATTGCCCTGGTTGCGTAAAAGCGATGGTGCAAGGTGCGTATCAGTAGGAAGCGGACATTGAAGCTGAATAATCCCACAAAGACGTGGTTAAATTAAGACAGTGAAGATTCAAACTGATAGCCAATAGAATTCTAGAATCATATTTTTTCTTTTTCTCACCCCCAACTTTGCTGCTGCAAGGCCCAACAGTGTGTTGACCGGCAGGCTGGGTATTTGTCCCCAGGAGAGGACACACACAGGGTCACGCGGGTCGACGCTAGAAGCGTGCATGCATCGGGCTGCGTGAGTCCGATCAGAAGTGACACAGCCCATGACGCCCATCCACACCTACTTCCATGTGTGTGGCAGTTTAACGGGACTGCTCAGCTGCAGGAAGCTGTCAGACGGCTTTAAATAGCGGGACAGCTTTCAGACCAATCAACACCATGTGAGCATCAGCTTTTTTTTCTTCTTTTACTGGGGAGCTCTGATGTCTCTAATTTAAAAAAAAAAAGCTTAAGTCAGAATACAGACAGCATATCTTTATTCATATGAAAAAAAATGATAAAAACGAGAAGGGACACAAAACATTGTCACATTTGCACTTAATCTCAATCAAACAAAGCCTACCGAATTCCATCAATAAAAAAAAAAATGCATTCATCAAATCTGACCCCAAAAGTGTGGATATCCAATAGATACAATGGCATTGTGAGAGCCTGTAAACAGCAAGAAGACTCAACCAATCAGTATAGTGTGTGTTACTTGACGATATATATTATATTATTATGTTATATATATATATATATATAAGAATACATATTCTTGCTTACTGCTATTGTGGGGAAACACATCTAAACTCTGCAAATCCTGGTGACTAACGAGCCCGATGGTGAAAACATCTCCGTGTCGACTTTCATCATGTTAAAGAGCCGTGGAACACAGCATAATCATCATTGTGTCTATTTCCCTCGACACCGTTTGTTTCCTGGGTTAACTGGTGAAAAAAAATACTCTCCTAAAGTGGAGTTCCAACATTTATTCAAATTCCAGCCCAATCAAGGCATTTTCTTTAATCCAATTTCAATGAAAGTTCTCTTTCAAGCTAAAGTGCAAATGAGATAAAAGGAAATAGGGACATGATTCACCAATAGGGATGTATTTAAAGCTATTTAATTCAACGTTACCCAACGTTATCTAACATTTCTTTGTGAGATTGACGGTTGTTGTATTTCTGAAGATGTCATACCATGAATGAATCTGCTTGGTCAGTATATATCATTATTCCCGGGCTGCTGATGGTACTAATCCCCTTAAAGTCACCAGTGAATGCATCTTCTTCTGGAGGCAACACAAGGGCCCGTTAACCTCCTTGATTTTCCAGCAATCACTTCAGACAGAGCACTCTGCCCCAAGAGAAATTAACCCAAATTCCAGAGATGTGTCTAAAGGATGATTGCTTTTTTTTTTCCCAAGGCGTGCTATTGCCTTTTACTTACTGTCAAATCGGATCAGATTTTGTGGGAAAGCGTTCAAATAGCAAATTCTCCCTTCGTCATTTTAAGCAGCATCACGGGCAAAAAAAATTTACCATCAAAGGTAATCAGTTCAAAGACTGTGGTTGGGCTTGCAGTAAAAACTAAAAATAAGAAATCGTGACCACTTGACAAATAAAAGTCTGGTTTACGGGGCAAATAACAACAACAACACACTCCCGGCAAGTCGAGAAATCCAACATCAACCTTAAAAACAAACTTTACAGGCAGAGTCTCATTAACCGAGGCCTAAGAAGGAGGATGAACTCTATCTGCTTCACCTGTCAATGTGCGTTCTGCATGTAGAAGAGATGCAACAACCCCCTATCCATCACACACACACACACACACACAGGAGGTAGGTGGTACAGGGGGAACTTTAGTTATTGAAATGCTAATGCAATACAATACACAACACTGGCTATTCCTATTAAAATACACATTGCATTAGTCAGGGTTTGTCCCTTTGTTCAAGAATAGAGGCATGGCGGTTGGGGGGGGGGGGGGGGGGGGGCATGAGGGAATTGAGTGATAATGCACTCCATGTCAGCTGACCTTTCTCTCTGACAAGCAGTAGCACAGCAGTCTGTCAGGAGAAATCTCAGCCCGTCGGGTCGTACGGCTCAGTGGAACGAAGACATTATCGGCTACAAAAGTCTACCGGAGACGAAGACTGTGTTCGTTGACAGATCGGTGCATTGTCATCCAACTGACCCATTTGTGCGTTTGACGCGGGGGGGGCGCACGTGTTATCACTCGCCCGCAGCGCCCGACCGGTCTTCCTCCATCATGCGAAACCCTGGCTGCAGCCCCTTAAAGGTGGCACGTGGCGTCTGTCATGTCTGGTCTCTTGTCCCCGGGAGGAAAAAGCCCGGAGCCGATGCTGCCGCGTGTGTTAATCGACATGCTTAATCTGCAGCCTCTTCAATCTCGTTGGGGGACAAAAAAAAGAAGGAAATGTAAGAGAGCCTTTTTAATGGAAAGAAGACGTGGTGTGAGTAAGGAGAAAACAGTAAAATGACACTTGATAACTGTTGATTCTTTGTTGTGGTCGTCTCCATCTCCAAGATTCACACCTGTACAGTCCATTTGCTCTTTTCAATCCTTTATTTTGCACTATAATGCCTGCCTCAAACTTGCAGGTACGATTCACCTCTTTAAATTCACAATTTTCCTATTGCAAGCAAAGCTAAGTCGCCATGGCAGTGATTTAGATAAATTCCCCGCTCCAACAATAGAGAACAAACAAGCATCCACCCACTCGTAGATAGTTCATACTGTTATATAGAGACAGTGTGAATGCATTGCACAGTTTGCTCAGAGAACAAGCTGTATGTTAATAATTCTCCCAATGGTGGAAATGCAGTGAAGAGGAAAAAGGAGAGCGGCCTTTGTTCGGTGAAAGGCCCTCTGGCCTCTTTCTTCGGGGCTCGTTGGCTCAGCACAGCCGACTGATTTCTTTTTCTCAATTGAATTGATGTTTCTGCAAATAAATCAATATGTTTAAGTGCACTCTTGGCGTCTTTCCCTTTCATGCGCTATAGTAAACACAACAATGCAGTTGTATTGCATCGAGCTGACTTTCTGTGACGAAAAAGGCACATAATGCAAAGATAAGGTTACCAAGTGCTAGCAGCTTTAAGTACATAGCAAACCTTCTCTGCACTCAGTGTGGCCGACAGGAGGAAATGCACCAATTCATCACATTTGAAATCTGGCTAATGGAGCCTGAATGTTAGTGTATTCAAAATACACCTGCATTTGGTTACGTGATGCTTTAAAAAATAGCATTTACAGCTACACGAGGTAGCTGGGTCTTCAGAAACAGCGTTTTTTTAAGCTGTAAACGTGTTATTTTTCTCCTCGCCCCTTAAATCAGCTTCCATGCTCCAACAGATTGGACTTTACCAAAGAGCTCACTTTGAGCCTCGGACAAGGTATGGAACACACACACACACACAGTAGCAACACATGCCGTGACACACACGTGAACATGCACACGTGCTTTGTTGGTAGGACGTGAACGTGTGAACAGCAGAGCCTCTGCACTCGGCCCACAGGCCACACGTGACCCTTCATTGACAGTTGAGCTGCCGGCAGCCATTCGACACTTATTTTTCAGTTCAGTCGCCTCATTAGCATGAGAGTGAATTCAGCGTTATCTCTCCACTGGTGCAGAAACAGAAAATTAAAAAAGGCTACATGCAAAATTGAAAGATTTCACCCGCGGTTGAAACCGTTTAGGATGAAATAGAATAAGTTGTAGATAAAAGTGGTTGCGTTTAAATGTCAACCGTGCAAGTCAATCGAAAACAAAATGATCTTTGGGGGTTGATCGAAGGCGAAGCCTGACGATACAAAGCATTTCATCCATAGCTTGTGCTCCTGCAGTGACGTTGGCAGCCACCACAACGACACTTTCCAGATGATATTTTGAATAACATGTCATGTGGGCAATGTATTAAACGTGCATATTAACCAGCTCCCTTGTTTGCAGCTTTTGGAAGGATTAAAAACATTCAACATGGTTTTGTCTACATTTTCAAAATAAGAACAAACTCAGAAAACTCTTTTTGGGTTTAACTGTCTTTCTGGATACGCAGTTTATTAGTTACACGGTGAATGTTTTAAATAATGCAGCAAAAAGTGTGAATGTCAAAATCTGAATTTGTTTCACCAGCTGGTTCAGTGAAATGGACAGTATTATTTCTGATGAATTAGTGTTACATTTACTGTCCTCGGGGGACTTGTTTTATAGCTTCAATCCTCTCGTGTCCTTGGGTTAACTTCACTTCCTGCCCTGGTGTGTGTCCTGCTCCTCCCCGGTGTATTGAAACCAGGTGTGGTGTCTCCTTGTCTTGTTCTCTAGTTTCTGTTGGGTAGTTTTGGGGTTTGTCTCATAGTCCCGGTCCCTGTTTGGCCCGTAGGCCTTTAGCATTCTACTTTAGAAAGGTTTGGGCATTTGAGTCCTTCGTGTCTCCTGTCCCTGGACTTCCCAAACCACACATTCCATTTCCAAACAAATTCTCAGGAAGATAAGTTTATTATTAGCACACATTCTTCCTTTAATACGTTTGAAATGTTTGACCCTTTCTCTTTGTATCACTGGATGCGATGTCAACTGTATCTTGTAAGCGCATCACAGGAGGTGCTGGGATGTAAGAATGCAACTAATAGATCTCCAATCATTTGATTCATTAATTGCATCTGCTGTCGGCACCCTGTGGTCTGCAGGTCGGGATATGCTTTTTTGGGCCTTACCAGATGGATGTGGGAAATGAAATAAAATATAAAGAAAAAAAAGGACAGTTTTAGCGCCTGTTCAGTGATATTTACAGAATTCTATTACAGATGAATAGAATGTTGTTCAGAATTTGTGGTTCACTGAAGAAGTGCAAATTGTTTATGAACAATAAATGTGGCGACATGCCGTAGTTTGAGTTCAACGTTCCCGATGGTAACCAGGACCTGTCTGTTGTAGACTGGGTTACGCCACAAACAAGCTGAAGTCAACAAAATACCTTTTGAATCTCTCCTACAGCACCGAGAACGTTTGAGCGTAACATTTCCCACGATGTTAAGTGGTAGAGAGGCTTTCTACAGCTGAGATAACGCGCTGATAAGAAGGAGAACGGACTGAATATGCAGCGTACGAATGGAGCACCCGGCAGGAGCATGTTGGATTAAGAGAATCACCTTGTTTCTGAATACCGGGGGGGTATCTTATTGAGGATGGCAGAACAGTCAGAATCTAATACTCTAACGCTCCTTTAACATCTGTCTGCTTGCTCCTCAATCTGCTGATTAGAGCTGTAATCAATCATTCATTACATTGTGTGTGTCTAAGCAGTGGATGCATGCATGCATGCATGCAGCTGGAGCAGACGTCTGCTGGGTGTTTTCCCCCCAGCGTAGAGGTCAGTGACCCCACGCTTAGTGTGGCGCTAGTGTTTTTTCTGTATGTGATCATGTGTGATCTTTGAGGTAATCACAAAGGTCCCAAAGTATTTAAGTGTCCACACACCTCTGTAGTTTTTCTTTGTTGAGCTTGAACCAAATAGGCTCCTTCAGTAACATGAATCACGAAGCAGTGTCATTTCAGACATGGAAAAACTAAGCTCTCCTCAATACCGCAATACCTCCATGACTTTACATCCAAAAACAGAAGGTTTAGGGAAGGTTTGGATTACTCTACGAGTCTGGGAACACCGAAATGGGGAGTTCAGCTTCACTTTTCCTCACTTAAATTGGAATAAAAAAACGCTCTCTGGCTGCAAAGCATTCCTCTCATTGAGAGCACAAATCCCCCCGAGCTGCTGCCGGACGTGACTTGGGGCTCGTTCGCCTCGCACAGCGACGCCGAGGATCGAGCTCATCACAAACGCTTTCATCGCCGTGTTTTTAAAACTTTTTTTTACGACAACACATTCCTTCCATGATTTTATTGGGGAATTCACAGACGCTTCACGGCTAATCTGACACTTGCCGTGCAATGTTTTTCCCCACGTCGTTCTCGTCGCAGTAATGTGGGGGAAGACGCTTTCCTGCCATGAAAATTTCAATCATTTCGAGAGGCGTTTTCTCCCCCCCAGATGAGGGCGTTTCATTGATAGCGCGTGATGTCGCATTATCTCCGAATAAAGTGAAATGGATTCCTGCACTGCTCTGGATTCAGAAACATTATGTCATCATATTGCTGTGTAGTATGTTTACAGCTAATATGCATGAAAAGGTTTGTTTATCTCGCCATGTTGAGAGCCGTTAGGAGGCGATACATATCTTCAAAATGTGTTGCCGTAGATGATTTCATTTCCTTTTTGTTTGTAGTACAATTCATGCACGTTACAATGAGTATTGAGCATTGAGTAACACCACAGCACAAACCGGCTTTAACGTGTGTTTTAACAAATAATGTAAAAAAAAAATCTCTTAAATCAGCCCAAATTTGCTTTTGCGTTGTCAACTTAATGCCACATTTAACCGCTCGTTAAATCGCACTATGAATGCAGGGTTTAAATATCCTTTGGTACACATACAGTTGATAGTTTTAACTTAAAAGTAACCTGAGGATTCTCCGCGGAAGAAAAGAACGAGATGAAGAAGTTCCTATTTTAATCTGAGTACCGCTTTTTAATCAAAATTGTGTCAATAGTTCCTCCACATGTGGCAAATGAAATCTGTAGGACTTTTCACTCTTTATTCCCGCAGCAAACCGGAGATTTTTTTTCCTATCAATCTTCTGTGAGAAGCTCCGGCGTCTCACACACCAACAGCACTCCCATCACGTGCACACCCATCACGCGCACTCCGGGGCGCGTGCGCGCGCCTGCTGCCTCTGAGGCCCCAGCCGAAACGAGACAAACAAACACGTCTCACGCTGTGCCCACCCGGTAACCACAAAAAAAAAAAAAAAATCAAAAGATCCGTGGGACGGGAAAGATGCTGCTCAGGGAGGAGGAGAGGAGAAGAAGAAGAAGGAGTGAGGAAACAAGGCCACGTACGCTTGTCTCCTTGGGTTTTTCGACGCATCGAGCGAATGGCTCCGAGCCTAAAATGTCCTCTCGCACATCTACCGCAAAAACCTCAACCGTAGGACGTGGCTCGAGCTTTTATTTCGGCTTAACAAATGTGGAAAAGCCGGCAAAGTCACACCAGTATTCTCCCAGGGAAGAAGGATCTTTGCTGTGAAAGTAAACACTGGCGTGAAAAAAGGTTCTACTTCTACTGATGCTGAAATGACACATTTAGACAATTACGACCGCTGCATCAACCTGCAGAATCACCCTCATCTCCGGCCAAAATGATTCACTGGTGCTTTTTGGGGGTTTTTTTGCATTTCGAGGAGGAAAGCGGTGCTTACACTCTTCAGTATGCACATATTTGACATCCTTTCACATGGTCAACAATGAGACGTGACGAGTTTCCTTTGAAGGAAACCTTTTTTTGACTCCACGGTTTTGTTCTTTTGTTTTGCTGCATGTTGAGCGTTCAGATGCCCACAAAAGGCTTTAAACTTCTCCCAAGAGCCGATGAAGACATGCCGCACATGTCCTCGAGGTCTGCACGCCTCTTCGTAGTGAGATACAAAAGGTCTATTATCTACTTCAGAGACCAACACGGTGTGTTCAATGTGGATAAATAACAAAAATGTGGGCGTTAATGTGAACCAAAATACGCTAATACAGCATCAAGAGTTACTTCTGCCTCTAGAGGCAACCATTTGGGTTTGTGTCCTCCTCTCCGCCATTAGAGGCTCCCCGGCACACAAACACACACACACACACACACACACACACGTCCCTGTTGCTATGAATCCACACGGCCGTGTTTACAACCATTTTAGCTCTGTGTGAAAGAAAAATCCTCTCGCATCGCCTGCGGTCATTTCAACAACAACAACAACAACAACAACACGGGTCGGACAACAACAATCCTGCTGCAGAGTTGTTGAATTGTTTCTGCATCACAAAGGTAAATCATCCAGGAGCCCGCTGTGGTGCACAACTCTGCTACGTATCGATGTATATAATGTAAAAAACACGTTTTTTCTGTTTATTTTACAAATATCAAGGCAGAAACTTTATCAAAGACAATATTTGTATGTACCTTTACCATCAGAGTCTGTTTTTTCCATTGCTCTCCAGTCTGTAGATACAGTTTAGCAAATAATAATAAGCAAACAAGATATCCATGTAAATATATTTCATTGTAATCCCTAACATTCAATTATGTATAATGCAGTCACTGCTGCATTTTGCCGTATTGACCCTAAATGTAGGGTTCAGCTGCACAAACACAACAGAAATCAGCCGAGACATCAGCAGCTCCAGCTCCTTTTAGAACGACAATACAGAAGTAAAGAATAGGTCCAGGGTGACTCAGACGTTGGTACAGAACGCACACACACACACACACACGCGCACACACACACACACACAGCGCCAATCCAGGCTCCTGCTCACGTCTGCGGCTGGAGAAATGTCCCACTCAATCATGTCCTCTTTTTCTCCCCTTCATTGTCACTCGGCTCTGCTACAGCGCGGCTGCAGACACAAAAAACTCTGGCACACCCACACCTTTCACTCTCTTTGCCCCCCCCTTCCCGTCCCCCCCCTTTCTAATTTCCCTCTTATCAAATCCAAATAGGAGCGTTTGGTTCCATCCAAGCGTCTCATACACTTTGGAGGGAGCTGTGCGTTCGGTGCACAAACTGCACAAAATGCTTTTTACGTGGAGTGTGCGGGAAAAGAAAAAAAAAAAAAAACCTCTTTGTTTTGACACCACTTGACGATAAGAATTTTCAACCCAGTCTCCAAAAAAAGCGTGAAATGGCTACGTTGGTCCACCGTGATAAACGTAGTCATGTCACGTTTTCCCCCAAAATAACGTTACTATGTTACGTTTCTATTGGCCCATTCATTTACATTGCTTTGCAAATAGGTCACGTGACTATCAAGTTTCCCGGTAGCGAAAAGAAAAACATGGCGGACGGTCAGCATAGTCTCCGTGAAAAACACAATATTTTAAGAAAGCATCAGCATTTGTATGCATTTCGATGGCATTTCTAGCGAGAAGTATGCGTTATTCTTTCATAATCTTCTATCAGAGACTGTAGAAGACCTTCCGTTTATTCGTTTCTGCGAAGATTTGAGTGTCTCTTTGGGAAAGCGTGGCTACGCAACGCCTTTAACGGCGCATTATTAAAAAAACACTTCCAGTGGGGGCGTTACCGTAAAGAGGCGTTCAGCCTTAAAGCCACTAATCGCCAAACAAAACAAACTCAAAGCACACGAATCACGTTATGACTTTTTAAACATAAATTCCCTTATTTTTATGAGTTTTCAATGAAAGAATGCATCATTTCCGGGTGTAGGCATGACCGGGACATCCCGAATTATGGGCAATTTTGATTTGTCCAGCTTTTTGACAGCTCCAGTCCCGACTTCCAATCACAGCCTCCTAAGTCAATGACGCGCCTTGAACTCTCGGTTGTTGTTAAGTTGTGTGAGTGCAACTCCCCCCCCCCCGAACATTACGTCTTGTTTACATTGAAAAGGGGGGCGGGGCTTCGCCTTCAGAGCGGAGCGTCATTTCTCGCTCCACACGTCTCCTCTTTTTACTGGCCAGGAAAACGGGCGATCTATCCCACGTGGGTCTGGCTCCATTCCATTGGCTCTGACGAATCCATGGAGAGGCGGGACTTATCATTTGCCCGGCAAACGGAGCTGCATTGCTTGCCCTGTGCGTGAAGTGGCCGTGAGGCCTCCACTAAAGTCTCTCTCTATTTGTTCTGCTTTACTGAATAAAAGTAAAACCTTTACAGATATACTGTCCACACACTAGGCTAACATAACGGAGATTCCAGGCTTCGTCCTTTATGTTTTATGGGGATAAAGCCTCTGTAAGTAGTTTTTTCCCAAGCAAATCTGAGTTTCTTCTGTTTTTTGTGTGTCCCATACAAATATCAAAATATATATACTGATTTTCACATCCAAACACACTCACTTATGTTCCCTTTTATCATGACAACAAGAAATTTCAAGATAAACCTTTTGCTTTCATAAATATGACAGTTTTAGTGTGTAAAGGCCCAGCAGTGTACGGTCCGAGGGCCCCTATCGGGCCACTTGTTAGATGGGTTTGATGGGTTACTGACTAAAATATATGCCCCCACCCCCTAACTTGATTTAGGTCTGTTGCCTCAGGGCAACTTGTAAATATAATAGGTCAAACAAGCAATGTAAGCATTAAGAAAGTAGTGCATTTTGAGCACATTAACCACAAATGGATTCAAACATAAATTCAAAAATATTAAACAAAGAAATTAAATGACCAACACTGTATGTACAAAATCCACATACAAAACATGTAAACTTAAAGGGCTTGTTTGTGTCAAATTGTATGGCATACACATTCAACTGGCCTACAATAACCTGAAGAATGTCTTACCCTAACCCTAACCCTGGGCATACATTTTAGTCAGTAACCCATCCAACCCATCTTGAAACTCAGTCGAAGGAGTCTAACGCCGGAGTCACAGGGTGCAACAAAACTCTGTAGTGAAAAAAGTGAAGGCCGAGGCATGCTGGGTGAAGTGCGATCCCGGCCCTTTCGGGACAGTGTTGTGCCTGAACGCGTTCATTGAACGATAGTTCATGAACTCGTTTATATTTTGGGCGAACGTGAATTGAACGTACTGTATTAATGCCCGATGAACGTTACTGTGAACTCGTTCATTCTGGTTTCTACGGCACGTTCTTTCAGGTTAACATCGTTCAATGGGGTGCCAGATTTCTATAGAAAACACACCGTAAACGCGCATTGATAAGTGTAGCAGAGGCGGCGTATAATAATTTTAAAGAGTTTTATGAAGTTACTGACAAGGTCGGTGAGGATGGGAGGAATCTGACCTTTCTTTGCAAACATTTGCACCTTAATGATTACTGTCCTGTTTTTTTTTTTATAATACCTTATTTAAAAAAGACCATTCAAGCAGCATGTGTTTGAGAATGTAGTGTAGAGGTAAACTCTGCAACTGCTGCTAGTGTGGAGTGAATGACAGCAACATTAAAGCAACAAAGGGGAAATGCTGTCCCCTCAATGCTAATGTAAACCCTGGTTGGATAAGGATTCAAAATTGGATATGAAGATTAAATCTGATGCATAGCTTCAGTGTTAAAACTGATCAAATAATTGCTGTCTGTGGTTCTGGGCTGTGGCAATAATAAAATAAAAAAAATAGCTCGCAGCAACGTATGGAAAAAAAGAACTAAACTAGTTCATTTTTTCGAACCGTGAACTTATTTCAAATATTTTGAACTATGAACTGAACTAGTTCATTTTTAAAATGTGTGAACTAAACTTTGAACTAGTTAATGTAGAAAGTAAACTTTCCCAACACTGGCTATAGGACCCCGGAAGATGATGAACTATGCCTGGGAAGGGCCTGAAGCCATGCCGGTACGAGCATGATGTGCAAATTAGTCATCAGATCAAAGTATAGTAGTGATAGACTAATCGAACCATCTAACAAGTGGCCCGATAGGGGCCCCCGGACTGTACACTGCTGGGCATTTACACACTAAAACTGTCATATTTATGAAAGCAAAAGGTTTATCTTGAAATTTCTTGTTGTCATGATAAAAGGGAACATAAGTGAGTGTGTTTGGATGTGAAAATCAGTATATATATTTTGATATTTGTATGGGACACACAAAAAACAGAAGAAACTCAGATTTGCTTGGGAAAAAACTACTTACAGAGGCTTTATCCCCATAAAACATAAAGGACGAAGCCTGGAATCTCCGTTATGTTAGCCTAGTGTGTGTACAGTATATCTGTAAAGGTTTTACTTTTATTCAGTAAAGCAGAACAAATAGAGAGAGACTTTAGTGGAGGCCTCACGGCCACTTCACGCACAGGGCAAGCAATGCAGCTCCGTTTGCCGGGCAAATGATAAGTCCCGCCTCTCCATGGATTCGTCAGAGCCAATGGAATGGAGCCAGACCCACGTGGGATAGATCGCCCGTTTTCCTGGCCAGTAAAAAGAGGAGACGTGTGGAGCGAGAAATGACGCTCCGCTCTGAAGGCGAAGCCCCGCCCCCCTTTTCCATGTAAACAAGACGTAATGTTCGGGGGGGGGGAGTTGCACTCACACAACTTAACAACAACCGAGAGTTCAAGGCGCGTCATTGACTTAGGAGGCTGTGATTGGAAGTCGGGACTGGAGCTGTCAAAAAGCTGGACAAATCAAAATTGCCCATAATTCGGGATGTCCCGGGCTTGCCTACACCCGGAAATTATGCATTCTTTCATTGAAAACTCATAAAAATAAGGGAATTTATGTTTAAAAAGTCATAACGTGATTCGTGTGCTTTGAGTTTGTTTTGTTTGGCGATTAGTGGCTTTAAGGCTGAACGCCTCTTTACGGTAACGCCCCCACTGGAAGTGTTTTTTTAATAATGCGCCGTTAAAGGCGTTGCGTAGCCACGCTTTCCCAAAGAGACACTCAAATCTTCGCAGAAACGAATAAACGGAAGGTCTTCTACAGTCTCTGATAGAAGATTATGAAAGAATAACGCATACTTCTCGCTAGAAATGCCATCGAAATGCATACAAATGCTGATGCTTTCTTAAAATATTGTGTTTTTCACGGAGACTATGCTGACCGTCCGCCATGTTTTTCTTTTCGCTACCGGGAAACTTGATAGTCACGTGACCTATTTGCAAAGCAATGTAAATGAATGGGCCAATAGAAACGTAACATAGTAACGTTATTTTGGGGGAAAACGTGACATGACTACGTTTATCACGGTGGACCAACGTAGCCATTTCACGCTTTTTTTGGAGACTGGGTTGGAATTTTAATACTGTTTTCCTTTCGTGGTGGAAAATGCCGTAGATTTGAGGAAACTCTCCTCAGTAGCTCCAACATTCTGGCATCCATCAAGTTTTCTTGAAGTCCACATGCACTCACACACCAAGTAGGATCTGTAGGGAGCTGGACCATGGAGGGAAAGGGGGGGGGGGGTTAAGCTTATAAAAAAGACCATCTATTTCTAGGGCCATCAGAACACAGCAGGCTGTTAAAAAACACATAATAGAAGCTGACAGGACATTTTAGTGGCTTTTTCGCTTCGTTCTGAGATTGATGCGGCAGTTTCTCTTCTTCATAATGGGATTCAACCGTACGAGGTGAAAGCCTAAAAGTGTCTCTGGACGTCCTCTCGTGTGTGTGTGTGTCTGAGGGAGGAAGGCTCGCTGCCGTCGTGCTACATGCTAATCCTCGGGTTTCGAGCTGTAATCGTGTAGAAATGAGGTCTGGCCTCGATAGGCGCATGGCGATACTTTTCTAATTGCCCAAACACCTGACGTGTGAGCAATTAACTTTCGGGACGCGGAGCAAGCATCGAGACATCGACGCAGCGCAAAGACCCCGTGGAAAGAAGCAAAGTAGGTAATGCGCTTTAACGGCTGGTGATTTGGAGCAGAAGGGAGAGAAGAGGGGGCTCGCTGCGTCCCATAGGAGCCGCGAACCTCCACCCCCCCCAGGCAAACCTGAGCCTGACCTAACTGGAAAGACAAAAACTCTCCTGCTGACTCTTTAATGCGCCGTGCCCACCCCCCCCGCCCCCCCCGTGGACTGCAACCCGAGAGCTTGCTGCACAGAAGAGGAGCTTCGATAAAAGGAAGGATCCCATCCGACTTTTCACAAGAGCGTGAACCACGAGGAACCGCTGCATTCACGGAGCGGGGCAAACGTGGTACTTTAAGCTCCTTAAGACTTGACGGCGCCAGACCAATTAGAGCTTTAGAGGTGAGGAGAAGGATTTTAAAACGATACTCCTGGATTTACAGGGAGCCAGTTCAGAGAAGCTAATAAAGTAGCAGCATAATCTCTTTTCTTGGTTTTTGTTGGTGCCCATGCTGCAGCATTTTGGGTCCACGGGAGGGATTTTAAGAAACGTATTAGAGCAGCCTGAAAACGAGGCCTGATCTAGTATTGACCTAGTCGGGAAATTACGAATGCATGAACTAATTTATCTGCTTAGCGTAGGAATGACGACCAAAGAGGCTTGCGGTGGACATTGGTCGTAACTGCTGTGAATTCAAGCTGATTATTGCTCCTCAATATGAAAGCAATGCTTTGAGCTGAACCACAATCCACTTCTGACCAAATTCAACCAAAGACCAAAAAATACACACAAGAATAAATCTTAAGATGAGCTGCAGGAGGCGCATCATAACTCTCCCTTCCACCGTTGGCAAAATGGCTTTTGAACACTTCCCCTCCGACCCACCTGCACCTCTGTGTGCATGCAGCGCACCTGCACAGGGAACCCACTCATCATCGCACGTACGTTTGATCACGCAAAAATGCCATTGACGTGCATCAAATGCCACATTCGTCTTATGCGTGCGCACACAGAGCATCGCGAACCACATCAATGTAAATCTAACCCTGATGCGGACGGCATCTTGGATTCCGGACGCATCGCAGTTTAATCGGCGGCGGGGAGGCGATGGGACGCCGAGACGGTGTCATTACCAGCTCGTTCACCTCGAGGTTACGCGCATTCCACCATAAATCCCGGGGGCCCCGCTCTCACCTTGGCCAGGTGCTGCGCACCACCTCGTCTGAAGCGAGGGAATCGTCCATCTAATCAAATGTTCGGGGGGGGGGGGGGGGGAGCTGAGTTCGAAGGGCTGGACGGGCCTGAGTTATTCTGTGATACGGCTGCATCTGTTCACAGGTAGAGGGGGTCTCGGCGGGTTGTTTAGAACAGAACAACAGGAGCACACAGGTGCTGAGGGATAGAAAGTAAATGCAAAAATGAATCTCTTATTAAAGGTTACGGTCTTTGTGAAAAGTGAGATTCTAAATTCCCTCGACGGCGAGCCGAAGATGGTTTTTGAGGCTCTAGATTAACATGTTTTAGACAAAGGCATCGCTGGATATCATCAACTCCACAGCCCGAACACTACAAACACTAACAATGCAGCGTCCAAATATTTTCTGCAGAAGGGACGTGCCATTCGCACAAAGCAGCCGCTGCAGGAGGTGCGGTGAGTCATGTTTCATTTTTACAGGCAATACCAAATCCCAAAGGTGCCAAGTAGTGTGGTTCTGGCACCAAAGCATCAGTTAGACTCTCCGCGGAGTGATGCACTCACGGTGGGGGGGGGGGGGGCGCGGACGGCACCGAGCCGAGCAAAGCAAAGGCCTTTAGGCTGCGGCGGGCAGCCGGTGATCATCAGGCTGCCAGGTATCGATCCCCGGATAGCCGGCCGGGCGCTTCCACCCTGGACCGAGAGGTGCTGTCAACACACAATCGCGTTGCTACATTGACAATTTTGAAATAATTTGCTCAATTCCACTTCAAAGAAGAAAAAAAAAGATCCATTTGTACTGCTGGAATTGTTTCTCTAATGGAAGAAAATGGAAAGGGAAACACAATGAAGCTGCAGACATCAAACGCGCGGCGGAAGCAGTTCTTGCAACCTGTGTTTGTTTTGATTGAGTTTTACTTTTAATTATTTAATATCATGAAAACGGAGCGCAAAACACACAGCGTTAGACGGTGGAGAGGGGATGGTTAATTTGTGCTCTGGTTATTTCATTGATTCATAAATAGATGAAGCACAATTCTACAAGCAACACACACTGAGGTTTGCGGCTGCATGTTAAAAGGCGGCTGGTGACTTGTTCAAGTCCCCCGGCTCCTTCTTTTTAAATGGGATTCTCTAAATGACATCGATAAATCCCCGCTCTGAATCCCTGTCATGGTGGACCGAGGGTCTCTTTCTCCAGGATGAACTACTGTCAGTGCGCTGTAACAAAAGGATTAGCAATTATTATCAAATTTTAGTGTATTTGTCAGCAAACAGATGTTTAATTATGGGTACCTTCCACCTACACTACCAATTTTTTAACAGTAAAAACTGCAGACTAATATTTTTTTAAGTAAAGTTTCCCTTCCTTGATTAAGTAATGGTTAATAAGTCATATTTTTCAGTTATCAGGTATTAAGTGCTTACAATCTAAGTTAATAATACCGACTTTTTTTCAAGTGACCAGTTGTATAAAGTGTTGATAAATGTTACTTTACCTCGTTTCTTTTAGTGTACCTTAGTTGTGAAACACTAGTACGCTTTACTTTAAACATTTGGTGAAATCTACCCAATCAAAACGGGTTTATTGAGTGGAGTGTGTTCTCTGTGTTCTGATTCCCTGTTTCAGTCACTATTCTGCTCTTGGAAGGCAGTTTGTGAAGGAATATATTTTTTAGGGATGTGTGGGGAATATAGCAATAAAGATAGCTGTCAATCAAGAAAATAATCAAGAACACTGTCACAAAATTTGAACTAAACAAAACCCAATAAAAGTTGATCGATAGCGTGTTTTTTTGATGATACGACCGAGCAGCAGCATGTAAATCAAAAGACAAAAAGGCCTACATCTAATCCGTTAGCCTTAAGTTTAGCGTGGCATGACAAGAAAAACAATTTGGTGCCATTCGAACTTTAATTACGTTGCATGTGCTCTCGATCTGTACCCGCCAGAATAACAAGTGTTGGATGAAAATATGAACAAAGAACAACTGAATGAACCTTTTGCAGGTCAGAAATGACTTAACTGAATATAAGGAGGCCAATGATGAGCTTTTGAGTAGACTACAAATCTTTTCCATCTGCCTGCCGATGTGCCAGCCATCGCCTCGACAACTTTTATTTAAGAAGCCTAAGCCTAAGTTGGCCTTTTTTTCTGATTTTTGGAGTTTTGGAGCGGTTAAAAGTACCTTTATTTGAGCGCGCAGTCCGACACCACGCGGGAAATAAGGAGGCAGCTGTCGATTTTTTCAGACCTTCTAAATGTGTTTAGCAATATTTTTACTTTACTTGTTGGACATTTAATCATTTCAATCTGTACCAGATGGAAAAAACGAAAAAGCTTAAGAATAAAAACCTGTGTGTGTGTCTGTGGACGAAATATAACATTCGTCTGTATTGTTGTCCTCACACAGTGTCAGTTTGTTTGTGTGCTGTCGTAGATTCTTTTAAATGATTTTATTGTTTGGTATAATATATTCACTGTGACCTCCACAATGTGTGCTGTCCGTCCACGTTTACTGCTGCTGAATTAAAGCTCAACTTAAAACAAAATCCTCAAACTCAAGTAAGTAATGTGAACTCTTATTTTTGGATGGACAATAATGTTTTGAGAGAAAATGATTTTTACCTGGGTAAGTGGGGGACACTTGAAAAAAGACATGATTTTAGGAAGCAAATCCTTTTTGATTTAGGTTCAACACAACCGGATTAAGCTGGAGATTACTGCAAAATTGAAACAATGAAAAACAAACAAATGAAGAGTACTGGGTTAGTTCAGGCACTCGTGTTGACTAAAAGCAAACACACTCCACAACACAACATGTTTGCCCACAAACACAATTTGCATTGCAGTTGTGTGGTAGTTTTAAGGGGAAAGGGCTGCTCCAGCACTTGATATAAATTGCAATGAGACTCCATCTAACTCAGATTCCTTCTAACTTTGAGCTTGACATTCACAAATTACCTTCAGGGGGGGGGGGGGGCGCGTTGAAAGGGATTTAATTTTTGGAAGAGCACAATCGTGGCGTTCCATGTCACCCATTAGCAAAGTCACTGGCTGTGGCCTGCAAAATGAACATGAATGACGGGATTGCTGAGGTGCGTCCCGGTCCTCTGAGGGCACGGTGACGCAAACACACACACACACACACACACACTAATGCTCTCAAAAAAACTCACACACGAGTGCAGCTGAGCCCAACCCGAGCAGACAAGAAGACAGGCGGCCTTTGAATTGTAATTAGCAACAAGCCATCCAAAACAGTCCAACAAGCCCGTGAGGCATCAGAGCCAAGGGAAGGACGTCCCCAGAATGACTGAAACGTTGGACAAAACCAAGCTAGAGACCAGAACAAAACGTATCCGCACGGCTTACCAAGGATGGGGAGAGAGCCGTAGCCAGCTGGCCCGTGGCTTCAACCTGTCAAAGAATTATTGTTATTATTATTAATTTCCTTCCCCTCTCAGAACGAGGTCCACCTGCTGAAAGCTTCAAGAAAGGTTGAAACTTTTTATCAATAAGAAAACTTTCGCTTTCATCAGCAAGCAGTGCTGAATGCGATGTGCAATGATTCGACTCAAAAAGAAGGATTTTTCTCTTTTCAAAGTCATATATTTGTAGACAGGTAGGATATTTTCAAATCTTAACAGCTCAATTAAAGCCGACCGCGAAACTCGACCACGTAATGCAATCAGCAGTAATACAACCTTAACTAGTGATCATTAATTAAATCCAAGAAAAGCCACCTACTGCTGAAAGAAAGACGCTGCTTGAAATTAACTTCTGACTGATGATTAATGGCTTTCTGTCAAATTAAAATCCTCCAGGTTGCTCCAAAAAAAATTCTTGGAGGTGACGATAGGGATTATCAGCCAACCTGTGCAGTCAAATAATATTATTATAATATATTTCTTATGTGAAATGTGTTTTTTCTCTAAAGACTCAAAATGAATCTGAGACAGCACAATTCGGGAGATATCAAACCACCCACCTGACGCCACTGAATCCGCTGCACTGCCCATTTAACCCGCCATCTGCAGACCGGTGTACATTGGGGTTAGTTTAAGCTTGCTTAATTGCCTGTTAAATGAATCCTACCACATGCATGGATACAGCTCAGTGGGAAGTAACGAGCTTCACGAGGCGCCTCTGAGCTGATGAAGGAGATGAAACATAAAAGGTTAAACCCACCTTCCCCGTGTTTGGTGTGGCAGGAGCAGAAGCTCCTGGCGTCACTTTAATGAGTAGAACTTGTGCCTTGATATCAGACACCGGTGTCTGGGAATGAGAAAAGTTTGCATAGGTCCATTACCCTGATGCACCCACTGGCTTCACTTTGAGTTGATTGATTCGTTCAGAGTGCCTGGTCAGTTGATAGCTTCCGCGGTTGTTAGTGCAGGGGAGACTTCCTTCAGCCGCGACTTCCAACCGGCGCTGATTTCCCGCTGAAGACAAAAGAAGACAAGTTACTTTTAAGAGTTTTTATATGGAGCATTACTTAAGGACTTGGATCGACCACCTATTGACCAGTTGCTCCCATGAATAAGTAATTCATCATAAATATACAAAAAACTAGCGTAGCCCGTTGTAATTTTGGCCCAACAGGGCGGATGCAGAAAAAAAAAAAGGCTCAGGAAACATGGCAGAAAGTTGCATCCCAGGTTAGTGTTGGAACTTCTAGCGTGTGAGGGAGTGTGGCTACTTGTGTCGCCGTGCGTGGTGTGCAGAGAAAAGAAATGCTTAATTATCGCACACTTCTCATCCTCCCAGCCGCAGGCGCTACACACACACGTCACATGCTCCTGAACAAAGATACACCGATTTATTGTGGCACACTGTGATGTGCTTCAAGCTCACAGCATTTTTTTTTGGGGGGGGGGGGGGGGGGGTTCTGGCTAATTTGCTGGCCTTCATGTCCGGTGGAAACCCTTCCCAGCACATTAAAAACAGGCTGTTTGTGTGTATTTAATACCCCACTGATTAAAATGTTTATATGCGATGGTTGGATCTGTTGGGTTGCTTTTTTCACAGGGAAACATGAATAGTTGCTCACCTTCCCAGCGCTGCCAGGCTTTTCTAGCGAGATCTTCTGGTATCGTGCAGTTCTGCTCCTGCGGCCAAATTAAATCTGATAAACCCATTGTGCACTGCAGCAAATGGCCTGCATGCCACTGCTATGGCGGCTCTTTCCCATAGTATCAACCTCAGCCACATGCTGCTCCATCCACCTGTATGATATAACAGCACTGGGGCTTCAGCCTTGAAATGATGCCATTCTAGCATAAATTAAAGGCTAAAACAAATGAGTATTATTTAATTTGCTTTGAATCAGTTTTAGAGCATTGGTATGAGTTACCTTCTGGTAAAATATCTGCCAATGAAGGTCATTTGGTGGAAGTCTGTTAAATCATCTCTTTTGTCTTTTTACTTACTGTACTTTCTTTGGTTTAATATATTTTTGGGGCACTAAAATGAACAGGCTTTTTCTAGCTCTAAAGGGCCCAAGAAGTGCCAACAATGGAGACCATTGATATTTATATTTGCACTAAAGGGGTCAATACAATTCACAATAGAGGACCTGAGAAGACCTGGACCGACTCAAGCTGCTGTAACTTTCACATCATTGACTGGTCCTTCTTCACCATTTGCAGGCCATCATCTTGTCTGTGGCGTGAAAACGTTGTCCTGATTGGGCTTTTAATAAGATCCTAGTTCAATGAATCAAGCTGCAAACAGCTACGTGTCAGAAGCAGCACCAACATGTTAATATTCATGTGTGCAAAATGGCAAAAGGTCAACTTCTGTATTCTGTTAAATTATGCATGGCCCGATTTCAAACACCGTCACGAACAAAGCAGTGGGATTATCCACTGAGGGCGTACCCCGCTTGGAGCATAAGTATCTGGCCAACTGACGCGTAAAAGAAAATAACGCCTCATTTGGGCCCATCGCTAGCCATTAACATGATGTAAAAAAAAAACTCTCAGGTCAGTCTGCGTTGTCGTAACAACCGACCTGCCCCCCCCCTTCCCCTCTCACTGCCTTCCTCTGCATCTCGCGTGTCACTAACCCGTTTCACCCGTGTGCCGAGGCAAAGAGAGAAGAGAAAATAAGGACAGGTTAAGAGTCCCCTCTCTTTCCCAGATGTTCTCTCCCCCCCAAAAAACTCCTGCTGTAACCTTTGGAGGCTCACGGACCCAATCTGCATACACGATCCTCTTATTGTCCTCTAAAAAAAAAAATCTAATCATTCTACTGGCTACCCGACGGGAAGGTTGCCCCCACCCCCCCCCCCCCTCCCCTTTGAATGCCACATACACACACTGATGCAATGATGCTGCATTTCCATCTGCACCGGCCTCCTCCGCAATTCTCTTTACTCCCTCGACCCTTCTTCGTTGCCTCCCGCCAGCATTTCCAGGTAATTCTTTTCAATAACGGCTTATCAAGGAACAGCCAGTGTTACTGCACCAGTGCCCACTCACCTATTTGTGTTTCACATTAACATGTTAGGATTTATCCAAGGTCAAATGACTCAGCTGGCTAACAAACACACCGACGTACTGAGAGGCAACCATGGCAACCCGAAATACCTGTCATTATGCCTCATGATGCCAATCTTTATTCCACACAAAACATTTAACACCGAGACAGTTACCTGATTGCATTTCAAATATAATATTCATTTCCAAGTCAATTGTTTTTTTAAATCATAAAGCAGTACAGGCCTACTCCAATACAAATGTGCGAGGGAGAGTTCCCACGATGCATCCTGGTCCAGGTGGTTGCCGGAGTGATTCAATGATGAAACGTCGGTCCCGCGTACTCCCTGCCGTCCAAAGACACGCTGTGGGGCTTGAAGGGTTAATTGGGGACTCCAGATGGCCCGTCGGTGCGTGAAGGTCAGAGGGAATGTGAGACCTGCCCTTGACTGGTGACCAGTCCAGGGCCGTTAGCTGGGATTGGCTCCATTCATTTCTTTGACTGGAGTTTGGGCCTTGATTTGGGCCTCCCCAAGCCTGAGGGTAACGCTAAATGGTTTATTTAATGCAAAGACATTTTGCATGATTGCGCTATTTATTATGCTCATTTATCAAATGCAATTTAAGATTTGTAGATCGGTTGCTATAACCCTTTTTGTTCGTTTTAGTTCAGAACCTGGCTTAAAAAAAACAAAACACAATTTATAAGATTAAATGCTTTGCAACCAACAGGATTATTACATCATGATTGCTTCTGAAGGATTCCAATAGCTTTCTAGTAACACACTGTAGTTTACAGCAGCACCTGCTGTCATTGGAGACCCGATGCTGAAAGCATTATACACTATCAACGTTCATGTGTTCCTGAGGCGGGTCACAGCTGATCCGCCCTCCTCACAGTCGCAGCACGCAACATAAGGACGATCAAAATGCCACAAATCAACGTCACAACTAACGTCTTGAGCTCCTGAATGTTTGGCTCAGCTCCCATAGTGGACCCAAATAAGTTGAACGTTGAAAATAGTTTTATTATAAAAGGTTCCCCAGGGCTTTATTGGGATCTTATGGAAGCATTTGTCATGCGTGCAACGTCTCCACGTACTCCGCCAATCGAAGCTCTGGGTCCTAGAAGCAAACGAGTCATGCGACTCGTGGAGAACATCAGCACCAGCCGACTGGAGGTCTGGACCGTTTCACGTGTCATTCTGCACAGCGTTGAAGAACTTAGTTCGGACGCCAGCTTCATTGCACCTTGGAGAATTCTCCTTGTGTCACCGGGAGTCTTTTCCATGCTGACGGCTTTAAGTATGCATGAAGCGGGACAGGTAGCCTCACGGCCACAAACAGGAGGAGGAGTAATTACATTGGATGGCGAGGGCGGATTCACCCTCGCTTTCCTCTCTCCGCCGGCTGCTGTGGCCAATTCAGATTTCCATACAACAACAGTTGTTTGCCTTCCCAATTCAATTCATTTTTTTTCGATTCGCAACACCTGGTTCTAACACTTGATGCCGTGGGACTGGATGTGGTGGCAGGAGGCAAAGATGAGCCTCTTCGGGGGGGGTGGGGGGGTGGATTTACATTGCGGGAGATCCCATTTGAACAGTTAGCAGATGCACAAATCACGGTGATTGAAACGGACGCAGCTTATTATTTAACACGCATCAGGGCACAGACAATCCCTCAACACCCATATCTGACTGTAGCAGCAACACAAACATTGGATCAAAGCCATAACTTCTTCACATACCAACAATGTCCTTTAGAACCTCAACATGTGGGGGCTCATGAAAAATGTGGCTTTGAAAAGTTAATACGGCAAGCTGGTAAAAAGAGCTTTGGAATATTCCAAAGGCACCGCCGAGCTAATGCCAGTCTTTAAAAAATATACATGAAGACAATGGTGTTGCATTATTTAAAGCAACAAGGGAAAGTGCAGGTATGGGATGAAGGTAAGGTAAGGGTTGAAGAGACAAAACGCCGTAGCAGGCCACGTTGTAGACGATAGCGTCCCCATCCGAGCACTCATTGCAAAACTCTCCCCGCTGCTGATATCATTTCAACATGTGTGTGTGTGTGTGTGTGTGTGTGACACGACGTGGAGAGACGACGCTTCTGTCAAGGCCACTGTGTGCGTCATCGGTCAGGTCGCGCTCCATTCCTCAGAGGCACGTTTGGGAAGTAAAGGTGAACAAGGCTAGAAGTCCTGAGGCAAGTCTGAAGAAGTCATAATGACTACAAAGTTTCATATCAGAACATATAGGTGTCAGGCAGATGGTGGTGTCATTTAGATCTATTTGTGCTATTCCTGTCCACACACATTTGCCTGTTTAATGTTAATTACACAGCAGGAATGAGACAAAATTAGAATATTTTACACAGAGATATCCTCATGAAACTTAATGCGATTTTCCCTTTATTTTGTTTGAATACGTGCCGAGGCATTATTTTATTGAACATGCTTCTAAAAACAACCAATGAAGAAATTCAGACTGACAGATCGGACAGATTGAACCTGTAAAGGTTGGTTCGTGTCGGTGCTAATGAAGTGGGCATTTGACTGAGTGTAATTACATAACTAAACACCTATATGGAAGCCAGTAGAAAACACACCAGTGATTAGCCAAAGAATTAACAACATACTGTGGAGTCTTTTCTCCTAATTGCAGAGCAGCTAATGAATCCGCGAAGCCACAGACACACCGCGATGAGCTCTATTAAGATTCCTCCAATCGACTCGCAGTCATTACGCCGCGTGATGGGGAGGGGGGGTTTTGGGGGGGGTGTTTTAGGGTTCGTATGCACAGGCGCTGTTTTGTGCATGTGAAAGCACCCCCGTGTGGAGGTTTTATATTGCCCGTAATGGCGGAGATACGTTTTAATGCCTCCTCTCGCCGGAGCGGCCCGATGCTTCAGAGTCAGCAGGATTGGAGAAGGCGGAAATATTAACACGAGTGCAGGGAGCACTGAGCAGACCTCTGCTGTGCTCGGCCTGCCTCGCTCCTTATCTTCTCCTTGCAGGGACCGAGCCCTCCCAACTATGCTAATGCTAATGCCAGCGAGCTAATGCGCTCACCCCCAGACGGGCCCCTCTTAATGTATATTAATGCGGCCTCACAACGGACTTAATCGATGATAGGGCAGTGTGGAAATGAGACATCATGCACGCACACGCACACACACACACACACGCACGTTACAATACCAAGAGACATTTGGTTGTAAAATAACCTCATCTCTCAGAATCCTCAGTTAGCAAGTCTAAAACAGTTTTGCTGAATCAATATTTCAAAACTGCATTTTAATCATGTTAAGAGGAACTTATTGTGTTGTCGAGGATTGCATTTGCTTAGATGGGTTATTAATGTGGTTGGAGGTCCCCATAGAGGGGAGGTCAGGTGCTAATTTACTTTAACCGTCTTTTCCAAATTATTCAAACTGAAACTAATAAACTGGGGAGAAAATGTGTTTCCTTTGAAGCAATTCAAGGGCAGTTAAAGAGTGTCTGCGTGCAATTTTAGACAGGCGTCTTACTGGAGTAAAAATAATTCACATTATGATGTCTTTTTCCCCCCAAAGATTCCATTCATGGTAACACACGACTCAGAAGCGTCTGTGAAAGAGAAACTGTACAACTGAACAGCTTGTGAAATTAAATCTGCTGGCAGTGAGTTGGTTAAAATATACAGAGCAGCCCACATAAGTGGGCACGATAAGCAAAGGCCTGTCGCGAGCTCGCCTCGTCCACGTGCCAGACGCTTCTGCATCCAAAATGCATCTTAACTGCTGTCACTGTTCACAACTAAAGACCAACACACAGCAAAAAAACAACAACAAAAAAACGGATTTCACGTGTTCACAACCCTGAGAGGTGCAGGCGGACGCTCGACATCACTCTGAACACAGAAAACCCTTTTTTAACTGTTGACAAGTTGAACTTTTTTTTTTTGAGATGAAGGGAATCGCGAGAAACTCAATTTCAAGGCACAGGGGCATGTCCAATTGTGAAAAGCAACCAGCCTTACAGCCCTTTTGAAGGCGCACCTCGCGAGAATTAAGCACCGGATCAACAGTTGCGCCTGAAAACATCCGGGAAGCGACGTGGACGCACATCGGGACACTTCAACGGCTCCGACGGCGTCGCATTCTCTGCCCGCGATGCCGCCGGGTCGCGTCTCTCTCACAGTCACATCCCGTCACGCCACGCGGTTAAAAGCCATAATTCCGCAATCAGTGATGCACGAGCTCCGTGAGGAAGGGGTGGAAAAGGTGGAACGTTCAAGGCAGTAACACAGTAGAAAACAATGATATAGTAGAAATACGGTTGAACCAGTGATTGATTGACGACAACAAATTCAAAGGCATCATTAAAAAAAGTAAAATGTATAATGATATATGATAAACTAACAATGCGAATCAATTCAGAAATCGGTTGAAGTGAAGTCTCTTTCTCAGTATGTTGATTCTCCTTATTACAGGAAGTGCTTTTAGTGCTTGAGTCTGCTCCTCTAGTTGGCTCATGGCTGCCACTCGGCCCAAAAATGACGTATATATACTGTATATATATAGCATATAATATCATGTCTTTTGTTGTTGAAACATGCCGAGTCTTCTCATTGCAAAGCACCCTTTTAAATGTATACACATTCAGATTTTAACGTCATTTGTCAAAGACCTGAAATCCCCCAAATGACGTTTTGGCAAATAGCTTGTTCAATGTGGACGTCTAGTGTTGGAGGAGCAGCACAGAGGGACAAACGGCGTGGTTCTCTCTGTGTATTCGACCTGCGGCGTGAGAGAGACGCCGTTTGCCTTTGGCCGAAGACGACGTCGACCAAGAGCTGCAGGGGGGGGGGGGGGGGTCCGTCTGCCGTCAGGTCAGCGGCGTCTTCAGATGCACAACAAGCAACAAATGATTTTTCTCTCGCGGTGATTTGCACATCTGCTGGTTCTCGTGTAATTGGCTCGTATTTCACCGAACGCAGCTGGCAGCTGATTTTAACTCACCCTGACAATTAAATACTGTTTGAATTGGGGGGGGGGGGGGGAGATTCTTCTCCTCAGAAACAATTACGCACACTGCTGGAACTGCTGAACTATGTTTTTTGAAAACTGCGACAGTACACAGTAACATTTTTTAATTTAAATAGCAATCAAACAAAGATCCTTTTCTAAATCTTACATAATCGCTTGTTTTGCCTTGATATAACCAAGTTTTTTTTTTGATTCACAATTCTAACATTTTGTTTAACTCTCATCAAGAAATGATGCACATGCTGGAATTAAACTGCCAATTTATATCATATATAACAATATTTTATTTGCAGATTAAATTAGTAACAGAGAGCAAAATGAGTAGCGTCATATTTTTGAAGGGATTTTTACCACCCTATAAATGTCCAGAATAATAAGGAGGAGCAGCTGGAAAAGAATGGCCATCATTTATTTAATACACGTTTTTTAACCAACCCAAATAAATGTGTCTGCAGACACAATAAATAGAGGAAGGGAGTGAGATGAAGACAGTGGGAGTGGCAGAGAGACAGAGATGGCTGTTTCATGAACCCGATGAAACACACAAGCCACCGGTGACAGAATGCCGACGAGACACATCCGAGCCCAGGAACAAATATCCCAGAAAAAAAATAAAGCCCCGTCCTGCACACATGCCAGCGCACAACAATGAAGAACTTGTCTGAGGAGCCGCAGCCAAACCCTCGAAGCGCGGACCGACTCCGCTCACTTCCACCGTGGCTCCGAGGCGCCTGACTGACCAGAACCACCTCCTGCATCTCTCAGGGAACAGAACATCTCTCAGTGAGCGGATGCATTTTGTGTTTTCACATACCATGTGCCATATGTCCTTGGCCTCATGCGGCATCAGAAGCAACATGCATGCAAAGGCGTCACACACACACAGACACACACACACACAACCCCCCCCTGGCAAAATACAGACAGAAATCTATAAAAAGAATGAAAGCGATTACAGATTTAAAGCAGTAAATGTTCATGTTGTCCAGAAGGCAAAGGGAGGAGGAGGTGGAGGTGGAAAGACAACATTTACTTTGTAGATATTGCAATGTTGTTCCACTTAAGAAGGGTTTGCAGGGGGCACATTTTGAGTAAAGGGAAGGGATTTGAAAATAAGCCCATAAATGGAGGCAATGGCCCAAATAGGACATATGAACATTACACTTCAGATATGTGAAAAGGACTTTTTTTTAGAAAGAAATGACTCAATAGATCCTAAAAGACACCATCAGAAAACCCCTTTGTGACTTTTGGACCATCAGATGAGTTACTTTTCTTGAACAGAAATGATTGTTTCCACTTTTTCTCTGTGTGCCTTTGGTAGCCGTAAAGCGAGTTGTCCTTCCTACCAGAGACGTTTCCATTTCAAAAGCATTCTAAAACGTGCTTTTCATAAATACAAAACAGGGTTTTCTCACTCATAATTGCTCACTCGTGCACAGAAAAAGATAAAAAACCGCAACCAAAAACAAAACTTTGGCAAGTTTTCGTCAAAGTACAGACAGCTCTTTCCTTTTTGACCTCGCTGCCTCCTCGTGAGCGGAGGGCAGGTGATGAATGACGCACTCCGTGGGCGTTCGTTTCTTTAGATGCTACAATGGCGCCGTCAACCTTTCACTGGCTGAGTTAGAAAAGTCTGCTCAAACGTTTAGTTCTGTGTGCGGTGGGAAAAAACTCGTCCCCAAAGTTCGCCGGGGGGGGGGGGGGGGGGGGTGGAGGATTTTTTGTTTTTGTGTCTGTCGCCCTTTATTGATGATGGCTACATATATTTATTGAAATTTCTTTGTGCGAGTGTGACGTGTTGAATGTGTTGCTGAATATGCCGGCAGTGCTGCTGGCCGTGTGTGTGTGTGTGTGTGTGTGTGTGTGTGGAGAGTGTATGTGTCACCAGTGTGCTTGATCAGCACTCCTGCTGCTATCCCATTAACTTTGCAGCCGCAGGGCGTGCTGGCGCGACCCAAAGGACCCTGGGTAACAGCAGGGCCCCGTGAGGTCACTTTTTCCATTCAATCGAACATCTGTGTGTGTGTGTGTGTGTGAGTCAGAAAGAGAGATGGACATAAACTGTGCAATAAAATAAACGCACACAAACTGCAGTGCTGCAGAAATCTGAATAGCAACGCCGGATCACTGATACACCTCATTGGTTGATTGAAGATACCTGCAGGGCTTTCCTCAAAAAGACACCCCCAAAAGAACAACAAAAGTGACAATTAAACATTGTGAAAAAGGACTCGTCAATACATAACAAGTTTGGAGATCGAATATGCAATACTGCAGATGCAGAACAAATAAGGCTGTCAATTATTTGTATTTACAATATCTGTTTATTTTTTTTATGATTAAGTGCATCCCTCATGCATGAATATTTCTCTCATGGAGTGTTTTTAATTAGGTTAACCTGCATGTATGTACATAATCTATGCGGTATGTATTCAAATGTGCATGTATGGTCGTATACGCTTAGATACATAGGCCACAAAACCCATACAGTAGCTGATAAAAGAACTATTAAAAAATCATTAAAAGGCTACAAATTGAAACTAATTATGCCTGAATTCATATCCATTCTTCCACATTCAGTTGGTGCACAAATCCACAGCCTTATAGTGTACGCTCCTTTGGGGATCTCCTTTGTCTAAAGCATCTTTGAAAGGACGCTGATCCAATCGAATAATCATACATTATTCATTTGCACCAAAGTGGCCCACATGAAACATGTGGACGGGAGGCTCAGTTTTCCTGAGATGAATCTGTGAACATTTGGAAACAGGTGGAAAATCAGGTAGATGGTACAGATGTCTGTTCCTCTAACGTCGAATGTTATTGTCTGCTAGTCTACATACTGAGCACATCTGTAAGCATTTAAGCATTACCACTGAAGTGATGGATCAGTCAGAAAAGACCTCAGCTGCATCTCGCTGCTTTCCGATACCTTCACTATTACTTCTGAAGGGCCACGTTCTTTATTTCTTTTGTGATGGAGTCGGCTCTCGGTTACACACGACAGCCTTGTCTGATTTTGTTGTGACTCCGGGTCTGCTAGACTGTTTTTTTTTTTTTTTTTCGGTCCTTCTCACTATCACGACGCTGTCAGATGGTGTAAGCCGAAGCGCTCAAAGCTAATTTAATCTTTTGCGGCGACGTCTCAGAAACTGGAGTCTCTCGCGCCTCGCAATGATAATAGCTCTCCTGTCTTCTTTCACCAGATGAGAGCTGTGGAATATCTCAAATCCTGCAGAGGATTCCACCACCTCTCCATTCCAAGGTGAAATAGCAGCTCTCACTCAAAATCCAGCAAAGCCGGGGTCACCAATACCAAGACGCTGTTGAATGCTACAACACAAACAATTGAGATTATTGCTTTAAAACCGACAGACTGGTGGCCGCTATAAGGACCGATCAACAAAAACGCTCTAAATTGTCCCGGCTCATTTGTGAAGTTGTCTGTTGTTTTACTCTGTTGGGCAATTTTGTCATTTTATTTTGAAATAATAACTCCTCTCGTTTCAGGTCACTTACTCCTCTTGTTGTGTCACCAGTCCGATTGTGTCCACCTGTTCCCCCACTCCCCTCCATGCGTATTAATAGTCTGCGTCTCCCTTTGTGCTGTGCCAGTGTGTTCCTTGTTGTCCATGAGGTCCACTCTGTCCAGCCACGCCACAGGTTCTTCTGTCTGCTCCAGGGCCTTCACCTCCAAGCCAGTGTTTTTTGGATTTCGTTAACTTTACTTCTAAACCTATGGTACAAAACTTAAAAATATTTCATAGTTCTTTGTTTGCCTCCGATAGTGTGTTTGTTATGTGTGGAGTGACTTTTTGTTTAGATCAGTTTTATAGCCAAACTTCTTCTTGAACTATTTTTATCGGAAGAAGTGTGACCAAGATTAACTTCACAGCCTGCATTTGACTCTTGTCTCGGAGGACCACGGCTGCATTAATAAAAGTACCTCACCTGCTTCCTGTTTTCCACCTGGGCCTGATAATTTGACTTTAAAAAACGGTGGTCTTGTTCGAGGTCGGGACGCAGCAGCACACTAGAGGAGGTTCGGTGGATCTGCGTGAGACGGACAGCAGACCTGGACGTTTACACAAACAAGTACTCGCGACCTTCTGAGACACCCGCGTCCTCATTGAATCTTATTGCTCATTAGGGATGCGGCTCTTCACTCTTGACACCTGAAGTTAATTAATTGCGTTACCTAATGTATGATTCAGTTAATATTTGCGGCATGTCAAGTGATCGTTTAGAAATGGCAGGTGGTGCTGGTTGCCCAGAAGCAGGACGAGCTTTAAAACCCTTCTAAATTCCTTCATTTATCTTCCTTTTTCACAACAGTTTGGTGTAATTGGCTCACACCTAATTGCTCCCCTGTCCTCTGGCTCAGGTTGAAATGGATGCGATTAGCCCGAGGTCACTTTCAGAACGAGTCTTTATTAGTTTATGTTCAGCAGACGTGGGAAAGGGGTCCAGACTCACCCAAGACCTTTATTTTACAGACACCAAAAATGTTTCACCCTTTTTTTACAAGCGTCCTACAACAATTCAACGTTCACTCATTCATCCAGCAAGCATTACGTTACATTTAACTAATTCCAGAGACTAATACATAGACGATAAATTAGATGACAAATAGACAAGGCCATGTTTTGCTTATGCGACTAAAGCTACGTACTAAAGGTTAGCATCAAAACACATTTCCCGAGACAGATCTTGTATGTTTATATGTTACAGATGTGAAGTCTGTGACGTAGGACACGCCTCGCCAATCACTGTAATGACGTCTCAGACCACGCGGTGCAGAGCTGGTCTCCCCCCAAAAGGATCGTCATCTTTGGAGGTGGACAGTGTGGACGGACTGGCGCCTAAGATTTGATGAACCAGCGTGATGTCAAGGTTTCATTTCAAATATCAACTCATCAGAAAGTAGCTGCCATCAAAGAAAAAGGTGGGGGGGCACCGCCATGTTTCTTTTAGTCTTATAATGATCTGCCTACATGCACCTCTCCCCACAACTGTCAAACATATATAAACTTCACAGAACACCCATCTAGGGAAAGTGTCACAAGCACATCCCTCCCCCCCCAACAGTGCCTTCTCAGGGTCGAAAGGACCGGACCCCCCCCCCCCCCCACCGTAAGTGGTCTTTCTCCATATTCCACCACCCTCAAACAGCTGCAAAGGCTTTCATGTGCATGTTTGTGTAGATATATTCTTTATGTGAATTTTTTTTTTTTTTTGGCATTCAAAATATTTGTGTAAATGTAAATTTGCTATTCTTTGTTTTCTAAACTCCTCACTAATACACGGGCGATAAATTAGATGATTTCAAATAGACACGGTCATGTTTCGCTTATGCGACTTAAGCTACGTACTAAAGGTTAGCATCAAAACACATTTCCCGAGACCGATGATCTTATTTAATTTTAAAGTCGCAGCACGTCAACATTTCACGTTGGTCCTCAACATGTTTTACACAACACCATCGAGAGGTCTGTTAAAACCACTAAATGTGGTCCAGTGGAAACGAATCGCTCTGATGGAGAGCCACCTTTCTTCTGCATTTTGACCAAATTAGATTTCCGAGACATTTGCTTCCTTTTCTCTTAACGCCGGAACATTTCACGTCTGAGGCAGAGCCAGGGGAGTATTTTAAAAAGCCGACTCTCGTCCTTCGCCTCGCTCACGCTCACAATGACGTCAACGCCGAGACCGAGAGTCTTTTGGGTCAGGGACATGCTTTGAATCCGTTCGAACGCGAGCTGTGATTGAAAGAAGTGAAATGTCTGCCGAGTGAGAGAGAAGCTGCAGGGCAGATAAAGCGGGCCTCCATTTATTTAACAGTGATATCTGTGCATTCTGAAGTCTTCAAGAGTTAAGGTAAAGGTTATCAACAAATGCCCTCGCCCTACAGGAAGCTGACATTTCCTTTAAAGAGTGCTAAAACATGATAATCTCTTTTTTTTTTAAAGAGGGGCAGCTGAAGTCATTCAGAATGTTTCTTCTGGTGGATGGAGGATTTAAAGCAAAGGAACAATCACTTTATTATACTTAAAGGTTTTTATTTTATATAGATGAAACAAAGGGTTGAGGTTGTGTGTACTTCCTGATGATGATTGACTATGACTGAAAATACCAAATGATGGGGATTGACTCTAAGATAATTCTCTGGTCTAAGATGTTGTTTTCACTTATTATTCAACAGCAGGGAGAAGAAAAAAGGTCAGGCAGGAGATAAAAGCACATCAGGCAGGAAACCTTAAGACAGGGAAATGCAATGAGCTACAGCCGCTTCATGCACAAATCCTAAATGTCCTTAAATGGGCTCAAGACTTCATCATCAGCCCCGGTGTTTATTTAAAACATGTGTTTAATGCAGACCTTGAAGCCATGAGAGCATCTGTGGATGACGCCAGTTAGGACATGATGACAGACAAGTACTTCAGGACAAAAACCTTTGAAACTGAAAACACACACACACACACGTCCATTACTTAGGACTTCTTGACATGTCAACTCCACCAGACCAGAGGCCAATCTCATCCCTGAAGAATTATGTCATGTTGGATTGTAGATCAGTCAAAGGTCACAAGTCTACAGGCAGCTGGTGCCATAAAATGACATGGGGCACTATGACTGATTTAAAAAAAAAAAAAAAAAGGGCCATTGTTATGGCCCGTTTCTGACCTTTCGCTGTTCCGTCAAACCTTCAATTTGTATTTCACTCCAGTGACTGCTGCGTCAGGTGAACTGAGAACCATGACACATTAAATGAATACGGTGTATTCAATGAGTAGCTTTAAAGGCTAAACACGGAAGCAGGGAGTGAGAGGACCTCGACTAGCGATGCTATCTCATTGCATCATGGTATAAAACAATTTCAGCGGCATAATTCTTTCAATGGGAAGTCGATAAATGCAAGTTTTCATGTAGTTTTGCCTGAATAGTAATAGTATCTTCTTTGCACGTATAAATATGATAAAAGGTGGCGTTGGCTGTAAGCTGCAGAAGGGCTGGAGCGCTGTCGCTCACATCTTGTGCATCTTTGTGTGTGTGCATGTAGCGCAGGACTTCTGTATCTCGCTATCTCACACCCTGTTGGCTGAATGGGAGCAACATGCTCTGACAAAGTAGGAGATGGGGTCAAAAAGTGTTGGCAGTCAGGAAAACAATGAGTTTTGATCCACATCAACAAAGGATTGGGTCCAATTCCGATATCCTATTTGCTAGATCAAGAGCCAAAGGAAGTGCAGGAGCCAGAGAAGAATGAAACATTCAGGGGAATTCATTTGGTGTAAGTTTTTACACCATCATCTCACACAATGAAGGAAGCTAAAAGGTTCCAGAGAGGCTCGGTAGGACCGACGGGGAGTGTCAGTCATGCACTGTGACATTAATTGATAGATTGGAGGAGCAGAGAGAAAAGGCGAGCAGTGGAGCGACTTTTATTAAAATAAGTGTCTCTCTGCTACATCCAGCCACGTGTGACCGAGGCCATTTTCATTTTCACCTCTGGCCTTCAGCCGTACCAACACAAAGGAGGTGGGGTCTCATAATGTGGTGCAAATGACTATTGACTCGTGGCTCCATTGGCCGGGTGGCGGACTGCAGAGCCGAGCTCAGTGCTTTGCAGGCGGCAGTTTGCGGCGAGAGACGGAACGGCCACCCTGTCTTTGGTTTGGTGAAGTTACCTCTAACTGGCAAAAGCAAAGCTGTTTGAGCCCTTTCGGAGCTCCTGGTCTTTTTTTGGACAGATGTAGGAGGAGCTGCGTTCAGCAGTCGGGTTTCTCACGAGCCCCGTTGAACGCAGCAGAGCAACGAGCAATGCGCCGCCTCCTCCTCCTCCTCCGTCCTAGCGGACGCAAATTGTGACCACTTTCATCTCCAGGCTAATGGGTCTCTCAGCTGAACTGAGGTGCGCCTGCAACACTGTGGGAAACATTGACAGCTGGATGCACAGCTGTTCCCGGACATAGTTGTTGACCACGTTTTAAGAGATGCTGACGCTGCGGAATTTGTTGACCGAATGCAATGTTTGCAACTGAATTATCGGGTTTTAACTGCGATTGACACCGCTTTAACACGCTTAGCCACAACTGCTATCCGTCCCAGTAGAAGCATTTCATTATTGCATGTTGGGCCTCTGATGTCATCAATGTCAAGGCCACATCCTGCATGTCTGAGTCACGGCGACTAATGTTTGACTGATGCACTTTTTTTAATTTACTGACTCGGCTCGGATGCTTATTTCCGTTAATTCTGCATCACAAAGAGCCATTTCTCCATATTTGGAGAAAGTTCAAATCTGTTTAAGAGCAGCAAATATGCATATCATACACGGCTCACTTACTATTTTTGCATCATTCTGCATTAAAGCAACTTTCTGTTTTGACAGCCTCTACGGCCCAAACAACAGCCTTTACCTCAGTGTCGGCTGTTTTGTCAGCAGAAGAGCTGCGGCTTTGGCGTTCTTCAGGTGTTTGGCCCACCGAACACCATTGCCCTTACCTCATTACACTGTTCAAAACACAACTATTCATGTTCTGACTTCAAGTTCTGTTTTGTTTATGCCCCAGTGGGTCTGATAGTCTTGGAGAGTAAGCAGAAAGAAGTTTTTTTTTTTATTCTGTGTGCGATCTTGCGACTGCGTGCCTCTCCACTGTTTTATAGTATCAACAAATTGATCCTTCTGAACGTCCGCGGTGCCGAGCGTCCTGGTTCCCCCCCCCCCCCCCCCCCCCGAGGAGCGAAGGCGGCGCTCGCCGAGAATTTCTCCAACTCCGTCTCCATTAGTTTAACTTTTGCCTTCAGGACTCCGCGGGGACGAAAACAAACGGCGATGGAATTGCGGACGTGTAGCCGGAGCGAAGGTTGTCATGGGGACCGTTTCTGTCGCATTCCGCCCGTCACACACATTCAATGTTGACAAGGAGGACTAAGAATGAACTCAAAACAATCAGCAACCAGAAACCTCCTCAGCCTCATCTGTCAAACGTGCACAGAACTCTCCCTCAAGCCCGCCTTTGGGAATATGTGTTATTACTGCTGGATGTTTGAACCTTCTGGCCTTGTTGTGGTGTACTCAAACAAATATTAAAATTGATACCACGCACCGTGATTATGTACTTTGCGTATTTTGATGGCGTAACTTCAAAATAAAATACTTCTAAAAGGATGAGAACCGGATGGCCTCTGCTGACACAGGGAGCTGCAGGCGTCATTAATTGCGTTGCTCGCTGTTGTGGTTGTGTTCTTTATTTCCTTTCAGAGCTTCCTTCCAACCGGTTTTCCATTATTATATCAAAAGCAGAAGGCCTCTGACTCATATTAGAAGCTGTCATCGCCCGAATCCACTCCTCTGCAGCTCTCCCATGGGATGCATTCAAATGTCAGCAAATAGTGACGAAACCTCTGAATCAAACTCAGGAGACGATGGGGTAAAATAAAAAAAAGGTGCGTCGACTGTGACTCACTGGCAGCTAAAGTTTGATATTCCATGCTGCAGATGTTTGTTCCAGTAAACAATTGGTTTGCAGCGGTATTTCCATTATGAAACCAATGAATAGACGTGTAAAACATTTACTGAGATGAGGGGTTTTACTTCTCACCTAGTGATGCACGTACTGTATATACATATGTACTGCAGGTACACACCTTAGCTTTTCCTAATCAGAGATTACTTTCAGCCTGGTCTTAAGTAAATACCTTGATTTCTACTTCCTTACAGTAACTAACGTTGGGCATTTTCTATGCAGAAGCGCTTTGAGCCCAGTAGAGCCGTGCATGCGGTCACACGCCCTTTTGGCTCTGCACCACCGAGTCTTTCCAC
The DNA here is from genome assembly GCF_949316345.1 of Pungitius pungitius. Classification (NCBI taxonomy): domain Eukaryota; kingdom Metazoa; phylum Chordata; class Actinopteri; order Perciformes; family Gasterosteidae; genus Pungitius; species Pungitius pungitius. Next base: position 2,476,230 of record NC_084912.1, on the reverse strand, counting down.
TCGCTTTGCCAAACTACTGTATTAGTTTCATTCGAATGGTTCCCTTTCATCCTGCTATGTCTTTTGTTTTTGAATGGCTCCTGGAAGGGAAAACCCTTTTTTTTTATGATGTGTCTGGCACTAGATTTAATGGTGCCACCATTAAATCACATATTCAAATGTAAAATGACTAAAACAAGTCTTTTTTTTTTAAACTCACGACAGCCTCTGAGAAAGTGATGACATTTCCATGCAAGCTGCTTTTTGCACTAAACCCCTCGCTCCAGTGAAAAACGATGAGATTGTTCAGCGTGATTAACTCATTATTTGTGTAAGACAATTGCTTTGAAGTTTCTGTGAGATTCTGCGTGAAATATCGATGTGGGGTCATTTCAGTAAGTGTGATATTATGTGAGTTTGTAAGGAAAGGAGGGGAAATTCAGGCTTCATTTTGGGGAGGGAAAACTGATTTTTTTTTTGGAAAAGTATCTTACACATGATTGAAAATGTTTGTTGTTTCACCTATTCAAATGAAATGGTGACCGTAAGTATTTAAGAAGATCAGAATGTTGATGCAATGATACAAATTGAGGCCCCCCGCTTCACCTCAACAGTACAGCAATTACTTATGTGACTGTCGATGTGTCACATTCCAATGAAGGTGAAATCCAACAGAGCCGCAAACCAGGTCAACTTATTGAGTGACTTTTTTTCGGGGCTAAAGATGCAGGAGTCCTCACGTCGTCCAATCGAGTCGCACACTGTTGCTCTGTCAGGGCCCTTGGCGTCACACACACTAGCCAGTACATACGCTTTTAACTTGATGGATATTAACAGTAACATTTTAGGAAATACAGCAAATTGAAACAGTCAGCCCCATTTTGGAGGCTCAAAAGTTGCCTGTATTCTGAGAGGCAACATTTTTTTTTAAATGCCTTCATTGTCCAAAGACTTTGTATTCAAAACAATTGGCCATGTGGAACGATTACAAATAATTAAGCTTCCCCTAAATAGATTGGCGGTCAGATCACTTACCACAAAGAAATGCAATTTTCTCTTTATCACAAAGTATATATACACACAACCCTCATGAAGCTGTGACACGTCAACCGAGTCCCGGGGAATAGATCCATCTGTCTCCCATCTGCTGCTCATCAGGTAATTTGGTGATTGGAACAAAAAAAAAGTGAAGAATGATTATAGGTGAGCAGGGATGCAAAGAAGACATTTTTATAATGTTTTTGTAAGATGTAAGAGGCATGAAAATCAGCAAAGTGTCACAGTTTGGTTCCTCCCGTTTTATTTTGTAGTTTCATGTCTCTTGTGTCCCTGGGTTAGCTTCACTTCCTGCCTTGTCCTGTGTCCAATCACCTGCACCTCCCTAGTGTATTCAAGCCCTGTGTGCCTGTTGTCCCCTGTCGCGTCATTGTTAAGTCATGCCGTGGTTTGCGCACGTCTGCCCTGGCCTTGTTTTGGATTAAAAAGCACTTTTTTTGAAAACTTGGAAACTCTGCGTGTGAGTCCTGCCTCACTCCGCACCAGCAGCAACGCACCTGACAAAGATCTGAAAAGAGAGCTTAACTGCCTTTCTAAGAGGCCTGGAGGTTTTCCACAAACAACGAAAGTAGGTCATGAAGATATTCATTGGGAATCACACTAGAACAAACATTATGCTCACATGCTATTGTCCTCCAAATGGGTGTAAAACACCGCTCTGAAATAGTCAGAGGCGCCACACATTTAGCCGAATGTGAGAAGTATGAAAGGTGCCATATCCAATCCACATTGTTTATTTACCTCAGGAGATCAAGTATTGTCTTCCTCTGCATTGCATCCTCCACGTCACTAACTGTGCTCGGCATTGCAACTCAAGAGGAAAATCTGTTGAATTTTAAGCGGCCTTCGTGATAACCAATTGTGCTCTGCAAAGCCTTTACGAGCTTCCTGGGACAAAACCCTGCAAATCACAAGAAGGCTAAAGAGAAAAAAAAAGCAATTCATCACACTAGTCTAGACCATTGGGCATCTTTTCATTTGGAGGTTCCATTGTGATGGAATAAGGATAAAAAAAACAAAAAAAAACAGCAACGACTCAATCGTCTTTAATCACAGAGTGGTGGACCAAAGGTTTCAGACCGCGTAGCATCATCCACTCCAGTCTCACCAAGGACGCGTTGGATCCCGAACGACTGCTCGAAAACACATTTTTCATGAGCTGGGGCATTTCTGTCTGTGTAGTTTGATGTCGTATTGTGCGGCTTTTTGAAAGGACGACTCGTGCCTGAGAGGTTCCTGTGTGGAGAACCAGTTGCAGTTGTTTTTATGTTTTTCCCCTCCGTACTGAAAGGGAGGATTGGCAGAACGGATGAAAAGCGGCTAAGCTTTTCGAAGTGTGTTGATAAATGGGCTGAAGGTGGAGCCACACATTAATACATGAAAGAAACCCTTCATCTGGTGGCAAACAACCAGAGGGAGAAGAGCAGGCCCAAGTGTCCGGAAAAGCACATCAGGCCCCGAACTCAGATCACATGCGCTCGTAATGCATCTCTTACAAAGCATTAAGCTCTCTTGTGCTTTGAAGACTTTGCTTAGCCTGAACCGGAAGTTAGCAAAACACAAGATCATTCACGGGAGAAGGATTGAAAAGAGTCAACAGGACGCGGAAGGCAGAAAACACAGAAGGAAGTAGGCATTCACGCACTCCGACCTCCAAAGTCTGACTTAGGAACGTATCTTGGATCAAAGGACTCGTCTCTCCGCAGCATTGGGGGGGGGGGGGGGGGGGGGAAACGATTGAATATGAACTAATGTAAAATCGTCTGCCTCTGGTTCAGGGCGACTCGTCCTCCAACAGTTTATCACATCGCTATAGTTCAAAGGCCTTTACACTCCTCTCCTGCTACAATGCCAGAGATACAGACGTATCAGGGGGTCAGATACAGATCTGCTTTTCTTCCCCCTAGAGTCAAATTGTAAAACACACCGAGTCTTGTTTGATTTGATTTTACGACCCGTGTTGGAATAAAATATCACAGAAAACCGCCAGCAAAGACGTGAGACTACTTTGTCTTTTCAAATGAAAAAAATGTCATTCTTTTGTGTCATACATTTCTAATTGTTTTTTAGTGTGCTTCCCTCAAACTTTGCACTTTGACCTTCGACGTGTTGCGTGTTTGGCTCTGAACGACCAGGGAGAGGTTTCCGTTTGTGACACAACAAACATCCCGGTGGAGTGTTTACACAGATTACTGGTAACACAACAACTTTGTGTTGACGCTATTTGATCCGGGCCTGGTTTCGGAACATCAACAAGGAAGTCAATCAGGACTTCCAACTAGGAAACGTAGCGGTTGAGACCAATCCTACTCACCGTCGCGACTTTCTCCCCGGCCTCCAGGAGTTTTACTTCGACCATTAAAATCAATTTTCAGAGGACACGGGACCATCTGCCGGCATTGACCCGCTTTGGAGTGATCTCGGCAAACAGGAGAAACCGAAACCGTCAAGATCTCCTGGTTCATGCTTCTCTCAATAAACCACACACACACCAACAGGTAACCAACCTACATACTCACCTGGAAGCACCTGTTTGGCACATCACCAAACCTGAATCCACAAATCTTGTCTAATGTATTGAATGTGATGCTTGTAAGATTATGTATATTGGACAAACCAAAGAGACACTCCTTGCAAGATTGAACCAACATCTATACCACATCAAAAAACAAGAGAAATACTTCCCTCTACGGTCACTTTTTCCAACATGGTTCATGGAACCTTAAGATCACAGGGCTAGAATCAGGTTCTTGGTGGACCGAGGGACAACGCCTCTATCTAAAAATGGTGGATGGCGATGTGCCTTTAGATTGCTACATCAGCATATTAAAGAGGGTTCGAATGAGCCGTCCCCATCGGTCAGGTGAGACCAATTGTCTTCTTTCGTAAACAGAGATCACATCACATTTGAATTCCTTACGGTGCAACGGTTATTGTAGGAATGAATCACACACACCAGCTCGTCCCCCCCGCTTCGATCGGGTCACTTTCTAACGCTACACGTCGCTCAACACGTTGTTAACGTTGTGAATTCAAACGGAAAAGTATTGCTTTTTTTGACGCTTGGGACTGAAAACCCGCAGTCGTATCAAGCGACAGGCCCGATGGCTCCATCCCGTATGACCACAGACTGTGCAGGTGCATTCGGCCCCTTCAGTTCTCTGGCTGCCGTAAACACAATGTTCCCACTGTGTCCCCTGAAGGGCCCGAGGTGAGGACAGGTTATTTTCAGCAACCGTATTGCACTGTTGCCCTGCTCCCATTTGACTGACAGCTCAGTTTAAGGGGTGGGAGAAAGGCTTTTTGTCGCCTCTAGATGTTCTGCCAATCACAAGTAGACCAACTGCTGTTAAGCATTGTGTGTGTGTGTGTGTACAGACTTCTGGAGGGTTGTCTGCATCTTGGTGTGTACAACAGGATCACTTTGAAGTGCATTTGTCGTACTCACCACGATGACACAAGGTGCCTACCTACAAGAGTATCTTCATGGACTGATCATTTGTTCTGCAAACCCCATTTCCCCAAGTACATTATTGATCCTAGCACCATATGTTATTGCATAGAAGATGTAGAGAGGTTTGGCCAAGTGTCTCAGTGCTAACATTTTAAAAGCATTTTGACTTGTTATTTTGTAGACCATGCATCCCTCAGAGCTTCTGCATACGCCCTCTGGTGTTCCCTGTAAGCCTGTTTGTAGACGGAAAGTCCAGAGGCCATGATTCGTCACTCAAGAACACACCCAGCCACCTGTAACTTTCTTAACTGTGTACCAGGGTGCCGAGTGTGTGATCGAGACTGACCTAGATATTAAAGGGGGCGTTGTGGAAGAGACTGTGAATGTCTACAACCAGTCACTGAGCAGAGTACCAATGGCAGGTGCCTAATCAAAAAGCAGTTGGATGACGAGTGATGACAAAAATGACATGCAAGAACATCCACTCTCCCCACTCAGGAGAAAATGTGGACATGAAGACAGTCGAGCGTGTGCGTTATATTTCTTGATTTACCTTTTTTCCTACTTGCTTGTATTTGTGTCTTTCAGAAGCAAATCCATTTTCCTTTTGAAGTCCCAATAGTTAGGGCTGGCTCAGGTTAGCCTGGACCAGTCCTTAGTTAAGCTGCTCTAGGCTTAGACTTCCGGGGGACTCCTTAGGACACACCGAGCCTCACGCTCACCTTCCACAATAATCCATGTTCTATTATTGTACATCACTAATTGAGCTTCTTTTCGGGAGTTTTTTGTGCTTTCTCGCCTAGCAGGTCTCCGTGGATCATAGTTTCGCGCGGACCCCGGTTCTGACTCATGGCTCTGCTGACACCTGCTGCTGCCATCATCATCATTACTTTAAATATGATTCATATTACTGTCATCATAAACCAACATTTTTCTGCTCTCCCTCCCCACAGAAGCCTCTATGGATGGTGGTTATATCTGATGGAGGTTTTCCCTGCAGTGGTCCTGCCGTACACTTGTTCTGTTACATGCAATTACTTGTATGATTTCTGTTAGAGGATTTGAATGTATTGTACATCTGTGAGGGTTTTGGGATAGAAGATGATGCTTGTGTACAGACTAATTCCATGGATCATTAAAGAAAGCACTTTTTTTAATTAAAGAAAGCACTTTTTTTCAACGATTAAAACACCACAACATTGTTTAAAGTGCCAATGGGCTATTTATGAAATATACAAGTATATAAAAGAATAGTGGCTAAATAAATACTAATTGGAAGGAGGCATTAAATCATCTTGAATGGTTGGCTATGTAAAATCACTTGTTTATAGGAGTGTTTAGATAAATCCCTTTTGTATAGTTCTCTTGTTTTTGCAAAAAGGGCTTTTCCACATTCGGAATTTGAAGATCTCTCAAAATTGTATCTCCCAACTAAACCCTTGGAAGGAAAATGACCCCTTCTTTTAAGTGATCTTATCGAATGTGTGTAGTTCCTAGGATTTTTAATTAGTTTTATTAATAATTTGTAATTATTCATTTTCATTTTGTAATAATAAAGTTATTAAACTAAATTTTTTAATAAAGCTTTTAAGTAACTGAATCTGTGAGATTTTCTGACTAAGGACCAAAAATGACGTGGCTTGTTGAGCTCGTGCCCTGAGGTTAACTCCGAAACCTCCCCAAAAAAATCCACACTATACAAAGTCCCTATCCTGCCAGTACCATCAAGAAACTATTATTTCTTATTTGTATATATAAATAACTCACAGATAACAAACATACACTTTTTTATAGGAAGAGATCTTAAAAATATATTTTTTTAAACCAAAAGTGTCTTTTGTTTTTTGTTCATTTGGAAAACTCCGTCTTTCTCCCGGTCATTAGAGGTGATGAAGGACAGATGCGTTAAACATCTCCAGGTGGGACAATTAGGTTCAGCGAATCAGGAGGCTTCCCTCAAGCCCCTCCCCCTGACTACTTCCCCTACTTATGCCTCTGTCAGGTATCATTCTGTGTGCTCTGAAGTAGGTTGAATTGAATGAAATGGCAGGCGTGTGTTTGTTGTCGTTGAGACGCCTAACCTTGCTGATTTTAACATATGGGTTTTAATTTCACCAATAAAACCCCCTTTTATCTGCTGACTGATTTAAAGGTCTATCGGCCTAACAGAGTTTCAATCTGCTCCTTGTGCTCAACACTCGTGTACTGTACATGGAGAGGACACCAGCTGGCATCCGTGTGCACCGTGACGACGGTTTCAGCTTCCCCTCGAGTTCTAAATGAAACCCACAACGCATGTGGCTCTTAAAACATTGTAAACAGGGCAAGTGGTTATATGGTATCATTAAAGATAATGCACAATAATATATTACGGGATTCCTGACTGTGGCGTTTTATTAGTCGTGGACTCCCAGAGGAAGGAAAACAAAATGGTTTAAAGTGAATTCATAAGAGGTCCTCAGGTTAACTTAATCAGTTCTGTGGATTTATTCGATGTTGGCAAACTACACAAGAAAAAAAGGTTATTTCATCAGCTGAGTGTAACTTAGGTAATCTGCTTTAAATCAGCTTATTGTCTTTGGTTCTGCTGTTGCATAATATATTTTTAAATTTGTCATTCAGAACACGTTTCACATGAAACAGACTTTTTGAATAGAAACTATTCTGTTGAAATTGTGTTTGCAATGCTGGTCTCTGAGAGTGATATCACTGATCTCTCTGTCTATATTACACATATCTGAAATTGACGGAACTGATTTTGTTGAGACGTGACGGATGTCTACACAACTGACTTTGTAAACTTACTGATTCTCATCCCTCTAAATACAGATTCTCATCCCTCTAAATACAAACATCTCAAATCCAATTATTATTTGGGTCCCTTAGACGTTTATCAGAAGAAAAGAAATCTGAATAGTTTCAATTGATTTTTTTTTTTTTGTGATTATATTTGCTAAGCTGAGGTCATTCGGATTTGCATCAGTGCCGCAGAGGGGGTAGAGTGTAGGTGGGGGGGGGGTCAGGTGCTCCTTTGAAGGAGAATAACAGGACTTGAGTCATGTGGTATGAATTTAACAGTGTTGTGACTTACCTCAATGAATCACAAAAGTGACCAACCAGCAAATACTCTCATTAATGACCAATGAGACCATCATGATGCGTCGATCAAACCTTTTTTTTTCTTCACTTTTTCAATGGCTTTGACTCTGCAGGGCTGCAGATAGTTGCTGGATGAATCAGTGAAAAGCTGACTACTGCTTCTTGGCTCTATACAGGATTTAGAGACAATTAATTATGCCTTTTTGTTTCAGGTATTTTTGAGAAGTTGGGGAAGAAAACTGCAGCATATGAAGCTGCTGCCCGGGTTTCTTGGCCGACCGACTTATTAGTCAAATACCTACTACAAATGTCTTGTGAAGGGCAGAAGCGAACATTGATTTACAGGTTTGTATGCAGGAAAAGTTCTCTTCGTCCTCTCTGTGCTAAAGTCGCAAAGGCCTCGTGCTAAGTGAGTGACTCGTGGAGCCCATGCAGCACCAGGTACGCCTCAGCGCTGATGTTCACGGTTGCTCCTGTTGACTGATGCCAGCGGCTCGCCGTGGCGGTCTGGTGTCTGTTACCTCCTGAAATGTCCTGATTGGCTGCCACATTCTCTCCTCAAAGCGTTTCCCTGGGTTTGTACACAGGTGATAAAGGACGCCTCGACTAGTACATTAGTATGAAATTCACTGTTCCTCCTCCTGATCTTCTGAAATCCTGAATATTGTTTTTTTCTGTATAAGACGGCACACGGCATTTAATTTACAGATCGCATCAGGACGCTGTTGCAGGAAAAATACGGGATTTAATCTGGATGGACTTTAAATCTTCTCGCAGGCTCCCGGGCTTAAAAAAGATGCTGCTGGCGCTAGTTTATGAATCACTTATAGTGGCAGACGCCCAAAATAGGTTTTTGATGTGTGTTAAGAATATGGAACCAGAAGGCCCTTAGATCTTCAAGAACTGGCAGCTAACTGCTACTTGTAGACTCAAAAAACAAGCACAGATGCTGTGCTGCCCACAGAGAGAACCCATTTATTCACAATATTAAACATTTACTTAAGCTTTCTGAAATAAAACATTACGCCTTGAGCTCACTTTTTAGAACTTGGTTGGACTCTTGGAGTGACCTCTCTGTTCATTCAGTGTCATCTTCTGCTCTGGTTTGTAAGCGTGTCATTTACTCATCATGCATGATGCTGAATGAACAGCAAACTCTTCATGCGGAGCTGCGTAAATAAGTCATCAGTCCATGAGTTTTTTATTTGAAAGTTTATTAGTTTATTGTTGGAGTGCAGTGTATTTTCTAACAAAATATCTTGTAATCACATTTATTCACTTGGACCCCGCTTTTGTGTCCAGTCCATTAAAAGTCCCCACTAAAAAAAATTTAAAATTAAGACATGGCAGCAAATAATTATCCCATGAAGTACACTTTGTGAAAGCGACATGAACGTTTGGACCTGAGAGGGCAGTGAAGTGTGTGGTTCGGCCTCCTTTAGAAGCTTCTTTCTCTTCACCAAACTCCCACTAGAAGGAATTCTGAGGTGAAATCAGCCTTATTAAAAACATTACACATGTTTTACCCGGCTATTTAATGCTAATTCACGACTACATTTATGTTCCCACATGATGCACCTGATGAAAGGGGTCTTCACACATTGTAAGAGGCTGAAGGGCACAGGGAAAGGGGGAGGGGGTCCTGAGGTACAAAGACAAACAGGCGCTGCAGAAAATCTGCAAACCCCAAAATGCATCTATTTAGGTCACTTCTACAAATAATCAATGTGTTGCGTAGGGAACTCCTGTAGTTAATCTTCCCGCCATTTGGGTTCATCGCACATGAACACACACACACACACACACACACACGGAGTTCTATTGCACTGCTGCCAAAAGCTGTCGGGAAGATCAAAGTGAGTAAATATCTTTGATGGAATACTCTGCTCTCTTCATTTAGCACACAGACGGGCTCGGACTTGAAAGGGTTTCATTGAAATGAAGTGGATTCTGGAGTGCGTTTGGGAACAGGAGGGAGTGTCGTCGCTCTGTGTGCTCGGGCTCCTCAAAAACTTCTATATTCAGTCTGAAATGTAGTATTGATAACTATTACATTTCGCTATTCTCTCGTGCCTCTTCAGTGCCTTGCCATTTATATGTGTCACCTCATCCTCTCGTCTTCCTCCCTCCTCCTCCTCCGTTCACTCGCCACATCTCCTAGTTTCTTTGAGAAAGCCCCTCTCGTCATCCCCGATGGGTAAATAAGTGGGCGGGCGAACAAACCCCCACTGTTTCTCCCCTTCATTAGTAAAACCGTGACATGACAAGAAACCATGGCAACCGCGACAGAACAGCCGCAGCGGCTGTGTGACACGAGCGGGAAAAGAGAGAGAGAGAGATCCCCAGTGTTAGACCTGTGTGTGTGTGTGTGTGTGTGTGTGTTAATCCTTTTATTGATCACGTGCTCTGATGGCTTGTTATCAGGAGTCAGGAGCGACAGCTGTTAATTAACTGAGAGAAGTGCAACATTGTAAACATAACTAATTAAAAAACGCTTAAAAGACACACTGGGGCAGAGTCCTGGGCCGCCGAGGTACGTCCTTTCAGCAGGTTAAGCAGGGTTTGGTGTCGTCAACACCATGATTTTAAATGAAGGCTTTTTGAAATGCCTTTTGCTTTTTCTAAATGGCCTCCGTTGGACTTTCTCCGATCGAGATGCTCGTCAGGCTGCGTTACTCGTCGGCTTTTCTAACCCCCCCCCCCTTTGTAGAATGTAGTGGGTCAGGCAGCGTTCGGAGAGCTTAGTGAGATAACAGAGGATCTTTGCAAAAACACCACTTTTCAAACGATTGTGGTTCTGGGTAAAATATTTTAAAATGTTAAAAAAAATAAAAAAAAATGACCCGAGATCTCAATCCGTACTTGATCTTAAAATATTACCTTGAGTGCCCTAAACAAATCACCACTAATTCCCTGATTTATTGAAATAGGGCTGTTAACATCCTTTTTCCCAGGAACTAAAGAAACATCAGCGTTAATGTGTCCGAAGCCATTATTTGTCCCTCCACCACGCTGCGTTGTGCTCACGTACAATAACGCCCACTTCCACTCGCTCGCTGTGCCTCATGGTCATAACGGCCTTGATGGCCGTCATTTCGTTGCAAACTCTGCATGCCCCCCCCCTCCCCCCTTTTTTCCTTCATTTTGAGCGCAGCGTCACGTCAGCTTCCTGTAATTTACACCCTCTGGAATCCTCCCAGAGCTGTGCCGTTCCTGTTTTGATGGGTTAGGGCTATGAATGACGAGGCTGTGATCTAAACCGGACGTTTCTGGACTCGCACACGTTGAGGGTCGTGAAAATCTTTGTTTGATGCCATCAGCTTTTTCGACAACTCTCTAGCCCAACCTGTAGATTCATATGAGAAGCCTTTAGCAGCCAACGGTTTCGGTCAAGTGAAGAGAATATTTCTAAAATGCTGTAAATTAACAAAGCCTGAACCTGTGGTTAAAAAAAAATTTTGAGAGGAAAAAAAAGAATACAAAAACAAGGACCCTCGCCAGACCTCATTTACTTTTTTAATAGAATCCCTAATCAGAGATAAAAAGAATAATGGAGGCTTGAGGCAGCTGGAGTGCTCGGAGGGCTTAATGAGATAAGAGGATCTATGCACAAACAACACCAATTTTCCGAGGAGAGGAAACAACTGAGATGGAGGGTGAAAACAAACAAATAAACTGAAGGCGAGGGAAATCCATTCTGAGGTTGATTTGTTTGCATAATCAACAATGAGCCAAGTTTCAGCACATGACGGGTTCAGAATCCACAGATGTTTCATGAGTCGCACACTAAACACACTAACCCCGTCACTCTGAGGGAGGAAACTAATGCACATGAATTAAGCATTTGTTGTTCTCATTTAATGGTTTTGAATTCTTTCAAAAAGTGCGAGACAAGTCTTCCAACATGTGTCAGACAATCGGCATTCAATGTGCCCATCACCCTGTAAAAATGTAGCCTAATTTTGTCTGTTTTTATGAGCAAATATAATTCTACGCTGCTTTAATTCAGAAAAGAGCTGGACGTGTTTTTTTTAATTTATTTTTTTATTCCTCACAGGGTCAGATCGCCCCGACTGCAGGCTGCTACACAACGGCAAAGAAACCACGTGGAGGAGATGATTACTTATTTGTTATTTTGATTATTTCAGTGGAGGTGTTCCCGTGACACGCCGCACAATCACATTCACTCAAAAGTCCCCCCCGATCAGGCTTCCTCTCAGGACTGTTTGCCACTCAGTTGCGATTGCGCCCTTAAGGCATTTTGTCCTTTCGGGGACAGCTTGGTATAATTATAAGATAATGATCAAGACCCGACGGACGGAGGCTGAGGCAACTAAAAGGGGTTCAGTCGACTTTGCAAGGACGCTTGGACCCTCCCGTCGGTCCCGTACTGACACTTTGTCAGACGCCTTGGTATCACACATTCACACGGTGTGGTTCAAGATGGGGATTCAAACGAAACAGCAACAAAACCACTTGGGTGAAGGAAAGAGATGCATGACGCCGTGGGCTTACAATACCAACATTTTACACAAAAACGGGTCTACTGCTTGAACCTTGATTTGCTTGATTGATTCAGGCGCGGCATCACACCCCCTGTGAAGGGATTTTGAAATTAAACCTGAGGAAATGTGGAACTGCTGGCAGCTCTCGGCCCGCTGACGAGATTTTTAACGTTAACGTGGTTGAGGTTTTCCTCTCAGCCGTTACTCACTTGACTCGATGCTCAGTCCCCATGAATCCCGCGTGTCGTTTGTCATCGAGTGAAGCTCAGAGCGGCTCACCGAGCATCAGAATGTGGTGTCATTTCACATCGCTCCACCACCTCCACACACATCGCTCCTCTGACGTTCCTTCCTTTCCCCCCCCCCCCCCCCCCCATGTAGGGGTTTTCATTTTTTGGGGAGTTTCTGTGAGGGTTTTGCATGTGTGCTGTACAAAATGAAATGAATTGAATGGCCGAGTGGGGTGTGCCGACCTCTGACCTCTGCCGTGTCTGTCTTTGAGTCACTGTGTGTGAGCTACCCTTTGGAGCTTATCATTAGATCTCCAAAATGTGGGCTCAGACAAAACCACGGCGCTGCATTTGCATCGATTCAGCAGAAATTCCCATTAAAGGCTAGAATGGTAATTTAGAAAACTGCTGTCTCCAGTTAAAAAAAAGGGAACGTTTCTTTTGTAATTATAAAACTGTTGTATCACCAGTGAATATTTACCGTCGCTTGCAGACAAGATATGTCACATTGTTCGGTGGAGAGAAATGTTTTATTCATAGCTGGGCGTAATACGTGAAAATAATTTACCTGACTCCCTAATTCTGTGAAAAAAATCATGGGATGGAGACAGAACTGCAGCAACAGTGAGTGTAAATACGTGTCATAGCAGACATAAACTGTGTGTGTGTGACCCATAGATCTCCTGCATGAACCTCCCAACAGACGAGAGAGAGATGACATTCAGGCAGAGAGAAAGCATTTAGCCATTTGAAGAGGCTTCACTTTCCATAATGTCATGTTAAGAACTGCAGAATGTTAATGTTCAGAGGATCCCATTGACCTCCACTAGAAGCTAACAGTTCAGTGGCCCCTGGATTAAGCACAAATAACATAATCTGGACATGACTAGCGCAAAAAAACATCATTAGGCATTATAAATTAATTGAATTGTTTTGTTACAATGTAGAATAAAAGTCCCCAGTTTGACTGAGAAATCGCAGCACGTTTCTGCAAATAATTTGATGGATTGGATTGGTTGATTGGATTTTTGATGATTGTGTTTGCGGCTGAGATCCTGCTCTCGTGTTCACATTATTATCATCCACAAATTAGTGCCGTACAACTCTGACCTTCTTGGAACAAGGCGGATTGGCTGGTTGTTGTCGTGATTGGAGGAAAAACATTTGCTTGGCCTTTAATTAAAAAGCAGGTTGCAGTGTGAGAGCACCGATTAACGGCTACCAACAAAGAGCATCAGCAGCCTTCTCCACGTGCAGACACAAGTGTTTGCGCACATATTGACGGAGCGGAATTCACTGCTGCCGGGTAGAGACGCATCGTGAGAATATGCAAAAAAAAAACTATTCCACCTCCGGATGAGGAGAGGACGTCCCTCCACTTGATGGGACAGGAAGTGGGAGAGTAGTCACAAATATGTTGGGTCAGTGATGGCAGGAAGTCTGTTCTCTGGGACACACAACAGGATGAGAGTTTCCTGATGTGAAGGTGATGATCGTCATCATTTTGTGTTCTATTTAAACACTCACCCTTTCATATGACGTGCAATGAGTTTATATTGGTGGAGGGTAAACAACAGGGTGTTGTGCTGTGAGTCACAGGCAAAAGCTTTAAAGCATAAATGATGAGCATAAATTAGAACCACATTTTGAAAGGAGACAGTTCAAGCTGACGGAAGGATGAGCAATCAAACGGAAACAGAATACTAATACTTCTATACTACAAGGCACCTGGCGGTGAACATGCTGCTGCTAAGTGAAGAAGAGCTCGATACACGCGCAAAGACCAAGAGATTTTAGTTTACGATAAGTAACAATTCCCTTTTTAAAAACGGTCACTATCAGTTGTGCGTAAGCCTTCCGATCCGCCTCACCGTCGGCCTCCCACTGCGCAGACACTTCTCTTAGTGTAGGTCAGGACGAGTAATTATTCCATAATCCAGCACAGGCCATGATATATTCTAATTAAGCACCGTTAAGGTTTGGCTCATCAGCAGATTTTTTTCTGGAGTCAATTTCAAAGTGTTCTACTTGAGAGGGAAAGCAGTTTGTTTTTCAATTGCAGCTTTTTTGAACTCAAGTTATCCATGTAGAAATAGTTTAATATATAATATATATATATATATATATATAGACCTATTGTCCATTTAGTATTACTATCGCTTATATAGTATATTTGATTGAAGAGAAGTGGGGAGACCTTGATTTGTTGGTTCTGTCACCGCGGTTAAGTTAAATTTGTGTCCTTCATTAAGCGGGGCAGCAGATAGGTCAGCATTTGGTTTGCTTCCCCGTGGCCGGAGTGATCGTTAAAGCAGCCGTCGTGACACCGAGGTGCTTTGAAACACACTGGTGCCGCCGCAGGAGATGGAAAGAGGTGTGAAAACCCACAACGAGATGCCTTGAGTTTTCCCACGGGAACAGTTGAAGGATTCTCCTACAGGCAGATGGCTATCTGCATGACTCCATGTGTGTGTGTGTGTGTGTGTGTCTGGCTTGTGATGCTATCGCATCCTACGAGACACACTTTCACGCTCACAAAGATAAAGTCCCAGGGCTGGAGAGGAAACAGACTGGTGTGTTAAATGGATTTCAACCCTGGCTCAACCACACACACACTTACTCAGCAACATACTAGTGAAATAAAGCAGTGATGTGAACCCTACTAGAGTCCACCGTATTTCCATCTTTCTTTTACTAATCACAGGTGATTAGTAAAAGGTGATGATTTCACGCAATATTTAGTTGGGTAATAAATCACATTAACAACTTGCAAAAGAGAAGCAACACAGATGCATGACATTTTTTTCCCACAAAATAGACCTCAAGAAAGAGAAATTCAACACATCCCACCGAAGGAATCTAAATGAAATGTAAAAGTTGTAGAAGCAAACACTAAAGAATATAACAAAGAACTAAACTAGAAAACAAAATGTAGTAATTTATTTAGAACTAGAGGGCTCCTTAAAGATCACTTTTTTTCACTTATACAGAGAGCTGAAATATGTTTCATCCATCTGTAACCAAGCTCTAGTGCATCCCCGTGACACCGAACACGCCTACATGTCGTCCCTTCTCTCATCCTTCTCTCCTCTGCTGGCGTGCAGTGGGCGGGGCCACGTGAGGGACGGCTCCTCCCCTCTGATCCCTCTGGGACTCCAGCTTCTCGCTGCAGAGCCCTCTCGCCATCCCCCCCTCCCCCCCCCCCCCCCCCCCACTCCTCCCACGCTCATCATCTTTATCCGTACACACGCGCACGCAGACCTCCATCCACTTTCCCCTCTTTTCCCGTCCTCTTGCGTGGTCTGTTTGCATTCTGCATCTTTGCCGACTCCCTTTCCCTGCTATCGGAGGTTGGGCAAGCTTCCCGGTGCTGGTGCATCTAGCAGGTGCAGCCTCTTTCTCTCCTACTCCCTCCCTCCCTTCCCCTCTCTCTCTCTTCCGTTGCTCCATCAGTGTGTGCACACTCCACTCCGTCTGTGCCTGCCGTTTTTTTTTCTCTTCCCCACCCCCACCCCCCCAACCCTCATTCGTTCCCTGACTCTCGGTGGCGGCAGCTCGGGGAGGCAGCTGCATGTGCGTCTGCATATCAATTGCCACAGGTAAAGACAGCTGCATCGTCGGATGTTGCCGACCCTGCAGGGGGGGGCGAGGGAGCCTTTGCTGCTGCGGCTGCAAGTTCTCATCCGAGCTCCCGGAGCACATTTCTAATCAGCTCCAAGAAAGCGTCCTGGAGGGGAAAGAAGAGCACAGGATCCCAGCAACCCGACCAACAAATCACGAGCTGACTGAAAGAGCCCAGGCTTTCAGGGACTGAGGGGGGGGGCACCACTCAGAGAGCGAAGAGAGAGAATCAGTGGGATATTTTTATCACTGTATCCACCAGTTTGCTTCTCTTTCACTTTTATCTCTCTTTCCGTCTCTGTGGTCTTTCTTTTTTTTTTTTTTAATTATCCGCATCCATTCCCCGCCTCTCGTCCTCTGCCTCTCTCGTTGCATCCCTCTGTGGCGGAATGTTCTCTGGAAATAGATGAGAGGAGGCTTGGTGCAGTATCAGCGGACCGGATAGTGAGACAGCAGGGCGCTGAGCGGACGGTTTGGGAAAATCGGAGCCGGCTGGAGAGGGAGCAGGATCACGTCGCAGATTTATCCGCCCTGCGCGACAACACCCCTAAGTCTTTTTTTCAATCAACCTCTCAGTCTTCGTCTGGGAAAAATGGATCGGCAACAAAATTGGATTCTACTGCTGATATTTTCAGTCTCAGTGGAATAAAGAGTGCACGTACAGAAGGCAAAGAGTGAAAAGAATAATCATACAGTTTAAAAAAAAAAGGAGAAGCTGATTGAAAAGCAAGGGGCAACTGAGACAGCGGATAATCCAAGGAGAGTGTTTCGACAGACGCATAAACAGCAGATCTATCCGTCTCCTTTAGTTACGAAAGAGACCGATTTTTGGGTCTGAGGGACGCTGACTCGGCTAAAGCTGTTGGAACAGGCTGCATCGGACAACGTCTTTCATTTATTCTTGATCCGCCACGGGGTGGGGAGGCAACAAGACCCTCCCTGCAAGTTTCACTCCCTTCCTCAGAGGATACCGTCCCATCGTGGATCGCGCTTCGTTGGGACGCATTTGAGAAGAAATAGCCGCTCTTTGTTTTTTCTGCAGTGAGATCGGAACGTCGATGCCACGGATTTCTCACGCGCACGGATGTAAAGCTGTTCCTACCCACCCTCCTCTCCTCTCCTCTCTTCTCCCTGTTAGACGCATCACTTCTTCATCTTCCCTCCCGGCTTATCCTGCTGTGAACGTTTTTTTTTTTTTTTTTAAAGTTCAAATTTGGATATCGGGTGTTAGGCGGGACTAAACACGGACTCATCGGTCGATAATCGCTCCACGCCAGCTCTCCCGTTCCTCACTGCTGTCTCTGAGTGTGCGTGCTTGTGTGTTTGTGAAAGGGTGTGTGTGCATGTATCTCCTGCACCCCTCCCCTTCTCTTTATCCTCGGATTACATATTTTTGTGCGTGTTCTTAAGTGTCCGATTCCTGTGAAGTCTTTTTTGTGTCCATTCGTTCGCCTTTTTTTTTCCGTTGCCTCTTCTCTTCTCCTGTCCGGCACCGCTGGGAACCTTTCCGCCATGTGCCGCCGATCCTTATCGCAGGGTTAACCCTCAATGAGCCATAAAGGACGGCGGGGAAGGATGAGCGAGTGTTCTGGAGCAGCTGTTTCCGGGGCGGTGATCCTGGAGGAACCCGAGGGTTCGGGGCCCTCAGGGGGCCGCGTTGAAGGCCAGGCCCAGGATCAAGGTCCCCTTCGCTGTGCGGTCTGGCCTCGCCAGCAGACATGGCTGTGTGTGGTACCCTTACTTATCGGCTTCATTGGCCTGGGATTGAGCCTCATGCTGCTGAAATGGATTGTTGTTGGCACAGTGCGGGATTACGTGCCAACAGACTTGGTGGATGCTAATCGAATAGGCCAGGATCCTATTTTCCTATCCAAGCCCAGCGGGATTCCTAAAAGTCCCGATACTACCACCACGACAACCACGCCTACAGTCGATGGCGGGAAGCCCACACCTAGAACTGTAACTATCGCCAAGGGTAGAACTCGATCGACGGCTACTACCACGACCGTGAACCCTGGAGAGGGCGGAGCCTCGGGTAGCCAAGTGACCCCACGGAATCGAAATGGGCGCGGACCCTCGGGTTTTACTACGACCACCGCCCCCCGACGGACGACTTTCGGGATTGGAACGGCGACAGCTAGCCTCTCTCCTTCCAACCCAACCGTGCTCCACGACTCCACGCAGATGTGGACCCTGGAACACACTTCCACTGAGACGGTCTCCACCACGCTCACCGCCCGCACGCATGGCCACCGCAAAACACGTAAGTCACTTCACTCGCATCAACGGGTGAAGGCTTGTCACTTCCTCTCATGCATCCCCGGTGCAAAGTGCGGATTTGTTTGCTGGCTTGAAACATCAGTGGAGAACGACGAGACCTTGAATGGAGTTGTCGTGAGTTTGTCTTGGTGAGTGTGTAATGTTTCTCGATTGCTTGGGTTGTTAACTGAAGAGGTGGATCATATTTCGCGACATTTTGGGCTTTCAATCGACACCGATAGCAGGGCTGGATCATTCTGGTATAATTGATTTATCTTCTTACATTAGGATAAAAATGGTTGTTAATGCAATAGGCCCCAACTTTGGCTTTAAACATGAAATCTATCTGTGCTATTAATTGTTGATAATCTTGTGACACAAATAAGATGAGACTTGAAAAGTGTTCTAATCCACCCGCTAATGGACAAAGATGATCTTATGCTCTTTCACCATCTGTGTCCTTGACTCAAGTCAAGGAATGCAAACATAATATCGATTGGTGGACCAAAGGTTTTCTCGTGCCGATCAATGACACTCAGACGCACACAGACTACATTCTCACAGCTTCCACCATGATGAATCCAATCCAAAATGGGGCCGCATTATGTGCTGGACGTCCGTGTCTGTGATCGGGCCCAAACGGCTGAGTGGTATCGTGAACAATGGCGCCGTGCCGTTGATGAGAACAGATGGTGCACGTGTCCTGACCTTGTCGGTGATTGTAACTTAACTTAACAGCTATCTTCAAATTGACATGATGTTAAACCACTTAATGTCAAGGACTCGACCAATTAGAGTACATGCATGCATTTGCTGTATGTTATGAAAGATGCATGCACTGTATGTTATGAATTAATTTGCATTGACCTAAATGCTCTAATGCTATCCTCTAATAGGATATTAAGTCTATTGTTGCTATTCTCTCATCAGGAAGTCTGTTGAAATGTCTGATAAACTCGACGGCTGCAATTTCTCAAATTGTTTATAACTACATGACGGCAGCTATATATGAAATAATTGATGAACTAAATCACCCCATTCCACCTGCTGTGGCCTGTCTGCTTTGCCTGCAAAGGTGCGGCTGCTTCTTTGTGTCTGTGACAATGAAAGTGTCCCCCGATCACACCAGACACCAGGGACTGTTCTCTCTGATAATTAGAAACATAGGGGAATATTGTGTATCATTTCATTACCAGGAGGAAATACGGGGGGCCATCCATCATCATCCTTTATTAATTAACCATAAAAAAATAATGTAATATCTCCAGCAAATGCTCATGAAAACCATTAGGCTGATGGATATCCAAAAGGAAAATGTCACTCCTCCAGCAGCACGCTCGGGAAAGTTCCGCCACTACAGAATAGACGAGTCGTTCGCTAATCCCAAACACCCTCCACCATGCCCGCCCCCCCCCACTCTATTCTACCGCCCACATGCTGCTTTGATTTGAAAAATTTTCACAAAAACTGTCCATTATGTATGAATGTGTTAACAGTATTACCGAATTGCCTGTGTTTGGCTTGTGCTCAGAAATGGACACAATTCTATTAATTCAAGTACAGTAGGCCATCTATGAGCGCTTATTGATGTCTCCCTGTCCTATATGGACACACGTCCCACACACTGGGGTCCTCGCTGGTCCATACAGTTTGGATTTGGAACTGGTTATTGTAGTTTATTTTCTGTGTGCTAAAAAATCTGTCTCTTCAAAACCATTCCAGCTTCAGCTGTACTCTTATGTGAGCTATCTCTTATTCTCTATGAAGGCAATGAATGGCACCTTCACCTCTGTTGCAGTGTAGCTTCGGTGGTAGTTGGTGACATTGAAGCTTGTCTAGCTGTCAAAAAGTCAGGATCTGACAACCATAGGAAGATATAATGGTCGAGACTTGTTACTCTTTGACACTTTGATTGACAAGGCCATATCGTTGGTAACTAACAAAATCTTACAGCTATCCCCATGGTTTGAGCTGGGAAAATGAGAAGATCTGGGAGAGTTGATACCTTTTTAGGGGGCCAAGTGACCTCTGCACTGCAGGGCTGAATGTCAGGCGTGCCCTTATTCCTCACCGCTCATGAGAGTACCACTGTGATGTAACTGAAATGGAAATAATAAAAAAAGGAGACTGGAACTAATTGGACACCTGTCAGTTCATGTAATTAACAAATTCTGCATGAGTTATACATAGAGGAAAACACAACATTGTTAACGTTTTTCTAGAGAAGGACTCAAAAATGGAAACTGTTGATGAAATAGAGCACAACAACACCAGATGAGTAGATCCCAACAAATGTTTATTTCTGGGTGGTTACTGGGACTGTATTTGTTATTACATTAAAAACGCAATATAACACTGATATTCCGGTCTGTGATTGTAGATTATTACATTATTTCCGGGTCCGTGCTCCAGAAATGGTTCTGGTGCAGGTGGTCTGAGGTCTTTGTCTCCATGCTGAGCCACTCAGCGGGATTAGGTTTCATTCAGACACTGGCCCTGAAACCTAAATCCAGATTAACAGCCCATCGCCCTGACGGTGGAAGCAACAGAATTACATTAGCCCACCTATCAGTCACACAGACTCCACATGAGCTCACGGACTGCTGAGGGGTCCTTTTGATAGATGGACTGTGGCGGGAAACTCTTTCATTAAGCGATGCCATGGTCACATGTTTTCTCCTTTTCTGTGTCTAACAACTCAATCTCGCATAAAGCAGCGCTCATTGCTGCTGTTCGTTTAATGTGGGGAGCTCGAGTATTTGTGGCATATTATGCATGCGTTTTAACCAAATCTCACTTACTTGTGATAAAATGTTTTAAAAATGTACCGGGTCAAGCATAAACTGAGCGCCAGACGGATGTTTTATGCTTTTGTTTTACATGAACAGGCGCTTTGTCGTCCCTTCGGGCATGAATGTGTGCTTCGCTGCAGCCAATCTTTTTATGAGGATATTATTCTTCGTGATCAGTACATAGCTCAAAATCTGCAGAAAGCCAAGATGATCTGGGGCTGGTGTCGGGTAAATGCCCTGATCCAATGGACGCGTCAATAAAAACCTCTGGTACAGCAATTTGCGTATCTTAATAAACTTTATGAGTCCCTCGTATCATTAACAAACCAGCGTTAGCAGAAGGCAGACCCACCAGTCACCTCAGCACAGGGTGATTGGAAGGAATAATAAAAGCACTACGGATGGGTGGACATAAAAAAAAATGATGGACATGATCTTCCAAACTGATTTAACCAACTAAAATTATTTTCACCAGAGGTTCTGCGTCTATGTGTGTTTCATTGGAAATCTAAAATGCTCACCGGGGTATTCTTGTTTTTGTCTTTTTTCACTCCATGTACAACCCAAATTAATTAAAAATCCCTTTGGCTTTCATCACCTCTGGCCAACACTGAGGGCACCAGTGTACATTATCACACTAATCAAGCCATGAGGGAGAGATTTTAGCTTTTTTTAAACAAATGGTGGACTCTGAGTTCTTGGCATTTGGATTAGTTCTCTGTGAGCTGCTTAACACTTTCCCAATTGGGTTTATGCTTGTGCCCATGCACACACACACACTGGTGTGTCCCCAGAAGTATGGCTTTTAGAATGTCTATGTGCAGATTGTGTGCTATCCCGTAATAATTGCATTTAGGTTTTGTTTTGTACTTTAATGACCCCGTTAATAACATTTCCAGAATAATTAAGCTAAATTAACAACTGCACTGAGCCCCGGATCACCCCGAGACCTTAAAGTCAACGCGTGATTACCCAATGTTATTATCCAATGTTACAGCCATTCCAACCAGTGGTGACCTGATGAAGTCCGACCGTAACTGCACAGCACACCCATCTGATGAGTGTTGAAGCTTGTGTCTTTTCCTGTTCCACTGGGTTTGAGTGTCAGGATAACTTGTAACACATCACATGAGTTGTAAAGACCAAGGTTTAAAAAGAGGAAAGCGCGTGCAGTTTATCTCTGATGCAGTCGTTGAGGCCGCTAACCGATTACATCAAAAACCTGACACGCCGTTGATTAGAATATTAATTTGGGGAAGATGCTGTGAGAATAAAGCTTTACGTCACTTTGATTCATTCTGATGAAATTTCTTGCAGCGGGGAGAGGGATTAAATATTAATGACGCGAAAGAGAAACATGTTCAATATGTAGCGGGAAGTGTAAATAATTGAAGGCGGCTCTTTGACGAATTATCCCACGCTGAGCGGTTGCCCACGCAAGAACGCCGTGTTCGGTGAATTCAGGTGTTCTGGGCCTGATGAACTGGTGAAAAAGATGGGGGGGGTAGTTATTTAACAATTGCATTGTGACTGCCAAGGTTGAACTTCTCCTCTTTCCTTTCCTTCCCTCCCGAGCGTCCCGGTACAAAGCGGTTAAATGCTGCCGCTAACTTCAGAGGGACTTTGAATAATGAATTTGGGTTTCAGCCGCCTTGATTTAGATGAAGCTCGCTCTATTTCACGGGAGCCAGTGGGGGGGGGGGGGGAGGTAGCGCCCTACGAGATGTAAGATTCTGGGATTCACCTGCCCTGCGACGGATCTCCAGGAGGACGCCCGCCGCCTGCTAGCGAACCGCTCTCCGAGGTCCTCGTCTCCTGGGAAACGGCGTTCTAGATGAGGGACAACAAAGGCCGTCTCGGCTAAACGTTAAAGGGCCTTTAAAAGAAAAAACTTAAAAACCAGGGCAGTTATTTGAATGCAGGGAGGGGGGGGGTTCCCCCTGTGGCCCAACTCATTCATTCACCAACATTTTAAACGGCAAAACATGAATGTGTGCTCTGACTTCATCTTTTCAACAAGTCAACTAGCATTCACCATCTAATAAGTTAATAATAAACAACTATTGGATTCATTGGCATGTATTTGGGATTATCCATTTGCAACGAAATTTGAGAAAACTGAGATCATAAAAACTGTTGAGCAGCAATTTTTCCGTATCTTCTTTAGTCTTTACCCGGAAAGATTCCATAGCACAGCTTTGAGCTTTTTTTTTTACAAATGTTATGATACATCAGGGAGCATATATAAGAAACACATATTGATTTCTTTGGGTTATTAAATAAGAGAGGTTTCCAAAGAGGAAATAATCTACAGCCCTTTCTCCCAACCCCCACCTTTGGCTCACTCTCTTATTGAATCTGTCAGCTGGCCCACGGCAGCAAACCGTTTAACGCAAGTAAGCAAATAAATATCAAACCCCTATGAGTTCAACAATGGCCAACGGCCCAGCGTTCACTGTAGTTATTTCAGAGGCGGAGTGTGGGCCGTGACCGATGGGGTCAGGAAACTCCTGCGGCCCAGCTGACCTGTGCTTAACACCAGAGAGGAGTTACATCGGCCCTTTCTTCAAGTGTTTAACAAAGATCTTTACATTTTACTAAAAAAGGCAATGAACCCCTTCAAAAGGCAATTAACACACTTACTGTAAACATCACAATTTTTGTATTCATTCCATTCCAATACTCTTCCGAACATGATGCAGCCATACCTGGTATTGGTATTTCTGCATTGATCCACCCACTCCAACAGTTTTAACTGGTCCATTTGTCCATGTAGCTGTACGTAAAATTCATCATAATCTATACTGTAGACACATTTTATCAAATAAATGCAGGATTTGTCAGCTGACATTAGTGGACATCCCCTTTGGGTTATTCCAGGCAAGCGACTCGGTTTGACCTCTCCAAGTTCTGTGCTTCGAGCCCAAAATATTCAACAGTAATTCATTGGTCTGAGGAAAAGCCTTCTGCTTATTTTGCAGCAGCATATAATGCTGTTTGCCAAGATAAAATGCTTGGACAGAGATTATTTAACCTCAGTGTACACAGAGTGAGCAGTGCGCCTGAACCAATTCAAGTCCGATATAATTTCCTTCAATGGCGGAGCCGTTTTGATTGAATGGTTCTCTCCTATTTATAAATTTAGGTCACGGCGGTTTTCCAATAAGACCATACACATATACTGATGAGTTCATGAATAGTCTAAATTGGCTGCAGCATGAGCAGCTCCAGCAATAAAAGCCGCATAAGTCATCAGTAATAACAACCCGTCTTCTGTGAATAAAACCACAACAATCTGAGAAGTGCCAATCCTCTGTGTTAGGAATGGTTTTTTACTTCGTTACTGGAGCCGATGGCAAGTGCATTTTAATAATGCAAGCAGCTGACCACTGGGGCAGTAAACTCATTTATGCTGAGAGAGTGACGGCATTGATGACATCATTGAGCAGCCAACAACCAGCTCAGCCAGCACCATGTGGAGGCATTGATGGTGGTTTGTTTCACTCACTTAAGTAATTGGGGAATCTTAAGTTTTTCTTTGATCTTTTGAAATGAGGCGCTTACTAAAAACCAACCAGCAACTAACAGAACACATGTGTTTTCCTGGCCAATGACACCAGTAGCAAAGAAGAGATCCTCCCTCTGCGTTTCTTATAGGCTCTATAGCTCATACAGGAAGGAGCCACCTCAGTCACACCGTACCCTGTGAGAGACATAAGACCCCATGTGATTGTATTCCAGTCCTTTTGCCACTCAGCAATTCAGCAGGCGGCCAGCGAGAGAGCGGGCCAGCGTTCGGGGGCGTGGGTTCTGATTATCCCGAGCTCGTTGCGTTTCGCCGCGGTTATTTTTAGCTTCAAAGATTGGTGCCAGCTTCTCCCTGGGAGGCTGCGTGGAGCTGGTGGAGGCCTCGGAGCCGACGGAGCCGGAGGAAACCGAACAAAGAAGCACAGAGGAGACGCAGCCTTTAGTGTCAGTGGAAATTTGTTTATGTTTTGCAAATGTTAGTTAGGGGAGGATTTCAGATGTTAAGCTCGGCGAAAAACGATTTCCTGTGTTTTGCTCGGTTTGGAGATGATGCCATTCTGCTGTATCTTATTATGCTAAGTAACAGCAAATGGAGGCCTATAATGCGAGTGTCAAGATGAAGGAGGCTATTTCTTTCCAGGAAATCAGAGCTGTAAAAACCGCACGTCGCTTATTATGTTACCACGCGGGAGGTTTTCCAGGGAGGAAACGGGACGCTTTCCAGAAGGTTGCTTTCACCTTGATGGTAAACACACCTCAATCACACACACACACAAGCGTGTGGGTCCTCTGAGCTGTGTCCTCGGGGCAGATAATAACATAATTTCTCTATTTGACCGTGACGCAGCAAACGTGTGTGTCTGCACATTTGTCTAGACAGCATCAGTATAGTATTTGTTATTCTGACGAGGTGTTTCACCCTCACACGTCTTTCTGTGCGGTGAGTTAGATGATTATTGAACTGTCAGGAAAGTTTTGGTCTGATTGGTTCATCTATACTTTACAAAAAGCCCATATTGCAAATTTGTTAGCCCGTCGTGCTAATCCATACAGTTGCTTGGTCCAAACATGAACATTGATGAATTATTTCCATTTACAGGGATGATAAAGTAACACATTATTTTTAAATAATTGTCTTACTGTGAGACATGACATCAAAATTCATCAAAATCCTCGTCAATTAGTTTTCCGTCAATCAAATCGTTTCAGCGCCAACGTCCTTGATCTTATTTGTTCTCCACCCCGTTAACTTTTCCTATTTCTTTCTTCTTGACTGAAAGTCTCCTGTCGACGGCCTCAAAGAGGCTTTCCTCTGACAGGCCAGGGTAAACCTGGTGGTTTGCTTCTGAGACACAGCTCTGCGGATGGGACGTGGACTCCCTTTGCCTCCTTTCTCCTGGGCCGCGTGACTTTAGCATCCGCAGGGAGATGAAAAGGCACAAATAAAAAGCATTTGTACGTCCGGGACGACGACGGTAAACCAACTTTCCACCGGACACGACGGAAAAAGAAACGAGCCCCTCTTCATCCGTACGGCTACGCTAAGCTCTCCCTTCACTCCGCCTCCAATCGGCTCCTCTTTGCCGACTCGGTTCATTTACATTTACATTACAACACAGCCGGAGCAGATTCGGTGGCGAATGATGGATGGCGAGGTTCTAATGCTTTTTATAGAATCGGGAGGGAGGGAGAGGAGGGGGGCGGTTAGCAGTGTCAGCTGTTTGCAAGGTGGCGAGCGCAGTCTGAAACAATGCGGTTTGCTTGTTAGCGGCTGAGCTGGTGGCTACTGGTGGCTCGTCTGTGTCGGGAAGGCTCGGCGGCTCGTCTCAGTAACGAGCATGTCCGCGGGGACAAAAAGGCTTCAGCGTCCAGAGGCTCTCTTTGACCCGTGTTGGTTTTACGGAGGAAGTCATTTGTATGCTCGATGACGTTAGCTAGGTATGTAAATAATGAAATAAAACCATAACCTCACTTGCTCTGAGTTTTTGTGTGCAAGCAAATGGAGGGATTCATTTTCACTGGGTCTTTGACATACACGAATGCCCCGGCAATGCTGTTAGAACGGGGCTTTCCGTGTGTAACGCCAGATGGTAGTTCATGCAAAAACAAGATATCTCTGTGGTCACCTTCAGTTCACTGCTGTGAATCCGTGAAAAATCTCCCGCAGACTTAAATGTAAAGTGTGGTTGACTTTTTTATCAGTGACAAGCTGAGGAAACCGTCTAGTTGTGGTCTCCCGCTCGTCTCTGTGGTCGTGACTGGTGCCGTACAGCCTGCATTCGTGCTTTTTTATTAGGAGGATCGACACCACAGTATTTTGTTTGCAACAGATCTGCAAACACAAAGCTGGTTCCAGCCTGATAAGTGTGGCAAGAACACACACATTGGGTGTTGCTGAAGTAGGCCTGCACGTACGTATGCTAAAGTAGCCATGCATGGACGCATGCATCTAGCGCTGTGAGCTAATTAAAGAACACTCTAGGACCAGAGAGGAGACTGGACCTGAAATCATGTCAATCCATCGTTGATAATTTGAGAATCCAGAGCCTCCATTTTGATACCGGGGGTTTCTCCCCCCAAGCTTCTTCCCAAACGATTGGGCAAGGGACTCAGTCGAGCCTTGGCGGTACAGCAGCCTCTATCCTATGTTGATGTGTTTCACGAATTGCTCCTGTGGCTGTGCCTACGCAGTGTGACTGTTAGGTCGGGTCCTGATTGAGGTGTAGCCTCTGCAATCAGTGCATGAACAGGTGGGGATGGGTGAATGACGGCACGTAAAAGCCTGTTAAAGCGCCTTGAGTGGTAGAAGCAAAGACCATTTACAATTACCATCTAAGTATGATTGGATGTCACTAGCTATCCAGTCAGCTGATGTCGCCGCCGATAGCGACACGGTAAATTGCTTAAATTTACCTGAAGCAACGCAGCGCTCCGGCGGTTAAATGCAAATCTCTGTAACCTTCTGATCATCGCTGTTCATCATCAAGGGCGTTTGTGTTGTCGCATGGCTAGAATTACTGTTTTTATACGACGCCTGGCACATCTGGGCTTGGTTCCTGCGGAGATGAACACGTCAGAGTCCTGAGCCGTCAACACTCCATTTCGCCACTTGTCAGCGGTGACTGATGTCCAACGCCCGCTCCAGCTCTCGTCTTCTCTCCGTTTCACAAATCAAAAAAACACACACTAACACAGACTGCAAACCACTGTGGCATGCACACACACGCCTTCCCACGCACAGACAGCCGGGGCCGTCACTCCCCCGGCTCGAGAGGTACCCTTGAGGACGACTCGGAGGAAGACGGACAGGCAGGAGCTGTCAGTGGGGAACGCGAGGACCCGCCGCCGGCCTCCCACTTGCCACGGAAAATGAACCGCATGCGAAGCGTCAACTCGGCGGCAATTAAATGGGGAGATAATCATGTCGGCTCAAGTCACTCATCCTAATCAGGGTGTGATTTGCTGGTCGGGCTGGAGGGGGTGTCGAGGGAACGGGGGTTTAGTTATCGCCTACTTTCCTATTTCTATCTCCATGATGATGACATTTTGTAAGGGACAAAGTTATACGCCCTGCATTAGAATATCTACGATGCCAAGCAAATTTAGTTACTATGTTGCACGTGGAGTCATAGCAATAGCAGTTTAACTCGAGGGCTCCCACAGAAGAAAATCAATTCCTCTGGTGGTGGTTTGGTTTGTAACGAGAAACACTAAAACATCTCACATCTGGTTGATTTTCATGACGTAAAGAAGCATCAGAAATCAACAACAATGTATCAACTAGGAGTAGTAAAACTGTAATATAACAGCCCTCTTTCTACTGAGCCGAACCTGCACCGACGGGACGGTGGCTGCTTGTTTTGTGTCACGTTTCGCTTCATTGTCGCCTTTTCATCATTGATTTTTAACATGATTCTCTGATGCACAAGGCATGAAAGCGGAGTGACGGCTCGGTGGAGAGAAACCTTTTTGTACACTGGAATTAGACTAATTAAGAAGAATTGAGCGTTAACCATTTTATGTGCTGTATGTCTGCTTACGAAACCATGTGACATATGTGACGTCACCTTGAGGTTTCATGTGCATCGGACTCCAATAGCGCTGTGTAGCTAAAACTTCATAACGATTACACATTTTCCACGTAAAGACAACAAATGGGAATCATGGAAATGGTTCCAGAGGCTCTTTGAGTAGAATCCAGAGTCTTTCACCCTTTACTCTGCCAAGTGTACGGGATGCTGCAATATGCAACGCCTCGGATAAATTAAAAAAAGAAATGCAGATGCTATTCGCCAAACGATGAATATTCCGTGTGAATATTCATCTCTTTAGAATGCATCCATCGCTTTATTAATGTTTTCTCAACTCTGTCGGTCTGTGATACGTGCGTGGGTGGGGGACGGGGGGGACGGATGGGTGCGTGAACTGAACCGTGAACGCCCTACACGAACAACAGCTGCGTCGCGTGTCTGTCACAAAGCCATTAGCGCAGCCTTTGACATTTGGCGTCACTGTAGTGCAGTACGACTCAGAGGAAGTCCTTTGCCCCCCCGCTCACCCCTCCCTCTGTATTATATATAACCTGGTTGAAGGTACATTGAGTAGAGCTAAGAATACGCATTTTAAACTCGACTAAGTCACCACAGCATTAATAATGGATGTCTCCTTCTCTGCAGTGTGACACAACAGGCCTGTTAGCGAATGTCGATGGTGAGAGGACCTACACATGAGAATATTATTCGTGGTTATGTTTGAGTAGAGAACCTACATCACCTCCCCACCGATTTGTAAAGATGTTCATGTGTGCACCATTAAAGAGGCTGTAGTGTTTTCACTGTGGAATTGACATGTGCGCTTTAAATGACCGTTTTATGACCTTCCTCTTAGCGTAGATGGTTGTGTAATAAGATATAACAGTGACAAGTGTGCATTTTTGTGGTGTACATGTTTACTCATTTGTCTTCATGGGCAAAATAATATTGTCATTAAGGCTCATGGGGATTTTTCTTCCATATTTGGGGTAGTCGCCAGAATTGGAGCACACCAGTTGATGTTCCTGGTGGTTTGGACTTTGCATTTGTGAAGGATTGCATCAATATTAGGTCACATCTTGAATAAGCTCCATGTAGCGAAGGCACAAGGAAACGTCATCTAGTTTGAGTGTCGGCAAAGTCCGGTCTAATCCGGTTCTGTGATCTTTAAACTCGTGCGGACGTCACATTGCACATTAAAACCTGCTCAACGGCGCTTCAATGGGATCAATGTGACGTGCCTCCTGGCCCCGTTCCCTCTCCGCTCTGCTCCACCCGCCTCCCGCTTCATTCTCTCAGTTACGACAACACAACTCATCAGTAAGCCCCCCCGTCTCAGAAGTAAAGTCCGGAGAGTTTGTTTCCTGTTAAGATAGGATTTGGACCTAAATCTGCCTGATCTTCAGATTTGTGCAAAGCTTTACCCATCCAAAGCTGTCTTTTACTTTTAAGAGTCCAGCTCGTGACCCAAAATAGTGGTTTTCTTTTGTCTCGCCCCGAAAAAGGAAGTTCAGCTTTTGGCGTAAACAGCAAGGCGAGAGAAAGTCAGCAACCTGACAGTGAAAGTTCTAAATTCACAACAAATTATTTCTGGATTTTCTTCACATGACCACGCATGTCACGTGGTTTCATGTATTTGCACACTAGGTAGTGCAGGGTGAGCTGATTTAAAGGGTAAAAAACAATCACGCAATACAGAGCCCCCACCTGACGAACCACGTTCAGTGACCAGTATCAATAATAAAATTGGACGTGAGCGCGTTTCTTTACTTGTCACTAACGCAGATGGAATGTTGTAATTTCATCACAGCTGTGCAAACAATTTGAAAAAAAAACAGGCCTATTGGCGTGTACTTGGCAAGGAAACTCAGACACATAAAACCGAGTGTTACTGTTCCTGGTATTGACTTTAATTTCCTGCCATCCCGGCTTCAATGGGCAAATTGAGCGCATCAGTGCTGCAATAACAGCAGTGTGCAGGAGCACTTGCATGTCACAATGTGTTGTCTTTATGAACCCTTTCAACCATTTAGGATTGAAATATTACACCTGACTGGTACTCGAGACCGTAAATAAGAGCTTCTTCTCCCTTTTACCTGCCGACCGGACTGAGAAGCACATCCTTTAAGAGCCGCTGTAAAGAGCACAGCTTGAAATTAAACATGCAGTATATATTTTCGTAACTTGAAGAACAATAAATCATTTGCTGTATGGCGTTAAATTCTGAAAGATTAAGAGATGCTAGTCTTTTTTTTTTTTTGTGGCGAATGTACCAACAATTCAAGCAAATCCTCTAATGTATTTAAAACGTGCTGAATTAAAATCTCCCCTTTTTGTTTCACTTTCCCCTTCGCTCCCTCCAGTCATCGGCCATTCCCTCCTTTCCAACTCGCCTCCTTTTCTCCTCTGGCATTAGAAATAAGGGCAAATGCCATCTTGCCTCTGGAACTTTTCTCTCACACTCATTAGTGCCAGATATCCTGCGGCAACTAACATCCAAACACACATTAACCTTTACAGAAATGCTTTTTTCTCTGCCTGCTCTCTTCCTCTCCCTTGCTAGGCCTTTCATCCGCTGTTTCAACCTCCCCCCTCCCTCCCTCCTCTCAATCACGCCTCCACATCCTATCTGGCAGCAGAGAGCATCATCTGTGGGGTTGTCGGACAGTAGCTGTGTTGATGCGGGGCCTCGTCCAGCTGTGGCGGTTTACTGCTCCTCTGCGAGGTGGCTGCAGGGGTCTGAATGAGAGACGCCTTTCTGTGGAGGACGCTGATATAAGAGAACCTTTTCGATCTGTGCGACTCCTCGCTCCCCCGGAGCGTTCAGAACATCAGGTTCGGGGGCCGCAGATGGCCGTAGCCAATGTTTGCCCTTACTGGTTGTATGTTTTAGCTCTTTGGCCCGCAGTCAAAGACGCAGCTCTGGTGTACAAGTGAGTCCAACGTGTGCAGACAGCAGTTTATAGATTTGAAAGTCTTTGGATTACCCTGCAAAAAAATGGGAGGTTTCCTCCGTCACATGTCGACAGTTAGTGAGCCCGAAGGGGGTCGTGAGCAGCGCAGTCCTGGTGATGTCATCCTCCCTGTGGCAGTCAGGGTTACAAGCTCGTTGAAGTAAATTCCCAGCAATTTATAAGCGTAGTGAAGATCAATTAAATATAGCCGGCTGTCTCTCCTTGAGAGAGAGAGTTTCTTACCTGCAGGCTAAGTAAAGTATATTGAACTCTAAAGTGAGGATTCAGTCTCAGGTCTTTTGCAAAAGTCGCAAACTCGGAGAGGAGCGGTTGACTTATTGATCCTCTCTTAAAATGATGCGGTGAAATTAAGAGCACAGTTTTCCTCCCGTTACTAAAGCTCATTGCTAGGCAACAGCTGTACTTCAGCTTGTGTCATGCACTGCAATATGAAATAAACCTGCACAAACTTAGAATATTTAGGTGTACTCCTCTGATGTGGTCTATAATGAGCCGTTTTAGGGCATCATTGAGCTAAGCTCCTCCCCCGAAGGGCATTTTATTTCTCCATGTCTGTCACTCACTCTCCTTAACCCTATTTAGATCCCATTTGCTTGTGTTGTGCTCCTCCACCTTTAGGTGAAGAATTAGCGCTACCATCATTGCCTCATGTAATTTATCCCTTCGGACCCGGGCACGTTCCGTTTCATGTGATCTTCCACAAAAAGAGTGTGCGAGGAGCATTGTCTCTGCCACATGGGGCACAGGATGGCTGCTAGATGTGTCTTCATTGTGCTTGCACAACTGTACAGAAGCACACTCGAGTCCATCGACTTAACAGTGGAACATAAAGGTTTATGCGTCACCTTGGAAACAGCAGTTCCCGGTCCGGAGCGTTTGATCACTCCACAGAATACTCACAGACAACTGGAGCACATGTCTTTGTCTGCAGCGACTCGTATTGATTTTGTTTCTATTATATTTGAAATGCTTTTTAAGTTCTGGCACTACGGTTCCCATCATGCTTTGAGAGTAAGTAAGAAAGAACGTTGCCTTGTAGATTTATTGGATTGTGCTCCGTTTAGAGAGAGAAAAAAATGTAAAAAACAAGGAGGCAACAGACAACTCAAAAATGTTGGAGTCATCTTTTTTTTTTTTTTTTCCTGTGCTCCCTCGTCTTCTCTTGGCTCACTGGCCTCCTCCACCTCCTCCTACACCACCACCGGCCTCCTCCACCTCCTCCTACACCACCACCGGCCTCCTCCACCCCCTGTTTGTTTACCCTCCGTGCCTCTGACGCCGGGGCAGACGAAACTGTCACACGAGGGCTCTAATGGCATAAAATCCACTCGACTTGTTCCCTCGCTCCCTCCTCTCATCTCCCCCCCCCGTGTCTGGCTCCCTCCGTAGGGCGTGGCAGGCTTCTGCCTCCATCCCGGCCCTTACTGGAGAGTGTTTCAGTGGAGTGGCAGCGAGAGGACAAGGAGCGGGGAGTGGGGGGTGGGGGGGGCAGCAGCAGAGAGTGATGGATGGCCGCTCCTCCGGCCCTCTCCTCTCCACTCCGTGACCGCTCTCCTCTCATTGCCTTCCCCGGGCTCGGCTTTGCTGGTAATGGCTTGAAACATGATATGAGTCTAACCCGGTGTTTGCCGAGGGAGACGGAAGGAGTCCCCGAGCCGGCCGGAGCAAAGCCTCACTCTGACAGGCTGAAGCGACGCAGGGGCGGGGGGGGGGGGGGGGGGGGACAGGTGGGCGTAGGGGGGCGCACTGCACCATGAATCCGTCTGAGGGAGAAGAAAAAGGAGGATGCAAAGGGAGGCGGGATGAACAAAACGCGTGCAGGCAACGTCTTTCCCTGTTCTGTTTATAACAAACACAAAAAAGAGAAAACACTTTCTGTTCCCAGCACTCTTGCAATCAGGTGTCGTCTCAACCAAACGGTGAGAACGTCCACAGGAAGAAGCCCCTTTTTTTTGGTCGCACACAAGCCACACGCCACGGGTGTAAAAATGCTGCTTTTGTAGCACTCATGTTCTGGCTGGCAAGGCTGCAATAAAAAATGAGAAACCCGCCCTCAGGAAGCCGGGCTACATGTCGCATCGCGAGCACGGCGGCCCCCCGCACACACTGTGCTTTCTCTTGTGTCGCCTGATTGGACCTCTGAGGGGGGGGGGGGGGGGGGGTTGATTGACATCTCCCTCACTCTCCAGCTAAGCTGCATTGCAGGCGCGGTTCACGTGGTTATAAATACATGCTGTTTGATGACATCACATACTCATAAGAATAGACTTCACACCTCTCCTCAGCAGATGTGTGATTAGAATAACTAGAAACACTTTGGTTGTGGTGGCAGACAGGAATGTGGGGAGAGCTTTCAGATGAAGTGCGCTGCATTGAAACTTGTGTTTGAAAAGAAATGCCTTTCCTCATGGAGTATATCCGTGAAACACCTTTTATCGTCTACTTTGAAGAAAAAAGAAAATAATGAAAAAACTCAACATAATGGCAGCTTCCTGAGTTTTTCCATCGAGGTTTAACAAAGATTCATATTACTGTCTGACAAATGTAAATGTTCTTGATGTTTTATCTCAACTATTTCCAATGCGTCTTTCAAGCATTTCGCAAGAAAAAGAAGGTTCAAACCAGGTTCAAATTGAAAAAAGGCTTTAGAATCCAGACATGATGTGAAATGAAGGATGATTAATGTCATTGCCACTGGTTCCACCTTTTGGCTTTTTGATTAAACAAAAAAAACATTCGGAGAAACCACCTTTATGCTTTTTAGGGATTTTATCGTGTGTTGCTAATGCATTATTTTCCCTGACCAGCAGGGGGCGACTCCTCCGGTTACAAAAAGAATGTCCGCCTGAAACAATGTTCCCTTTGGAGTGAAATAGACTATGAAGCAATGTATCCTTTTAGGGTGGTTATCCTGTGATTGACAGGTCCAAGCTGCTCCCAGAGCAGGTTAAGGCATTGGTAGCTTTTGTTCATTGTTTGCACAAGAAAAAAACATGTCGACGGTCCACTCGCACAAAGAATCCGACTGAATCGACAACAATCATTTCTGTGGGCGGTCTTATGAAATCCAGCTGGCCCCGTTGTTCCTTCTCCGAGACTCTCTGCTGCTTCCTCCTTGTTGTTTCTTTATCGGGTCAGAAGAGGCTCGCTAGCAGTTTGCTGTTTGGCAGCGACCACCAGCCAAACACAGGGATAAATAATGGATGAATGGTTTGTTAGGAAGAGCAGGGAGACGAGTGGAGCTGAAGGGGGCTCAGCTGGAGTGTCTGTCTGAACAATAGAAAGCTGACAAAGAGAAGTAAATTGGAGCCTTGAACAAACACAGCAACTTCTCTCTCTCACACAGATCCATGTCATGCTGTAACCGGGTGTTTGCAAGTCTGAGTCTGAGTGTGTGTGTGTGCAGATGCATTGTGTGATTCACTGCTTTCGCTCCGATGGTTAACCTCCCTGGATGATGCACCTACTCGTCAGTGTCCAAACCACTCAAGTGTTGCTCGCAATTTCTTTATATTTGGTCAACAGTTGATGTTCTTATTAAATAGCTCAGTTTTTAGACGGTTACCTACATTGCACATCCCAGAAAAGTGTGATTCCCGCTGCAGCAAGTAAGAAAATGAGTGCATTTGTATCTCTTTAAAAAGATCCTTTTGTAATGGAAATAAATTGCCCTTGGTCAATCAACAGCACTCCATCAATGCGACGACCTACAGGATCTCACAGATCAGTTATTCTGCTGCTATATTGAGCCCTAGCGCAGTTTCTAAGGCCGCGCACCCATCTCTTAAATTATACATGCCTGAGATATCTACATCATCACATCCCATTTCTGTCTAAATCCACCGACCGGAAGCTGCGCCTCCAGTACACTGATCCAAAAAAACACCAATGGCTGATCCATCGTACCTGATCACAGGCATCTGCTGATGAACGATGCACTTGTCATGTCTGATGAGGCGCCTGCCGACGCCTCTTCGTGGTTCAGAATGCAAATACACGAAGACGAACTAAAACGTGCCCGCTCTGCACGCGGACACGTGCGCATGCATTTTTGAGCCGCTCCCGTTTTCATCGTGTCATCGCTTTGCTTTGGCGGGCATGCATGTGCAGCTCGGCAGATGTTGATACACACAGGCATGCGCGCACACACACACGCATTAAAACATGCACAGGGATATTTTTGTGAAACACGGGACAAAAGCTCTATGCCCAGTGTCATTTGAATCGGCACTAAGAGGCTTAACATGAGCGGCCACTTGCCTCGGCAGGGTTGGGTCCGATCGGACTGAGCGGAGTCCCACGCCGCAGCACATCTGTTTCTCCCCTCCCCCCGCCCCCACACACACACACAGTTACAACGTGCACCTTTGGGGGCAGACACGCAAACACACATACATTCATGTCCCGTCTACAAGCCATATGCACTTCAGCAGCAGTCCAGTGGGGCCCAGATATCGATTCCACGGTCAAAAAAGACATAAACAGCTGGCAGGGCTCCACCCAAAGGCCTTTGAACCACACCTGTCCAATAATAGCTTCAACATCTGGAACAAAATGAGGCTTCACTTGTCAGGAGTACCTGTGTGTAGAATGTGTGTTTGGATGGACCTCTGAGGCGCAGTGGCCTCCCGGTGTTTCATCTGCAGCAGGTGCCAGAAGCTGACACTCTAAACTGATCTATTACAGACTGCGACAACGCTTTTGAAGCATTTGTGAGAACAACGCCGTATTATTTTAGCTGTTTGTCAGATTTCCAGTAGCAGAAAAACAAATTGACTTGAAAGGAAGTCGACTTGGGATGGAAGATCAAATCAAAGGAAATATCTGGGTGTGTATATTTATGTGCATGGAGCCCAAAGGGGAACAAACTACCTGAAGGAAAAGTCAACTTTGTACAGCGACAGAAATGTCTGTGAATATAGAATATGGCTGATGCTGATGTCACCACAACTTTAACTTTGGCAACTCCCTCCGTTCTCGGGATGGCACAGTGCTTGCTGCTTTGGAAGCCCTTTGCATTTCTCCAGGAAGTGCTGATTGCCACTTGCTAATGAGCCAAACCTACAGCGTCTCCACGGGGACAGACGGCACAGTGTTTGGACGGCCATTTTTTTTTTCTAGTGGAGACAACCTGGGTATTTTTAGCCTGTTTTAAAAACCAGGTGCTGCATGGTTATTCGTTTGTTGATCCAACCTGATCTTTAGTGACAGCATGAACCTACTCACTCATTCACACTGTTGGTGATTTTTGTGACCATCTGTTCATTTAGCAGTTGCAAGTGGGTGTTTTTTTTTCCTGGAATATATGTTTGTCTAATATCATCATTTGCTCTTTTTTTGGAAATTTACATCTTTGTGATAGATTCACGCATCGTGTTAAGCGATTCTGGGTTGACTTGATAAACATCAGTGTGACTTGTTTTGTAGAACAGAACCACGAGCTCAACGACCTGAACCATGAGGAGCATCGTATAATGAGAAGGATGAAGGATGAAAGTGACAGCCTGAAAACGTCTACTAGATTAAATAGCGCGTGTTTAGACCCCAGCCAATCCGATGACACCGAAAAAAAAGTGAGCGGTTTCACATTTGGGCAGAGATTTTATTCAGCAGTGTAGGAACAAGACGTTGGCGTTTGACAGATGGCGTTTTCAAAATCGGCACCGCTCCTGTCACTCCAGTCATGCATCCAACCCACGGCGCTCCTGCTGCACGACGCCGTCTCTCCCCCGGGGTCCCGAATAATGCCCTTTTTGCCTCGTTGAGTGCGGCAGCTTTACCTTTTGCGTGCCTTGCACGTGTGCTCATCCCCAACCCACGGAATACATTACGTCTTTTTCTCTAATGGTTTTCCCGCACTTAATTTCTGCGATGGCCCCGTCCAGGCAGCTGACGTCTTAACAATTGTCTGCTATTGAGATTGATCGCAACGCGGGGCGGGGCGGCAGCGGCAGCGGAGCGTGCCAGGTGTGGGTTCATCCGTCAAATCAAAGACTGTTAAGAGACGCCTCCCGTGAACCAAATGGCTGGTTTTGTTGATGATGCCAAAGGAGCGTTTTAAAGTTTCATCAGTCACGCCAGAGCGTGTCAATCACATCGGCTTCTATATTTACAGCCAGAGGGTGTGACTGCGCGCACTCCGAGGAAAAGAGTCCAACACAGCCGAGTGCTCGGGTCTGTGGGCACATGATAGCGAGCCTTTTGATGTATTTGGACTGGGCGTGTTCTCGCGGGACAATTCATCATGTCTCTTGGCTTCTTCCAGGGTGAGGAAATGCAACACACAAATCTGCCCACGTCCCTGCAGGATGCAGGAGCGGGCTAACCGTCCAAATATCCAGGATTTATGGGAGAGTAAAACAAATCGCAGGCTCCACGGCCACATCAATCCAGCCAGGTCTGGGTGGAGAAGTTGGAAGAACAGCAAAAGTTGCACTTGGTGGTTTGTTGCTGCCGTGCTGGGAGGATTTTAAACTATTTAGAACCTGCGACTACATGGAGTCAGAAGTTGGAGCCTCCGAACAGAAATATGTACCTGTTAATGCTAAGTGACACGTTGATTGTGAAACTGTACAAGTACAGTTACCAAAGGTTGAGCCCTTATTCAGCTAGTTTGATGAAAAGTGTACTTTCTCTGAAACAAAAAGACAATCTTGAGTTTTGTACGTCATTTTTGAGGAAACAGAGCTCGACTGTCAGAGTAAATGATGTTTCTTTGCAGACCGAAGTCACAATGTAACTCAGAAAATGCCCTTATTCCTGACATTCTAACCCTTTTAGTGTTTAGTTATTCATTCTGCGTTATGAATCAATAAATGTACCGACTGAGTGGAAGCATTCAATGCATTCGGCCGACTCTTCAGCCTTGCTGTTTTCCTGCTGGAGGTCAGTGAGTCAGTGAAGTCTCCCGACTCCTTTTGAAGGTTTGATTTAGTCTGCTGGGACACGAGATGAGAACACGGTTCATCATTTTGGGAGAATCCATCACGCCAGGCTAAGCCTGCAAACATCAAGTAGGTATTTGGACAGTAATGCGCTGTCAAAACACGCTGAGCCATGCAGGCACGCCATCCGCAATCATTTCTAGTCACGCTCAGCTCCTTTGTGCTTGGGTTGGACGGACACACGTGGAACGTGGGCAAGTTTGCCCGCGGCGGTTGGTCCGCGAGGGGTACATCGATGCTACTGTGGTGCAACAGAAACCTCTGCAGGTAACAATTTAGCAGGCTAGTGAGCGGGTTGCACCTCACGCGTGTTCAAAATGTTCAACGCAGGCTTTTCCACGATTGCAATATATATGCTTTGCATTTTGTCATCAAAAAAAGTTACAACTTCATTAGGTTTTCAATTACAGGTCTGTTTCTACATTGTCTCTCATCAACAACTTACATTACATGTCATTTAGCTGACGCTTTTATCCAAAGCGACTTACAATAAGTGCATTTCCACATAGGGATACAAACTCAGAAGAACAAGTAACAAGAAAGTACAATTTTCATCAAATAAGCAGTTTCAAGACATGTTATAGAAAAGTGCCGTTATAAGTACAATTTAAGTGCTACGATTTGTTAGTTCTATCAATGTTAACTCAAAGTCCTGTGTTGTTGTTTTTTAGCCGATCTACTCCAGTTTATTGTGGTCATTGTAAATACACAATTACGATCGTTCGCATTAGTGATAAGATGACCGTTGGTGTTTTGAATGATTTACTACCGGTTTTCTTGATTGACCCTGTATGGTAAAGCAACCCCGTATGTTTATTTAGTTATGAAACACCATGGTAACCGACAGAGTGGCCCGCCGGGGGGAAACTGAGAACAGTAGAGATTAAAGCGAGGAAAAACAGAAAAAGACCGAGTGGTTGTCTTGGTGATGGATGCAATTAAAAGGTCGAAAAAAAGAATGACTGACAGAAATGGCAAACAGAAAGAGGCCGAAAGGGTGCCGAGCGTGTTCGGAGGTGTGGACACAAGCGGGACGTCAGAGGGTCTTCCCCCGCTGTCTAATTGAAAGAAAAAAGACCACGCCGACCGAGAGTCGGGATGTGGAGAAAGCAGCGACTGGAGTGTGAGAACAGTGGGACCAAGTGGTAAATGTCATGTTGTCAGGAGCAGGCAGAAGTGGAGGAAGAGGAGGTGTTTGTCGAAGCGTGTGTCGCGTGTGTGCCCGGAAGCCGCATCCTTCTCTGGAGGGTTTAATTAAATCAACTTCAAAAACGTGCTTAATTGTTAGTGCAGATATTTAATTGA
This sequence comes from Pungitius pungitius, assembly GCF_949316345.1. Lineage (NCBI taxonomy): Eukaryota > Metazoa > Chordata > Actinopteri > Perciformes > Gasterosteidae > Pungitius > Pungitius pungitius. Next base: position 2,436,452 of record NC_084912.1, on the reverse strand, counting down.
AAGGCTGGTAAAAGCGCACAATGAAAAGCTTCGTCTTCATGCCGCCGCGTAATTGAACACATACAGCGCCTGTTTTTCCCATCCATGAGCCAAGTGTGGCACATGGAGGTTAATCCAGTGATTATATAATTTCTCACATCGTTTACTCGGTGGGGCATAATTATGTAACGATGCTGTGTGTTATCAGTGTACAATCTGCATCTCAACGTGAGGGACTCCAAAAAGATGTTCATTTTTTTTTTACAGTATTACCACTTCATTTACTTTCATCAATCTGAGCCGTTCAACATGGATATTTTGTTGTTAGGTTGAAGCGAGAAAGAACCGACTCTCTGACTCTATATAATTACACCTCAGCTCTACATGTCCGTCAAAAACTAGTCGACATCTTTTTATTGCGAAGTATCTTCAGAGATTATTCCTCCTCCTTGGGGCAGGGCAACAATTCTCGGTGTTTAATTTCTCATTTCGTACTTGAATTACATTTGAAAAGATATTGATGCAACTTTATGCAAATTGGGTGTGAAAAACTAATTCACTTTATTTTGTGAATACATTCCAAAGTCCCAAATGAATCTGAAGTCTGTAATTAATCTCAGCAATATCCAATATAATTCAAGTCGTATTGCCATATTGTTACAATTTAATCTATCTGGATGTGTTTGCTTCAAATTTTAAATCTTCTTTTGAGTGAGTACCGAATCATCTGGGAGGAATATAGAAGAACCTCCGGCATATTATGAAAAAAATAATTAAATGTAAGTTTTGCTAATATTTGAGCAAGATTGTTTCCCATATTGCTGTTTAAGCTTTTGCGAGTGTTTTAATTGTTTCACTTTTTGGGGTTATACGCTCATCCATTTGTCATAACGCTTAGCTACTGGTGCGCTCAGCGCGAGGCTGCCCGGGAGAGCCGTCCCCTCGGGGGAGGGCCCCGGATCGGCGTCGTCAAGAGGGCGAGCGGGCCTCATTTCAAAGGACCAGTTAACAGCCCTCGCAGCTCGTCCTCTGCTCCTCCTCCACTTCCTGCACCACCTGACAGTTCTTCAGGGTCGAGTCCTTCACCACACACACACATCTCTCCAAAGAGTCTCCTCTGACTAAGATGGCCCCTCCTTCCCTTTCCCACTTCCCACCTTCCTCTGCTAGTTGGAGCTCATCATCGCTGTCCAACGGTTCTGCCATTTTTATTCTTCTCCGGTTGTGAAATTGGATTTTTCTCCACAGTTTTCTCAGTGTGTGTTGGCAGCACACCTATCCAATACATCTGATTGGAGATGGGGGTTTTTAAGCAAAGTTCCACATCACGAGTCAGGGATTTTTAGTGGATCTCCCCGTCTGTGCTTCAAACAACATAGTGGGGGGCCAGATTTTGGGTAAATACTTTGCAATTTGCTGGTAGGCAGTGACGCCGAACCGTGACATCAGACTTTTCTAATTACAAACAAGAAAAAAGTATGTTCTAATTAGCAGATTAGCATGATAAAAAAGATTAAGACCCGAGATAATTAGTATCTCGTTTTAGATAATCCACTGTCACCTCTTGCACCACCTCCAGGTGAATCTAAAATGTCAAAATATCATCCCCTCCATGGCATATTTCCTTCTTGCAGGCTGAGACTTACCCCCCCTCCTCCCCCCCCCCCCCCCCATTCTCAAGGAACTCATAACGTTATCTAAAACGCCGCAACCCTGACCGAGACTCGATGCTTTTGCATTGCTTGTCGTTTTGTCCGCATGTCTCCTGGCAACACCGCAGGTCCAGTTGGCTCTTGGTGGCGCAAACTCGAGTCCAACCCAGTTAAGTATCTAATCTGTGCTCTCGCTTTGTTGCGTGTTGGCTAAAATGATTGCCGTTTCCGTCGAGTGTAATTAGTGAGGGGACGGCTGTGGTGTTCTGCAGCATTCGGGGAGCTGTCCAGAGTGCTTAATCTCCACTGCAGCTATCCACCCTGCGTGGTGCTGAAGCGATGACTCCAATACGGAGGCGGCGGCCCTCGGCTCGCTGTGCTCCGTCTCCCCGCGTGTTTCACTTGGAACGGGCTGCAAATTAGGATGTGACGGAGCTGCTCGTCCGATTTAGCGCTGAACTTTAGATGTAATAGTGGGTACAAGAGAGAGAAAAATGTAATCAAATCGCATCATCGATTTGAGGATATCATTCAGTGGCATTACTTTTTTTTTAACCTTTTTGAATGGGTTTTGAACAAATTGATTTTCTTTCCGGCTTCAAAAGCCTGTCTTTAGTAATTGGATCATACTTGGAAATGATTTTGTGCTGGGGGTTTTTTTCAACGTGAAATGTTGTTTTGTTAGAGTGTTGACCAGCCAAATATCACTGACATCATTGACTCTCTGTCACAGCACATTAAAATTAATCTTTTATGTTTAAGAATGTTTAATTAACCAATATTTTATCGACTTTCCTAAATGGTCCTTTCTTCTGAACCTATATTATGAAACTATAAAGTACAGTTAATGATGTAACTCATGAAAGTTACTTATTTTAGAAATGTCCAGCTTGTTGTAGGTTTCCTGAAATGCTGAAAATGCAGTCTTCACTAGTTGATGCACTTGGCCGGCCGGCTGGTGGTCTCCGATTTCTTGTGAGCGAATGCATTGCTGGTAAAGTGCGTGCACATATGCTCTGGTTCTGTGTATCTGAACACTGTAACTAAGAGCAACTCAAGCGTCTGCATTAAAAAGCCATGATGGTCACCCTCACTGCCACAATGACTGAGTCCAATGAGTAGTTTGGCTCGATGATCTCGGGCATAGGTGTGACCAATTAGGTAGGATTGAGGCTTTTATCCCCAATCCCTATGAGACAAGCCATCGTAAATACAGCTAAGGCCTTCCAATGGAGGCTGCTTACGTCTTGTGAGGGGAGGAGAGCGCTGGGCTTGTAGCCTAAGCTAACCACAGAATCTGGATTTGCTGCCTGGTTGCTGTACTGAGCCGGGCTTCGGCTTGGAGCAAATGACTGTTTAATTTGTTCACTGTTCCAGGTAATACCTCCCATTCGCTCTGGGCTGCCGGGGCCCAAAGTGGCTGCAGGCAAATCAATAAGGATTTAGAATACAAGAGAGCCCAAAACAAGTCAGGCTGAGATTCTGCAGTGCGTGCGTTCAGTGAGTCGAAGGTCAACGCGAGTGAACGCAGTAAAGAGAAGATTCAACTTTGTTCACAACACGATGGTTGGAGGCGCATGGAGCTCAGAGGAGCGGTCAGGATGGGGTCATCGGAGGTGGCCCTGAGGCTGAATGATGAATTCATTGCTTTTCGTCTGTATGTTTATGTGAGCGTGGTAACCCCTGCATTGAGCGAAAATACTGATTCAACCGAGCGTCCGGCTCCTGACTGCGTTCGGCTGCTTGCCTTTGTGCTTGGATCTTACCCTCCATCCACCCCCTCCAGTGAACGCCATGGAGGGAGGGAGGCCCGTGCGGAGCCTTTGACATGCCGATGAATTATTGATGAAGCTGCAAAGTGGTATTTCGTTAATAGCAGTCCTTTAGCATTTGCTGTGAGGACATTATTAGATGTTTTCCTCTTATTCTTATCGGCTGTTTTTTCCTTTTCTCCCTCCATCATCCATTTCCTGCCTCTAAACAGCTACAGTGCAGTAGTCATTACCCACAGCTGTTGTGTTCATATCTGAGGATTGGCCAGTTTCGGTTCAGAAGCAAATCAGTGATGTTCTGATCAGTTAAGTGGAGGAAAGGGGAAGTGGAAAGATATGAAATATAGATTCATTTATATGCTTTTAATTTAATTTTCCAAATACATTCCAGTAGAGACATCATCACTGTCTGGATAATGCATCATGTTTACTGGCAAGTGTTTCCCAGTCCAGGAAGTGGGAGTCCTTAAACTGCACAAGTCATAAGGATGAACTCCTTTCTGTGTCCCATGAAGTGGTTCCAGGTGTGTATCACTGAAACACTTAAAAAGATGTGAGGGAAATGGCATTCCCTTGACTCATTGGGGATGAATGCATATAAACATGACTATTTACAGCCCAGTCTGTGCTTCAGAGTTACACTGCAAGCAGTTTGGACAAGGCCTTGAAATAGCCTTTCGATTCGTCTCAGAATGGGGCGTCAGTGGCTGCATGGGTAGAGAAGGAGTCTCAGTCTTCAAAGTCCAGGCTGGTGGTTTGATCCCCAGCTGCATGTCGAAGTGTCCTTAAGCAATAAACTGAGTCTCTTGGAGCTCCACAGCAGCCCGCTGAGCCCCGCAAACCTGTTTGCACTCGTACACCCCCCGTCTTAAAGTCATCAGTGTTTTTAAATGGGTCTTTTGTTGGATGTCTAAAATAAGTTGAAACTTTAAAAAAGTGGCTAAATGGGACTTCAGAATGGCATCACACTGACACAGAACCAAATTTTAGCCCGAGGAGCTCGTTTATTCTTGCTGATTGCATCGAAGCTTTGAAAATCAAGAAGGTGGTGCTCATCATTGAAGTTGATTTTGCTGAATGAAGTGTTATAAACGTGGCTCCAAGCTCATTTCCCAGAGGAAGAACCTAAATGGCATTGTGTTGGAACTTTCACGGTGGTCCTGTAAACATGTGTCATCCTACACCACCTCCTGATCCGTTGTTTTAGTCAAATATGGCCAAACTTTGTGGGAAAAGCTGGTCAGTGGCAACTTTTTAATAACTATTGCAAATCAGTTATTCATGGACATGTTTTTTTTTCGGGCGGCAGGCTTGGCACACGTCTAATCCCGAGCAGGAAAACATTCTGTGGATCAACACTACAGCTTACTGCGGGGTCATCGCGATTGAAAACAGAGCCCCGAACTCCACATGGCTTATTCTGCCTCTTTGGTAGGCACTTCGGTCGAAACCTAGTTTGATGAGAAACAATTACTTTATTGGAGGAATGAGTGTGATTACAAGCTGCCCTGTGAGACTCAACAAGCAATTACAAATCAGTAAATAATAATTACGACGGCAGCTTGGCCCGAGAAGCCGTATGCAGCAGATACAGAGAGCCCACAGGAAACGGATACTGGTGACAAATCAAATGCCGAAACATTTTTATTAGAAGCTAAAAAAAAAACTGCAAGGATAGAGAGACACATGCAGACAAAAACGGGTAATATGTTTCATGTGTGTATCATCGTCCAGTGGCTTTCTTGACTCTACTGTGGATGAGGCGTTACGTTGATTCTGTAATTATATATTTCATATAAAAATCTCTCTCTCTTTTCTCCTTGTGGACTACCAGGTTAAAAGGGGAGCTCACTGATCAGGCATAAACACTAACATTAAGGCAAACTCCGTCAAACTGATGCACTCAATCCTCATCCCCTCCGTCATTACATGGGCCACCGCGTGGAAGCGGCTGTCCTGAAAAGCCGTGTAAATCCCACAGGGTGGTCATTAGTGTCAGAGGGGTCGGGCCTGCCACCCCTCCGGGGGTCAAATCAAGGCACTGGAGCGTGTAGTGTCACAGCTGGGTGACGTGCGGTGACCGGCTGCTCGGCAGTAACGTCGAGAAACCGTTTCGGCTGTTTTTCGCAAAAAAACAAACTAGTTTGTTGTTGTTGTGGAGGATTTGGATCAGAGTGAACTTCTTTTGAACAAGGTCTTGATCCGCGGGTCGCCTGAGTGATGTAAAGGTTAAAAGGTCAGGAAACTTACAATTTCAGTTCTTCAATCGTCCCTGATGAAGGTTTAGCACATATTCAGTGAATATGACTGTGAATGTGGTAACATTTCAAGATCCAGCTGTTAATCAACTCAAGTTAACTGCAGGGTAAGAGATGCCAGCCCTCTCTTCCTCTTCATGGAATCTCATTATTGATGTTTGATACTACGAATGAAAACGTAAAAGCATCAGGAGGATCTTCTGTCGTGGTTAGAGTCTCGTGACAAGGTGCGGAAACTGGCCCACCTAATTGAGCGACACAACTCCTTTCCCGCTGTGAATTTACAGGTCTCAGTAAATCAGGGTGTCCATAACGCTGAGCATCAAGTTTACGGATGATTTGATGGCACGCCGACACCGTGTGGAGTTCTAACAGCTGGCGCATTGAGCTGAAATGCAAACGTTAAACCCTGAGCTTCAGTTAGTCTCAATTGTGCTGATTGCGTTCTTTTGACCTTCGCGGCGGCACAATCCGAGTCACCGACATGCGACTTACGTAAGGATTAAAGAAAAAGTATTACATTAGTATTATTACTTTCAATGCAGAAACCTTACGTTGGAAACGGTAACATTTTCAAATCAAAATGTCAGTAGGAAAGGCAAATAGTTGTAAAAGGATGTCAGGAAAAAACAGAGGGGCAAACAACGTTGGAGAGAAAAAGCTTAACTGAGTTTAGGTTTAAAATTCCGACACGATCCGTTATTATTACATGAAGAAAGAGGGAGGAATGGGTTGGATGAACTCTGCACAGGCCTCGAATGATAATTCAGTCTGGAGTGCGGTTTGTATGCGTGTGAAACCTTATGAGAAACGATAAAGAGAAGAATTCAGTATTCACATCAGCAGCACAGAACACACCTGCACATGCACTCTCCACACCGCTACACACACACACACACACACAGTTCAACACATGAATAAAAAATGATTCTCTCCAAATGATCATAACATTCTTTTCCTCATTGTTTCTTCTTCCCATTGTGCTCTGGTTCTGTCCTGCATGTAGCACCGCCACGTGAAGCCAAACTGGGAATTCTGTCTATTCTGTGAGACCACGCTGTGTTTGCTTTTACTCATCCGAAGGTGGAGGAGGAGGAGAATAGCAATGATGACGATGAGGAGGAGGAGGAAGACGTGGTGAGGCAATGTGACGAAAGGCACGAGGATGTAGAGAAAGTGGATGCGGAGGAAGAGGAGAGAAAACCGTTTTGTTTATCTAGGTCATCTACAGCACATCGTCATCCTCACTGGCCTCCTCCCCTTGCTGCTGCTACATAATGTGGACATATTCATCCACCAACCAGTGCAGCATGCTGCCTTTTTGAGTCTACTTCGACTGCCTTGGATTTGAATATGGCAGCATATAAATATGACACTTAACAGTTACCTCTTAGCAGAGTGACAAGAGTCTCCTCTGGCCAACGTCTTGGGCTGGAAAAGGGATCACAAGGTTGGAAAGATTCAAGAAAAGGCCCCAGCATACGTCTATCATGACTTGATCCTGGTCTCACTGCGCCTTGGGAACATACATAGTCGTTAGGAGGGCATGAATGTGTACAAGCTCTTCACACTGAATTACAGCTACAGAGTGCTCCCTCACTGCGGCTTTACCCTTGAAATGAAATGAGCTTTCCCACAGTCCCTGTGCACACTTAAAAACAATGCACTTTAGCAGCTATATGAAACTCTAACTGCGTATCATCACGGCAACGCAGTCCCCGCGGCAGGTGTGGAGCTCACCAGGAGTCGTGTGCTGTGGGATCGCTGTGCACTCTGCAGCTGGTGGGAAATGTGCGCCCGGTGTACCTCTGCTCTGCTTCACCCCCGCTCGCCCCGCTTTCCATAACATACCCACGTGTTTCGCTCGGGGATCCGGGAAAACGACAAAGTGAGCAGAACCGGGCCGCTCGAGGACGGAGATAAGCAAGAGGAGCCGGGGGCCGGGGGGGAGAGAATCAGCTCAGCCACCACAGCGGCGAGTCTGCAGCCCAAGCTGCATCCGACGTGACTTTCAGGAACATAAGTCAATGATCTGAGATGGGGGGGGGGGGTTCCACTAGTCCTAAGCAAAGCAAGAGCAGATTGGGGACTGCCCCCCCGCCCCCCCTTCCCTCCTCCCTCCATGTTTTCCTGTATGGGGCGGGGAGGCTCGAGGGTTCCAGTCCTAATTACCGATGAGAGATGCGGAACCTGAACACCTGGCCTTACCTCTCAGTGTGATTCACTCTGGGATCATTTCTCACCCGGTGGTATTGCATGACTACACCTCAAATGGAGTCGTGTGCATGAGGTGTACTGTGTGTGTGTGTGTGTGTGTGTGTATCTGCTGTAAGCCCCGTTGTAGTCAGGTGGTAAAGCTCCTCTGGGCCTCCCAATTTAAATCCTCTCCCTGCTTCAGCAAAAGCGCTCCCACAGCTGGAGGACCACGTCAGGGACAGAGTCTCTGTATTATTATATTAAGTATTGCAATGATGCTTTGTTTACAATATGTAAATAAATTATTCAGCATATTTAAACATGAAAATAAGCTCTATATACTTAGCCATATCTCTCTTATGATTGGATGATAGTTTTTTTTCTTCAGAAGTAAAGTTTGGTCTATACCATAATTCATATTATTTACAATTAGACAATGTGCTTTGCTATTTCACAACAGCCGAAACATTTGAATAAAGTCCAATTTCACGTCAATAAGCAGAAACAACCACCGGGTCACGTTGATTGCCTTTGAATTTGATGACGGCAGCATTTTGGCTCTGAGAAAATCCAAGCTTTGAAATGTGTTCCGGTTGAATGGCTGATATTTCGCTAATAAGTTCCCAGAAGGAGCCAGTCAAAGAATGTTGATTTTGTCTGGTCACATTCCTGCTCTTGTGATGTCTGCTTAGCTTGCACTTTCATGTCTGACGCCCTCCCACCCCCCCCCCCCCTTCCATCTCCATCCTCTGAACACAATGCCGAATATTTTAAAACACTTCTTGAATTGATGAGTTTGACCTCCTGCTCAGCCAGACTCCGCCGTCCTCCCGGCTTTTCTTTTTCCTTCATCTCGCTCCTCCCCCACCTTGCATCTGTCTCATAGCCTCTGCAAACCCTCCTCCCCCCTACACCCCCCCCGTCCCGTCCCGTCCACTCTCACCTCAAACTGCGCCATCCGTATTGTATCATGCGAGCCATGGTGCGTCGGGTGTGAATACTGAACGTGGATAGTTTGGGTTGGAGGTGGGGGGGGGGGGGGGGGCACAGTGCTGTCGACTCTGGGAGATGGATGGGGCGGATCGGGGACTTGACTGACACGGCAAATGGTAATAAATGGCTGAGGAACGCACGGGGGCTAGAAATAGAGCCAATCACAGCACATACATCACACGGAACGTGTTCTCATGTGACCCACTTCTTCTGTGCGAAAATACCCAAACTCTATCTTTCACGCATTTGACCTTTTGGGGGATGGGGGGGGGGGGAGAAATGCCCTGATCGAAGGGCTTTTCATTTGTTTAGGAGTCTGTGACGATGTTTTCAGACTGTAAAGCCCTCTGAGGTAAATTTGTAATTTGCGATTTTGAGCTGAACAAAATAGATTGAATTGAATTGAAACGCATTTGTTGATGAGGCCTTACATTTCACCAATGCACACCCATCACGCATCACGCTTCAGTTGCGGTCAGAGGTGCATCCGACCAAATGTGCACATTTTGGGATTTTAATTTCTTGCAAATTGAGTTTGCTGAAGCTGCAGAGAGATGAAAAGTCCTGCAGCTCTTTCAAAATGTCATTAGTTGCTTGCTTTTATTAGTATTTCTGAAAAGCTGAAACATAATTCCGGGGTTTTGAGCCCATTTCCAAGAACTGTGCTGGATGGTTAAACAGGATTATTTTGTTGGCATTGAACAAATCTGGCTCCCAGAGCGCTCTGCCGGGCTTTGAGAGAATTCCAACGGCTAAGATGTTCGATTTGTTGTTTTATCTTCATTTAAAGATTTTGCAAATATTCCAAAGACCGTAGAGATGAATAGATGAAACCAAAAAGAATGTGTAGTGAAACATGTCATACAATTATTTCAATTTCTATTGTTGTTTTTTTATCAACCCCCAGGTGCATAAAATGAAACCATAAACTATTTTTAAGGCCTAGGGTCCTATAGAGCTGAGGGAACTGCAAGATAAAGTGAGCATTTGAAAATGGTTTCCACCGTTGAGCCTTCTTGTCCGAGGCCGAGATAACGAGGCACCACCGAAAACAAAGGTCTCGCCCTTCATCCCGAAAACCTCGCTCGTCTTTTTGTTTTTTCTGCAATACGCGCTGACTTCTTTCCCCCCGAAGCCTGTCAGCGGACCAGCCCACGAGCTGAAGACACTCGGCGTTCCCACTGGATCGTTAAACATTGGTTGTAAAGGCCTGAAAAAAATCTAAAAAATATTTATTCATCAATGTGGTCAGATTTATTGTCCTGTCTTTTAATTTCTAAAATAAATATAAATAAAATATATTTGTTGTTACATAAGTACACTTAGATGAACGTTGCTTTTGACCTATCTTGTATGTGATTACGTAATATATTCGCCCATCAATGAGAAAATTGCCATGTCTTTCCCTAGAAGACAGATAAACGCATTAATACAATTTCAGCGGTTGTATAATGATTAGCAATTATAATCACGCTCCATTTTGAAGGAGACGCGTTTTATAAATAGGACACTTAAGCGCACTGGTTGCAGCGTTAATCTGAATCGATAGAGATCCACCTGCGCTCACGTAGGTGACAATAAGGACTTTTTATCCGATAATGGCAGTATCTGTACATGATTCTACCCTCCCGCCTCCTACAAATACAACTTCTTTTGTTTTTTTTCATTGTGGCATTCGTCATAAACTGCACCTTTGAGCCACTTGAGCTGTATCTGTCGGCCTCATTCACGGGGCCATAACTCGCTGCATGCAGATGATTCAAATGATGTCAGGTGACCGAGATCAGCCATTGGGTTTGAAAGTGATCTCTCCTTTGCCTTAAGCCTTGTTTTTCAAGAGCCTTTGGCTAGTGAACCAGTGGGGCATTCTTTGATTTGCATGTATGCAACTGCAGCCTATAGCATTTCAATCAGGAGAGACTCGTTTAATAGTAATACAATAATTTATTCCACAAGCATAAAATACGAATTGTGCAAGGTCTTTGGCGATTGGACTCCATCACGAAGTACTATCCCCGAAGGCAGGGATAGTGAGGTCCAATAAGCCCAATCCCCCTGGAGTCCAGACACTGGTGGAGGTGGTGTAAACAATAGCAGCAACCTGATGACGAACCAGGAACAACGCTGATGCCAACTGGAGGTGACAGGGGTGGAGGAGGGTCGCTTCAGCTACACGCTGAAATGACAGCTGACAGCCAACAGAGAGGAGAACACTTTTAAAGATTGACAACGACAACGTGATTGGCTTAAGGAAACCGTGTGTAGAATCTGATTGGTTACTAAAATGTGCCCGCCTCCAATCAGCTGATAGAGTAATTGCAAAGGAGGCGAACAGAGTCAGACTGGTGGTCTTCCTGACTGAACTTGCGCTTAAGCTACATTTCAATCAGGAGAGACTCGTTTAATAGTAATACAATAATTTATTCCACAAGCATAAAATACGAATTGTGCAAGGTCTTTGGCGATTGGACTCCATCACGAAGTACTATCCCCGAAGGCAGGGATAGTGAGGTCCAATAAGCCCAATCCCCAAAAGACATTTATTTTCTACGAATAAGTAAATAAATAAATACCGTACCCACTGCCGTAGTGAAATTCCTAAGCAAACGCCAAAAGTTAGTCATGACTGAAGTTAAACTTGCATGGGTTGATGTCAAAACAGAGGTAAGAGATCTGGTGAGTCCAAGCCCAGAATAGGACGTCGCAATGGACTGCCGATCGCTCACCGGGTTTACCAGACTGAGACTTAGAAAGAAGGTTACCTGGATGGGTCTTACGAAATCGGCCCCAGACCTTGAAACTTGTGTTGCCTTGCTGGGACTTACGCACTCGGCCCACAAACTTAGGATGATGTCATCTTGCTGGGACTTACACCTTCGGCCCTCAACATGGCAACGATGACATCTTGCTGGGACTTACACATACGGCCCTCATTAGAATGATGTCACCTGATGGGTCTTACACATTCGGCCCCCGCCATAGTAAGATGACATCTTGCTGGGACTTACACATACGGCCCTCACTTGACTGTCATCTGCTGGGTCTTACACAGCCGGCCCCCTCCATAGTAAAGATGACATCTTGCTGGGACTTACACATACGGCCCTCACTTGAATCATGGCATATGGTGGGTCTTACACACATGGCCCACAAACTTTGCATGATGACCTCCTGATGGGACCCTACGGCCTCTCTTCCAAGGGACACTAAGGAACCACGGCGGTCCACTGTAAGGGGACGCTGAAGTGACCTCCCCACATTGCCAAGGGAATACACCACCACCACCAGTTATATGCATGATTGTCTGTTCTTTTACCGCTTCAGGGATCTTGCAAGTACCGTGTTATGGTCAGGCTGGAGGAACGTCGCAGCAGCCGCCGCCGCCGACCACCGCCCTGTCAGCGGTGAGCTTGTCACTCACTTGGGTAGCTGCTGCAGCTCTAGCCCTTATCTGTATTGAGCGTGTGTAGGACAGCCTCTAGTGGAGCTTTGAGCATGGGCCAGGTCCGGAGCCGCATGGGCGGCGATAGGAAGTCTGGAGACGGGAAATTGCAGCGACATTTCGCAACCTGCCAGTGACTCGTTCCCGGGGTGAGGGCTCAGAAAACGCAGGTTAGATCTACCTCCAGTGCCGGTGCGCAACCTGCGAAGATAAGGGGGGTTTAAAATGCTTAACAGTAGCTAAAGCAGATAGCAGCTGCCATTCGACGTGCTAGTGCAGTTGCTACTTCCTAGAACTGCAAACTTGTCAAGTTGAGCCAGATTACCGAGTCTAACCCTCGGGCGTGCAAGGACTTCTAGGGACACGAGAGAAGATCCCCTGCCTATATTGTGGGAACCATTTAGTGCTGCAGCACCCTGCATGAGGAATACTGCTACATCGGCAACCACCCAACGAAAAGAGGTTTCCTGAACCCAACTTACCATCCTCGATGTTTGTGACTGTAGGGGTTGCCGCAGTTCAACGTCCCATTAGTGGCAGGGATGAAGAGGAGATACCTTTGTTTATAGTTTAACGTAGCTGCCCCTAAACGAATGTCTTGCGTACTGTAGATACTCACTTCCTTAAGTGGACCATCTAATATTTCAGCCAGCTAAGAAAAGAATTTTAACCTTAGTTGATATTAATGCTGCACTCTATTGTCACACTAAATGCCATCATCTGAAGAAAGGAGGCCATGGTCTAGCCAGCTGTGGCTCTGACTGAACCTCCCCAAAAAACGATGGCCTGCATTGTCTCAAGTTGCTGATCAGAACCGCTGTTGTGGCGGTTACCCTAATCATATGAAACCCCTGCCATCCACGCTCTGTCCGTACCGATCCTGTTGCCAGATTCAGTTTGCAAAGACGCCATGTCCTGCTAGCAGAACGGAAACGCAGGTCCGCCTGAGATGAAGCATATGGCAAAAGAGCCTCTCACTCTAACGCAATCTCTCGTCAACATGCTGCGAGTGTAGTTTAGCTTGCATGGTGCTGCAATGCAGCTCCATCTTACGCGCACTTGTGTCGATGACTCGTCCCAATTAGTGTTCCTAAAAGGGGCCTGCACGTGCTTCAAAGAACTTCACTGCCAGCACAGTGGAGCAACGTCCCTTGTTGAAGACGACCCAGAGAACGACGTCTGGTGTGTTAAAGCCGTTTGTTTGTTCATTTGTTTCCGCTGTTCGCGGACATATTTGTCCCGTGTTCTCCTGCAGAACTATCGGACCCCTTAACCAGCCACCCGACGTTTGCAGAGATCTCCCGCCATGAATTAGAGTCCCTATGGGTGTCCTTGTAGTTTGCCAATGACTGGTTGAATAAGTGGTCCTATTTCCACATTACTTCCGACAGAAGCTATTCAATCTGATTAATCGCTTAGCATCCTTTAAAATGCCGGTATTATGCGAAAAGGATGGATGGAAAGGATGTTAGCCAACCAATCGCATCCCGCAAGAACATCGGTCGGAAGAGGGTGGAACCAAGCACGCCCCTGCGTTTCTCTGAAAAGCAGGACCATAAACTAGGCTTTAGGACCTCCGACCCGAAGATTTCTTGCTGCCGCAATGACTGTTCCATGTCCAAAGCAGGTGGTTGACGCGTCGCTGACAGGCCATCGGAGCTGGGTAACCCAATGCCGCACGGCTAGAGAGCGCAGTTGACTGTCGAGAAAGTAGAGTTCCTTGAAAGCTTCCTGTCCAAGTTGTTATTAACTTCTTTTGCTTGAAAGCCTCGAAACCCATGTACCTGCATACAGACATACCATTATTTATTTTATTCTATTCTATTGCTAGTGGTCCTGTAGTGTATTTATTTATGCTATATGTTGAGGATTAAATATATCATGCATGCTCACGCTAGACTGCAATTACACTTGAACAATAATTGAATACTAATAACGAGTGGAGGCTGTGTATGACCCGGAGCACACAAACATGTTGATAAAAAGGCTGCACACACTCTCAGGGTCACGTCCATACATGGGACGGGGTGACCATGGCTCACACGCAAAACAGCCTTAAAATGGAGTGAACCTGTTGCTAAAGAACTGCACGCCCTCCCAGGGTCAAATGTAGATAAAACAGAATATTGAGACTAACATGTCTCACACACACAAACTGTCTCAAGTATGCAGTGAACTCATGAACAACAGGAGACGTGATGATCCGAGAGCCTGAAGGGATGGACATCCCTGTGCTCCAATGGGGCTCCCCGAAGGTCATAAACAAAGGAGCTGCCTCCATCATAGTGAACCAATCAAGAATGCTCTTAAAGACTTTATATTCCGAGCGCACTTTGAATTAAGCGCCCTTTCATTGCTGTTGCTAGACAGATTGCAACAGGTCCGTGCACGTATGACTGCAGGACTGAATACTCCGGTCACAAATAAACATTGTCATATCGCTTTGATTAAAGTCTCAAGTCTGGTCCTTGTTTTGCGTTCACGACATATACATTATCTACATCATAGCCTATAGAATAGTCCAGGTGAAGCCGTTATTCTGCTATGGTCGTGTAGAGGATCCCTTCCTTGTAGTCAATGCGGTGGAGTGGGCCTGAGGACTTTGAAAGCTTTACTGGCTTTACTGGTGGCAGAACGATTACTCCCGTAGTTCGCGCTGAGATCGCTACCCAGCTCTGTACGAGTCTAGCTCATGCTCCCCCTCAGGGTATACATTACATTACATTACAACGCCAGAGCTACGTGCTCCCCCGTGGAGCGGTACTTTAAACAGTGCTTTACTTAACCAGACGCTGCGCTAGCATCACATAGAGGACGGCCGGATAAATGCTAACCGGGGTATAGCTTTGCATCGCGGAGCTTCAGCTGAGCGCGTCGTTACGTTAGCAGTTTAACGTGGATGGGGAGCGTCGACTTGCCTTACCGCGTGTTAGCCTTTTGAGAGGCTGCTATGCTGCTTGCTGGACGTAATGCTGCGTGTTTCCTAGGCGTTGGAGATGAAGGAGATTCCCGTCCTCGATGTCCCGCAGTAGCTGGAGAGCCCGTCCGGGGTGTAGCGCTCTCCCGGTTAGCCCGCGTAGCGGGTGCGTGTCGCTCCCTCAGAGAGATCTAACGTAACCCCTTAACAACAACCCGACTGTTTATGCCCTGGCTCTTAATAAAGCACTTGTAGTTTGGCTTCTTACTTATTTGTACTCTCTTGCTTCTTGTTCTGTACCCTCTGCTGAATGCATTTATTGTGCCTTGGATTATATCTTATGGTGAATGACGTTACATAAAAACATAATGGTCTGTTTCCGATTCACTCCGCCCGTCTGCCAGCTGTGAGCCTTACCCACTCACACCTGGGCAGAGGAGGCTTGGTACCGCGCTCTTACGTTTAGCATGACTGCTTCCTGCTGCGCCTCGTAGGCGAGTGCTACTACGCCGGTACCTCGGCGGGCTGCACGACGGCTCAGATTATTGATTTAGTTTATCCACAATCGATCATCGTCCAATCGGAGTTTGGAGTTTACCGCAACACTGTGTTGCCGGACCCGCTAATTGAACGCCTTGCTTTGCTTCGCCTCGCTTCAGCTACACGCTGAAATGACAGCTGACAGCCAACAGAGAGGAGAACACTTTTAAAGATTGACAACGACAACGTGATTGGCTTAAGGAAACCGTGTGTAGAATCTGATTGGTTACTAAAATGTGCCCGCCTCCAATCAGCTGATAGAGTAATTGCAAAGGAGGCGAACAGAGTCAGACTGGTGGTCTTCCTGACTGAACTTGCGCTTAAGCTACATTTGATTTGCTTCAGATTTCTGCTTGTGTCTGTGCCTAAATCTTAAAGCCTTAAATATGTATGACCCATCTTAATGAGGTAGTATAGCTTGGAGCAATTTTCTTAAAAACCAATATCGGTCCGAATTTCGAATTAGGAAACATAAAATACCTCTGTCTCTGTCTCACACACACACGCATACACATGAATAGATATATGAACACATGCCTTTGCAATTGTTGGACTGCTTTTATATTCTCCAAACACACACCCACTGGCAGCCTCCGACTCCGCAGGACGTAAGATATCTCCCAGCTCTCCCTGGATTGCGGTGGTGAGGAATGGTCATGCAACAATGAGCCAGTGAAAGACACCGACACAGCGAGGGAGAAGCAGGGGGCGATAAGGAGAGGGTGAGGAAGAGGAAACAAAGAGATCTAATGCTAAGCAGCTTTAAGACAATGTGGAGGGGGGAGGCTCATGTGAAGCCCGCCAACCCAGATCGCTGCTCCACTTACCGGGAACACACCCCCGCAGACATCGATGCGCACACACAAACACATGCATGTAACACCGAGAGGACACACACTGCGATCCGCCTACACGCGCACTCCTATCGCTGCTGCACGCGGCCAACCACGAGGTGGTTCCCACATGTGTCATAACGAGGCAGAGCAGATAGGAACTGTAAAGGGGGGGCTCGGTGAGGCCGCGGTGGTCCCGATCGATGCGATGCAGGGAGCAGGATGACTCAGACCAACCTGTGAGGGGCAGCACGGGGGGGAGAAAGCACGTTCCCTCAACAGAGCACTTTGCAGGCGCGTAAGTGACACACATTTCCAAAAAACCCAAACTCCCTTTTTACCGCGGCTACAGGGCACCCGTGAAAATGGATTCGCAAAAGAGCTACTCTTCCGTGGACCTAACATGTCGTTTATGTGTGAACGAAAGGGATGAAACGCATAGAGAAAAGCAACATTTGGGAAAATAACGTACGCGTACGTGTGGACGAGGTTATTGTGCCCAGCAAGTCGTGATAGTGGTGAATGGTGCGACTCAGCTAACATCATCGCATCCTCCATTTTTGACTTTGAAATTACGGTACTTTGCTGACAAATGCAAATGCACTGATTTCCGGGTTCACGGGTGAAATGAAAAGCTTTTAGCCCAAAAAATGTTGCCATAAAAATGCTCTCTATATGTTGATTTAGAACCAGGGTGAAAACGACCATCTCTGCTGCATATTCCCCACTTTATTGCCAATTACAGCTTTCTGACATCACTTATAATTGGATCACAGGTAACTGGCTGCAGAGGATATCAATTCTTTTGTTAGGAAATAATTAGGAATGTACTAAGCTACTGATTTAATTGTAATGTCAGGAAGCACAAAAGCTCTTCATGAATAGTGATCTGTGTAATGGAACTGTTATGACGAACCCAGTTGACATTGAGAGGACGAGTGAAAGGAAAACTTCCGATTCCAACGGAGAATCATAGTATGATCACTTTCCTGCTTCTTTGAGAAAAAAAAACAACAAAAAAAAGCCAAATAGAAGCAAAGCACAAATGACAAACTAGCCGTGGGCGCTGCATGCTTGCCTGCGTATTGTGCAGCAGGTGTCGGGTATCTGAGCCTCTGGGTCGTGTTCCGGGCTCTGCGGCTCTCTGCAGAGGGAACTCCTCGGCTGGGGAGGCACCGACGGGCAGCCCGAGGCAGGCCGCCAGATGCTCCGCCCGCAGGTTACGCTGCAGCTCAGTTCTCATCTTCTATTAAGCACATCCTTCTCAACTCTAAGCTCACTGGAGAAGCGGGGGGGGGGTGAATTTGGGGAGAGGACGTTTAAAAGCACTCCCCTGTGGTGGTGCGCTTATATAAAGACAAAAGTAAAAGGGTTATTGGTACTTCAGCAAAAGCATCTTTGCACATCAAACGGGGGAATGGCATCTTCTGTCAAACGTTTAGGTTTCATTGGTTGAAAATCCAAAAAATTGCATCCAAACAAAGATCTATGAACCATGAATCAATAGAATGAAAAATATTATCTGTTGCCAGGACGACGCCGTAATCTGCCCTTCCTACCCACATGACGACATGTGTGCACTGATTTCACATAAAATATGTAAAATGACCAACAACCTCATGAGAGCACACACGTGGCGGCGGGAAGGTGTTAAATATAGATGCGACCCCCATTTAAACAGTTAAAGTCACGTTGGAACAACATTTTTTTGGGTAATGAAACCATTTAGTTGGTCACGGTAAAACCTCAGCATTGAGCTGAAAAGAAGAAAAAAAACACAAAAAAACACAAAACCTCAAAGGGTAGGCTATTATCTTACCTCAGCCATCTTCTCTAGAGCGCTCCATAAATAGTCTCTTTCTGTTTGTAATTACTAGTGACGAAGCAAAGCTCCCAATTGTCTGTGGACTGGCATTGTTCCTGTTGTACCGCCCGGTAATTCCAGACATTTACGAGCCATCGCTGCGCAAGCGCACGTCTGCTCGGCGCGCTCGCTCCGCTCGTGCACTCAGGGCGCATCGCCCGAGTCCTCCACAAGCTGCCCCGGCCTGAAAGATTCATGGTGATGATTTGGCCGGAGAGGACGTTGCCACTTTCTCACTACATTTTTTGCAGCTTTTCCCCGGCTCGCTCTCTCTGCTTCCCCAGGAACGGCGAAGCCCTGCTTCAATGCACGACCCGCAGAGGGGCCTGAATGCAAACCTTGAGCGTTGCACTGAATAACAACAATAACCTGTGCACGGATGGGTTTTAATCACCTGGCCCTCAAACAAAGTCATGCAACTACATGGAATCCATGTCAATGTGGAATTGAAAATCCGGAGCGATATCACAGATAGCCGCCAGAGACTGTATGAATAATTGAGCGATATTGCTAATGGTTCATACCTGTGGTTTGGCATGTTCGGCCGGCTAGATGCTTCTTGACACCCAGTCTGATTTCTATATTTCAGTGTCATTCTAGAATATTCTTCTCAAATTCTGAGGCAATCACTTGTAAACTGCTGCTTGAATTCATAAATGTAGAGACTGTGCATCTATTTTGAATATTGGGCTTTACGTTTGCATTTTGCAAACTTTTGCAAGGTGAGATAAACAAAAGGTAAATAAAGCATGAATGCAATAAGTGGAAACAGTTGGATTGTGATGAAACGCTCCCACGCACTTACATACACAAACACGCACACACACACACAAAGCCATTTCGATGAGAGATATGTGTAGCTGCAGGCCATTACTCCCCCAGAGGCAAGAGGCAGCTTGACTGGGAGCTAATGGATAGAACCATTAGAGCCGAAAGGAGCCCATGTTTCACCATTAGATAAGGAATCAATTATATGTGTATATGTTGCTTTCGGCCTTCGTCTCCTTTATCCTTGGCCCGCGGGCTCACAACTCAAGCTCTTCTTATGAATACAGCAGCAAGTTGAAGTTCCACAGTCATGAGATGGTTCAGAGAGATCTTCCTTTATCTCCATTCCCTACACATTTCAAATACAGAGCGCCTGTGCTTTGAGATTTCACACATTGGCGAAAATGTGAGTGCATGTGATTCGTGCGAAGTTGGTTGAAAAAAAATGCAAGATGACCTTCATGCTTGTGTGCACTCATAAGACTGTTTTTATGTTTTTTAATAATTAATTTATATTGAACGGGGGTTTAAGAATCCAGAGTGCCAGATGGTGATTTCCGCAGAGACCGGATGCACCTACATGAAGTGAAATGAAGAGTAAAGTGATGGGGAGAGAGAGAGAGAGAGAGACAGCTAAAAGGAGCGTCCTCTCTCATCTGTGTCCCTTCTACTTAGTCCCTGCCATGTTGCTCCCAGACGTCTGCAGAGCAGAGAGACAAACAAAACACAAAAACAACACCGGGGGACATCAATATATCAATAAATCACTATACACATGTACCCATGTATACATTTTCCAAAAGGTTATTTGTACCACCCGTGACGGTCTGACATCATAACTGCACAAACATCCTCCTTTCTGGATGCGGTGGAGATGCAAACAACAACAACAAGGGCGCTCAGAAATGTCGCCCCCTGTAGGACTTTGGTTTTAAAACACAGGTTGTTTGGATGGCGGTGGATTGGCGTGCGCAAGTCATTAGAAGTCCTGCAGTTGCTACGGTAATAGAGACACTTTAGGTACCGGGTTTAAACCTGTGTCCATAGAAACAGAGAGTGGCTAGATCGCTGTTGACATTGCTGAGATGACAAGCATTTTGTTTTTTCATTGCTCAATCGCCACAAATAAGTAATTGCAAGGACAATACAAGTTGCTCATTGTGATGGAGGTTCTCCACGAATACACTTTTTTTTTGTTGCTGTTCTTAACTCGGGAAAAAAAAAAGACTGCAGAACAGTTGGGCCTATTTATGTTGAAAAGGAAAGTTGCACATCATCCAAAAAGTCATTAAAATAGAAATGGGTGCGGATAAAATCCCCAAAAGGTTGCTAAAATACGACCTGTTCCAAATGAAAGCCGGTTTGTGGTGTATTGTACGTCGTTTTGAATATATATGTAGTGCAAAGTGATTAGTGGCAATAGTTGTGCTTTGTTGTTTTGTAGTTTTGCACTCTGAAAGACGGGCCTGAGCCATTTCCCGACCTGTATCCAGCACAAGGTCGTATCAGGGTAAAGGCGGGTAATGGAATGAATTTCCAAAGGATGAGGTTACGCGATCACATGCGAGCACAAACACACAAACACAATCTCTTCTCCGGCCGTGCGCACAAATGCAATAAAAGCCGAATGTTGTTAAAGTTTGCGAGTCGCAGAGAGGACTCAGAAAGGCAGCAGTGTTTTCTCTGATAAATGTCTTATTTAACAATCTCCCCGGACATCGTGATTGTGGCGTTGGCTTGTGTTTCGGTGCGCTGAACTGGAAAACCTTGGCATCTGTGCTGCTCCCTTTCCTCTACCCCCCCCCCCTCTCTGTCTCTCTCTTTCTCCTCCAATAACCTTTTCTCTTGTTTCCAAATGCCCTCCACCCATATCCCCAACGACGTCTCCGTCCTCCCACGTATTGTGACTTAGATCCGGTAAGAAGAAGTGGAACTCCGAGCATTTCACACCATCGGAAGAAGCTGAGCATCTGCTGCGCGAATCTTCCACGCCAAGTCGTGACAAAAAAAACACAACAAATTATAGCACAACTGCCTTCGGAATGGGAAATATGCGGCTACAAAAATTTTGAGAGAAAATCACAGTCCGAGGGGTTCCTTGACGTCAGCGGGAACACTGAATTATTGACGGTGGAGGAAAGACTTCCATGGGTCTATTTCTGGTGGCGCCCAGCGAAGGAGCCGCGAGCGCTTTTCATGAGCTCCTAAATGGCTTCCAGCGCATCCACCCCTGTGAGTAAAGGAGGCGCCGGTCTTGTTTCTGTGAAACCCGCCATTACTCACCCATTGTTTGCCGCGGCACTTTGTCCGGAAATAATTTACACCCGGGTCTTTGCGCTTCTCGTCTGTTTAACACAACTGACCTCTGACCTCTGTGTTTGTGGGACCAATTTATCTGGCATTTGATAATAGGGCAATATTTTTTTCAACATTCCAGTGGAGGAAGAAATTAGAAGGAACCTAATTAGCCATTTCTTCTTGGAAACATGGATACTTTATACTCTGTAAGCTGTATTTAGGAACTAATAATAGAAATCCTAGTCATATAATATTAACCAAAAGAACACAAAGTGCACTAAAAAGAGCACACAAATCCACTTTTATTGTTTTTTGTCCTTTTTTGATAAAATGAAATGGATGTGAAAGTATATCTCTAGTTCCTCCTGAGAGGGGCCACACTCCAGACATTTTTGGCTACTTTTTTACCAGTACTTTTTAGTCTTGTTTGTCATCATTTTATTTCCTGCAAACTATGGCCTGCAATTTCTTTACATCATAAAAAAAATTGCTCTAAAACCTGCTATTAATAAAAGCAACAGCCTCATGCAACAATGAGTACATCACTCCACCGAAGTGTGAACGTCTGTGTTTGCATTGGTTTCATGCAGGACCCAAGCGGCTTTCTCCAGGGTTAAAGTCCCGCGATGGCTGATCCCTAATACCCTTTTCATCTTACCAATTAAGCAGCGCCAGCGACTGTTGCTCGATGTACCGTGTCCGTGTTTGCTTCTCCGCCGTACTACATCACTTGCTGTGACCGGACGCACAGAGGTCCTCGTCCAGTGAATCAATGACTAGCTACACACAACAACAGCATTGTTTACTGGGCTGAAACAAGCTGCACATGTGACTCAAATATTCCCCCCCCCTCGCCCGGTCCGTCATACATTGAAGACAAGTCCAGAGGAACCTGCGAGGGAGTTGATGGTTGATGATTAAAGCATCTCCATGGATACAGATCCAAGCGGAATGGGGGGTAAACGTCCCCCTGCAGGACTGTTGGCTCCACTAACCAGTGAGACCTTGTAAGAGGCTCATTTTAACTCAGTGGTGGAACTTGATAGTTTTACAACAGTCATTGAATATAATATACACAAGGAAACATGCGCGCATGTGGACGAATTATATTCATTTAAATGTGATTCAAATGAAATCATACAATACTGCGCATCGTGTCTGTTTTTCTTTTCAAACTTTTTTCAGCCTTTGCTGAAAGCTGTTGAGGGACTTCTCTGAATGCTGGTCCTTCACCAAATGAGCAGCTAAAGGTTTGGAGCAGGTGTTATTTTCATGTTCCAGTTGGCCGCAGGAAGGTTCGTTGTTAGAGAATTCCTGCCAGACATCGAGCTTTGAAAAAATCCAGACGTCTCAACACCTGCTAAGGAATTCATTTAGACCTGAGTGTAGAGCAGTTCAACTCTGTGCAGATGGTCCTTCCTTCAGTAGGGGTAATATTACTGCAAACCCGCTCCCCCCTCCCCCCCAATTCTTTGATGGACTACGTATGTTCTGTGAGGATTATACACACACCTGTAAACAAAGAGCTGAAGTTCCTAGTTAATACGAGTCAGTGTGCCCACTGTCATCTGACAAGCTTCTAATTCAGTACAGTTTTCTGTGACCAGTCTCTAGCGGCCAATAGCTGGGCTGAAGTGGAAAGTTCCCACATATGAATAAATTACATTTTTGTATGTGGCAACGCCGAGACATTTCTAACCGGTGTGCCCCGGCCACAGGGAACAACATACATACATCATGTCGGCAACAAGCAGGTTGTGAAATCAGCTGTTAGTTAGTTATCGTCAACACTGTGTTCATCTTTTTCTCCAAGAGGGGTCAAACGGTGGTCTCGTTTGCATGACCTGGTGATGTGGACGTCTATTTTCACTGCAATGATTTGGAACGCGACAAGCGATGAGATTTGTTCACGGTAAATAGCTGCAGACAGACAGTGATGAGTGTGTTTTTGGCGGATTGGCTCAGGCCAAATAAGGATCCTGCTGAATAAAACGTCTGTAGGCAACATTGTTAGTTTGAAGACCTCGCCGAGGAGCTCTGTGGGGTTCTACTTCCTGATGAGATGAACCATGGCACGGAGAAGGGAGGCTGCTGTAATGCGATCCCAAAGGACCTGCGCAGCACGTTAATGCACTTTTCTGATTGGTAGTGGATTCTGTTCAGTGCGTTCAAGCCTCCCTCAGTCATTCCTTTCTTTAACGGTTTGCTTTATCTGAGACGGGTTTCCTCTGCACACCCCTGCTTCCTTCTCACTTTGCTCTCCCACGAGGGATCGACACAGATTACGATTCAGCTTGAACAGCTGAACAAACGGCGCCTCATTTATGCATGTTTCCGACGTGTCCCCCACTCATGTCCACTTCCCCCCCCCAGAGGCAAGCCCACCGAATGAGGAAAGGCAAATATCACTAGAAGATTATGCATTTCTTTTCTTGACAATATTGTTGTTTGCGACTTAAATTAATAAATCAAAAGTGGATGGAAATGTTCGTGGATGCTATATGGTTCCACCCACCTCGTTCTTTCTTTTCTCCGCTCCCTGTCTTCATCATCCCTCCTTACATAAGACGTAGCTGGGCAGTTCCTTAGTCTGAGTACAGATGTTGGTGCCATATGGGTAGGTGGGGATTGCCTTATAATTCAAATGCTAGCTTTTTCCCCCTTTCTCTTGAAAACGTGCTGTCACACACACACACACACACACACACAAACCAAGAAAAAAAGTTACCAAGTATCTCACTACTACTATTACTTTTAACAATAGTAAAAAAAAGGATATTTTGCCACCGCAACATCTGTGCTCTCCAATTGCGAAATGTGCCTTTTGTCACATTGCGCTGACACATTTGCTCTGACACACTGAGCACCAACAACCTGCACTCCATGAGGGGAACCATATCAGTGGCGTGGTCAGCATTAAGAGTGTAATCCTGAACCCGATTTAGTGCTCGCAGGGAGAAAGCTGATTATGTGTGGTAACAGCCTCTGTGTCACCCTGCTACACTGAATAGACACTGCATTGCAAAATAACAACAACAACTGTGAATATAGTTCAAGTATGCATTTCATTTTCATTATTCTATATGTTATTATCATGTTCTGTGAAACTGTTGGTCAGATAAAAAAAAAATATTTTCCCTGAAAGTAAAGCAGCTTTACGAGGTTTACCTGCTGCAGCAGCACGCTCTGGGATTGTAAAACATTTTTTTTTCCAGTCAAAGTAAATTCCCCTGTACGCTTTGACATAATGATCTAAAAAAAAACACTACGTCCCAAAATGCCCACGATCGTGTAAGAGAATAAAACATGTTTAAGATGTTTTTGTTTCTGTCCCTCGGTGCTGTGCATCTTTCTCTCAGAGGATCCACAACTGTAAAAGCCTAAAGATAAAGGCAAAACAAACGGCAAATGGTTTCAACATGAGAGATGGGATTTGATATTACAAACCTTTTACATTTTAAAACACAAATTGCAAAAGAGGAGTTTTTTGTTTTCGGTTCATCTTCAGTGTGCAAAACCAACTGTGACGACTCGAGGAGTCTGCAAATAGTAACTTCCTTTTTTATTCTTTTTATTCCCCAATAAGTCACTATGTCAGGTTATCCATCAACAAAGCAGTGTTCCTATTGTTTCCTATTGTATTGGCGCGGCCCTGTTGCTGAAACTCAGGGTTAGCGGCTGCAGTAGCGTGGGGGTGCAGGCCTGCAGGGATTGGACGCAGAACGGCGCCGCAGGCCGTCTGCCCGAGCGGCCGAGGTACCACGAGTTACGTGCGCGAGGGGGTGTTTGGGTGAAAAATGAGAGCGGGCTAGTGAAACAATACGCCGCGCCTCGCCGTGGCGCCTGCCGCAGCGGCTCGCCGTTGTGCGCGGTTGGCGGGGCGTCAGCGTTGCGGGGAGGAGAACCTCGGCGCCGTGCTGCTCCGCCGCCTGCTGCTGTCACGGAGGCCTGTCCCTGTCAGCGAGATAAATGACATCCCAGCCACCCTGCTGTCTGCTTGATACCTGGGAGACAGAGACGCCGGTGACGCCCTTCAAACGCTACACGCCATCAACCCTCCCTCCGTGTGTGTGTGTGTGTGCGTGTGTCTGTTGTCAGGAGAGCAGCGTGTGGGCGGGTGCAGGCGTGTGCATCTGCACGTGTTATGGCAGCGTGGAGATTAGCTGCGGCACGGGCCGTGTACTCGCTCACGTATGCATTCCGTTCGTCAGAGCGTCCTCCCTCTTTAATTTTACAGTTTTATGGAGGGACATGAGCCGAGGCGGGGGGGCGGACCCTGTTTGCCTGTCAATAGACTACATGCACATCGTTCCGTGGTTAAATAGAGCAATGGCCAGCATGCACGTAAAAGTCTTCAAGATGTTTTCATACGGTTAATAGCTTCATATGACCTTTTATACCATCCATTTTGTTTCGATTAATACTTTTTGGTGGTTTTAGGTTCAGCTTTCAGCTATATATTGGAATAGATAATCGAAATAAATTTGAAGTGCAACACAACTGGACAAAATATCAGAAGCATGCCACTTTGTTTTAACACATGTCCTGCTATGTTCTAATGACCACACTGTTTGCCATGGATATATGACCATCGAATGGTATTTGAATCCATTGGAAATGGAAGTTATTTACAGGCGTATCATGTGATGATTGCATAGTATGTCTGCAATGAATGATCAATAATACATTGAATTGCATGTTGATATTAAGTCAAGTTATTTCCATGTTAATTTAGACGCAGAATCTATTGTGGAAGAAACATCAGCAAAATGATTTGTATTTTGGATGAGCGCATTAATCTTCTTCACCATCTGATCTACACTGTCACAGCTGCAAATGGGAACAGAGCAAGTTGAAGTTCTTCTGGCGCCACACGGCCCTTCAAATTCCTGTCAAGAGCCGCAGTGAGCGGCGGCGATTACGAGACAAATATTTGCTCCGGAGTTAATTCGCGATGCCAAACGCCCCCTTTTTTTTTTTCTTTCTTTTGGCACTCGGCGAGAGCGATGCTGCCAAAGGCTTCACTCCGAAGGCCACAATACTGACTCATAATACACTGCTCCAAGAGTGGCGGCGCTGCAGGCTACGCTCCCATCCCCCTTATCTGCACGCCCCCCCCCCCTCCTCACCTTTTGCGAGCGGCCACCTGGAGAATGTCAGCGCGGTTTAAACTGTTAGCGATCCCGCTTGGCGGTGGCATTTTCTGAAAGCCGGACCCTGGGGCTGAGGTGGGAGGGGGGGGGCATTCGTGGGTATTCACTCACACATGGGCTTGTTGAGTTTTGAGTTCAATAGAACTTGAATGATTCAAAAGGAGACCCTTTATACTCATTAGTAGGATACTTTTGCATCCTACCAGTTTTTTTTCTCATTCCTGCGTACCTTCTCTCACCTTTTGCATAAGACTCGCTCTGCATTAATATGCAGAGCGAGTCTCACTGGTGAAAGTCCAAACTGGCTCTGTCTATTCAAATAGGAAAAAAAATAAACAACGAGAAAAAGATTAACAGTCATCCTTTGATAGGCTCGATTATGAATCAGACTGTCTAGTCAGTCTATTTGCCGCAAGGCCTCAAAATTGAAGGTTTTTTTCTGCTTGTATATTGCGGTATATGGTTTACAGTAGGCAACAATAGAAGGAAGAACGCATGAAGTATTGTCTTTCAAATTTGCACACCTATATAATCATTGCTACTACGTTCCGACAGAAATCAATGAGGTGAGCGGTTTATAATCTTTTCTGCTGGCTTTATTCTTAAAAAAAAAAAACACAGGCCAAAATAATGCCGGGTAAGTGTGTTGTGACTGAGGATAATCAACACCTTCATTTTCCATCTCACATGTCAATGTACTTCATGGAAATTCAGTGGATTAAGGAATATCTAGTGCAGCATTGCCGGAGGTAGTTTGTCAAGGTTAGCAATGTAATCATGATCCTTTTGAAAGATTTGAATTCATCAAACTGCGACTAACTTATTAACTCTTTGTTTGGCCTCCACACACACCGCGGGACAGCGGGACGTGTGTTCCGGTCCCTTGTTGTCAGAGATCTCTGGCTGATGGAGTGATTTGTTAGACGCCGCTCCTGGCGTGTTTGGGTCCGCATGAATATTCCTGGCGTGAAGCAGCTCCCTTGGAGTTTGGATGCTGTCAGGGGAGGGTCACTGTGACAACTGATGGGATTTAATGCTGACGGATGACAGAGAGAGAGAGAGAGGGAGAGAGAGAAAGGGCCACCACCAGCGCAGTTTGACACCGACCGTACATCTTCATTTTCAGCCTCAAACTGTCATCCGTGTGACGGAGCAGATCGCACGACCCCACAGCGCACACACACACACACGTGCGTGTGTGTGCGCCGTAGGGTCGTGTGAAAGTGATATCGCGTAAATGTAAAAAAAATGTCCTTCCTGTCTGGTTTCAGTGGGCTGAATTTGAGAGGGAGGCCCGCCCTCTGTGCTAGATTAGTTCTTACCATCCTGGGCGAGAAGATGGAGTGCACCAATTAACGTGACTTTTGACAAATTAACTTCAGGACGAGTTCCCCCGAGGAGCCCAAACTGCTGGGATTTATCATATTTGCTGTTTATTATAATAGACGGTAGCCTCATTTTTCCTGCGGA
Source organism: Pungitius pungitius (assembly GCF_949316345.1). Lineage (NCBI taxonomy): Eukaryota > Metazoa > Chordata > Actinopteri > Perciformes > Gasterosteidae > Pungitius > Pungitius pungitius. Next base: position 2,408,317 of record NC_084912.1, on the reverse strand, counting down.
GAAAGGAGGGAACCGATGGCTAATTGTGGAATTCAGTCACAGTTTAGGCTGTTAAGAGCCCAAGGATTTAGCCCTTTTCTCTTTAATGTTTAATGCAACGGTGACTAAGAGGGAAAGAAGCGAGCGAGGACGTCATGCAGTGTGAATGTGCTAATTCTAGTCCAAAGCACTCAGGCTCCCATTCAGTTTCTGTAAGATAAAACCAAGCTCAGCCAGCCAGCCAAAATTATTACTTGGATGCCGGTTCACATTCTCGTGTCTGACTCAAATTATCCGTGGATGAAAACATCGCTTATTGGCAGTGGGACCTGAATGTCCTCGAACACGAGGAGAATTCTAGTCGAACGAATCAGAATCCAGCCCGGTTCACTGAACCCCCCGAGAGCCACTGACGCAACGTAAACACGGCAAAAGGCAGAGGAATGCTGTGTTTTCTCCTCTTTACGGGATGACAAAGACAGTTCAGCGACTGTCACAACAAGCTATGCCGCTCTCCGCCCCGGAGCGGTCGCTTGGCTGCTTAGGCACAGCTGAAATGGGCCGGACCGAAGAGACTCAAAGTACAGCCAACAACATACTCAACCCGCTGCCTCTCTGTGACATTTCAGCTGTGGCTCGGGGCCCCGTGGAGACATTTAATGTGTGTGTGTGTGCTCGTAAGTGTATGCATGCGTGTCGGTTTATGTGCCACGTTCCGGCAGAATCAGAATTGTTAATGTGACAGCGTGATGGGACTTAAACGAAGACTTTGCTATCAGAACGTCTTTTCGGAGCAATGATTGATGGAGAATGCCACGACACACGGGATTAAAACTACACAACACGTTGTGTAACGCAGAGAGTTTATGGCTAGAATGCGTCCTAAGACAACACATGGCCACGAAGCAGTACTGTGGTCTAAAGCCGCGTGCTGCAAATCCCGGCTTCGAGATGGAAATCATTAAACACCACATTTCACTTTGAGCTCCATTCATAATGAATCAGCACCGGTTTGCTGGTGCAAGCCAGGTCAATGGTACTATATTAAGACTTGAATAAATAGCATTAAGTAATTCCCAAGGGGGCATATGCTGTAAACGACTTCACTTGACTGCGTACTGAATTGCAATTAAATATAAAATGTTTGACCTAAACACAAAAAGGGAAAATAGGTTTAAAAAAAAGGGAAAATAGAGACTTTTCCAGTTAAATTCTTCTTTACTATTTGTCATGTTGGTCTGTGTTTCTCTTGCCGGCATTCCATTGGGTAAGAAGAACCCTGAAGCTTAATTAAAACAATTATTACTATTAAAAATACGTAGACCTGTGCTTCTTCAAAGCCGATGATTCTTTTTACATATATAAAATGATTGAGGGTCAAAACAACAATGTGTGGGGTGTGCGGGGTCGGGTCTGGGAGGAAGACGCTGGAGACCAGTCTGCCAGTTTTAATTCTTTTATTTTTCAGTCTTTCCAGCACACGTGCCGGCGTCCTGCTCGCTCGTTCGGGGGCCCTCCTTCGCTCGCCCGCCTCACTGCTCAAATGGGGGAGAGCACACACACACAATCATTGCCAGCTGATCGTCATTGTTTTCACCTGGCACTGTTCCCCGAGCCGCTCCCCCTCTCTCTCCCTCTGCAGCCGAGCCGAAACCACGCCCGCCACCACACAATGTTTCTTAGGTATCTTCATAGTTTATATATTTCCACGCTGAGTTGGTGTTTCCCACGGGACACAAGCGCTGGTCTCCTGGGTTCTTGTCTCAAACAGATCGTAGCTGTTATTAACTTTGCAAAAATTACAAAAGTCCCTCAGACAGATTCACAGATTGCTGGAAATCGTCTAGTGCCAACAGACAAAATAGAAATAACCAATTATCCCAAAACAACCAGTATTTGTCAAATTTTAATTTATCGGTCATTTTTCATAGAGTTCTGTTTTTGTTTAGAAAAGTAGAATGAACCGCTATTTCCTTACTTTACTGCCATTTAATGCGCATCAAATGCCGCTATTCAACTAACTTGCCCGAAGGTCTGCACACAAACAAAGATGTTCACACTCAAAGCACGAGAACTTTTCCAGTTTAATGATCCATTCTTGAGATGCAATTAGACAACCTGTCAGCATGGAGTCACTGTGTGTGTGTGTGTGTGTGTTCATGTGGCTGTCATTGTGTGTTTGCCTCTCCTGAGGTGTAATTACTGGTGCTGCTGCCACATGGGCCGACCAGGAGAGGAGCGGAAACGCGTGTGACCAGAGGAACAGACCGAGAGGACAACGGAGGACAGAGGAGAGAGCGAGGAGACAGCGAGGAGCCGCATGCAAACTCTTAAGGAAAATGTCCTCGCTTCCTCGGAGAAGCTTCAGAACAATCGTGAGCTCGGTGCAGAAGGGACGGACACTTAAGTGAGGCTGCGAGCAGTTCAAAGGAAACATTTACGTGGGAAAACCCGACCTGCGCCCTCCATCTAAACGAGGAGGAGTCTGCTGAGGAGACGCTCACATGCATCCCGTGGTCTGCTTTTGATTACTTATTGCCATCGATCCAGCGTTCTAACAGGTGTGTGCGTTGAAGCACGCTCAAAACATCTCCTCGTGCTCATGTGTTCATCGGCAAAGTGTTGGCCGTCCTTACATCAGCGCTTCTTGAGCGCCAGGGCCCTAATCCATACTGTCCCCGTCAGCCAGATGCTAATGAGGCCAAAGCCCAAGTCCCCCCGCCCCCTCCCCTCCCCTCCCCATTCCCTCCCACATCATGCAACTGCTCCAACATTTACCATCATTTTTTACATTTTTCGCAACAAACGGAGTGTTTGCGGGACGAAAGATGGAGTGATCCGTCCCAGGCAAACAGGTCCAGCTGTTCCTATCTGCTTCCCGTCCACACACCTGCACCGTAACGGAACAAAGGCTACTCGAGATGTCTGCCTTCCATTTGCAGAAAATCACAGACTTCCAATTGAGACAAATTGAGTGGAAGGGTGGCACTGAGGTAGCGCATTGAATGGGTCACATCTCTATGCTTTGTACTAACAACAAGAAGGAGGCTCTGTTAGACTAGAGTGTGCAACGGAAAGCTTCTGTAATTATTGCCTGAGGCAAATATATTATAAGCATTTTACATAATTAATAATTACCTGCAATATTAACGTATCGCTTTTTCAACAACAGCATTTAAATCGTTGGAAAAGTGGTTTACGAGCAAGTGAATCAAAATGTTCATGGATCAGAAATATCTATTCTACGAAATGTCACTTTTTAGTAACGCACCTAGTTTGGTTGTAACGAACCGGGTTGTAATGGCTGCACTATGTAAGTCTTGTGGATGTGAGCATTCACAGCGCGAGTTGCTGGTGCAGCTCATGGGATCCGCATCAGATCCAGATCGCAAACCTACAAACGGGACGGAAAAAGGCAATTGTTGTTTCGGGTGGGAGCAAAACATATCTAAAGCGCACGTATTGATGCACAGCGGTCAGACGCAAAGAGGCGTGAGCAGGGGGAGGAGACACTGACGCTCATACGTTTGACAAATGGAGGGATTCTGGGGAGAGTCACTGAGGTCGCGAGATGGAGAGCGATATCACCAGATGGATCGGTGCGGTGAATGAAAGAAGACGTATCTTCCAATAAGGAAAGCACACACGGATGCATGAATATGAGACGAGGAAAGCCTTCCTGGACTTATCAGTGTTTGGGGAATAGATCCTTATCGTCGTAATCATTCTGCATCTTAATGTGCACAGATAAACTGTCTGCAGCACGACACGTCCTGCACCTCAAACCGGCTTGTTCACAATACAATACGCAGTACTCTTACATTTGCACGCTGCTGTGTTTAACTAATATCCCTTTACATTTTTTAGCCACAATTGGAATCTTTAAGGGATCTGCCCGTGAAAATGTTACGTGGAACCGAGGTGTGAAACCCGCCAGGCGCATTCCACCAAACCCGCAAACACTTGTTTGGCTGCATTATTTAAGGTGAGATTGGGTTAACCAATTTTGCGAAGGAGCAGCGAAGTCTGAGGTTCACTGGGAGACAAAAAAGAGTGTGCAGATAAATATGTATAGAAGCACGATGAATATATTCACGGCGCATGCACAGGACGCGCTCTGAATTTGGTACCGCTGTGGTGACTGGTTCCAGGAGACGGTGGAGCGTTCTGACAAAATACTGCTAATCTAAGAAGGAAACGAGGTTGAGACAAAAGTAAGACGTTGGTTAGTCTCCGTCTGTACAACTGCAGAGAGAGTGTGCATGAGAGAAGGCCCGCCTGGCTGAATCATAGTTACGACCAATCGACCTGAAGTCCACGGAGAGGCGGACCGAAGAGAAGAAGCCTGAAAGAATTTTGGATGTAATCCGTCTGTTCTTGCATAATTTAGACATTCCAACAGACACCTTGTCTAAATGAAAGCCAGAGTTGTTGCAGCTTCTAAGCTCTGCCCTGGAATCCAAGCAAGGTCACTTTTATACACATACACACACACCTACTGTGTATGAAGAGACCAGATGGACGCTCTACACCGGCTCGACTGCGTACGGCACTCATGTGACCCCGGCCACCTGGGCTCCGGAAGGTGACAGCGTGTCGCCGCAGTAAACACACGCGCGCACACACACACACACAGCTGGACGCGTGATACGCAGGAAACCAGTGAATCGCCACAGACCTCCTGGTGCGGTTCGGGTAAGCGTAAACAGGCGCTTACCTTAAACAGGGCCCTGCATCCGATGTGATGACGAGTGACGGGCCGACGAAGGCTCTGCCGCGTGGAAGGATTATATTACCCGGACTCAAATATGATCCGCTGATTCTTACTTTCCCAACCAGCGTCATTGTCATTAACATACTGCAGTGAGGTCAGACGCATTTTGACACCAACACGCTGCGTTTACAGACGGGTCCAATTTGCGGTGGCCTCCAGGAAGTAGACCCCAGCAGATGTGTTTAGACATAGAGATTAGAGTCACTGCAGCATAAGAATATAGCATATACACACTCTGCTGATTTGATTGTGATACATTTATTGTCACGGTTTGGTGTTGGCTTCCTGTTTTATTTTGTAGTCTCCTGCCTCTCGTGTCACGTGGTTAGCTTCACTTCCTGCCTACCTGTCGTGACATTTATGAAGAAAGCACAGCATTTATTTTGGCATTCGCTTAATTGGCCAAGCAAACGCCCTTTCCCAATAGAAGACGTCGCACAAGTTACAGCGCTTCATTCATACGTAATACCACATTACATCAATGTGTCAGGTGAAACAGAATAGCTCTCGTACATTATTGAATGTTCCAACTTTCTGTAAGATGTATGTTTAAAAGAGTGTGACACATAATTGATGATGTTTAATGTACTTCGTTCAAGAGCTAATGGATCCAAGGTGGACCATGGAGGGAAGTGGGTTTGCTTCTGCTACTGGTGCAATATGATGATTCATGCTGTTGTTCTAATTAGATCAGTGCAGTGGAAGCATTAGTAACTATTACTACTCTACTACTATGCTGTTGTATTCTACTTGGTTCATCCATTGGAGACCAAGTAGTGAAGTAGTGTCAAACTATTTTATCCACTAAAGCAAAAAGGTCACATTTTACATATTAACCTTCGAAAAAAATGTAAATGTTTCCAGCAGCCATAATAAATAATTACTCTAGTAGATAAATGTGAAATTAAAATGAAATTACAAATAAAGTAGTAGCAAAGTTTTAGGGAAGTAAGAAGTAAGATACTTCCATACATGGGTAAAGCTATTTGCAAAATTTTGAATATCCTTTTGTAATGTAGTACTTTTATTTTGCCCCACGTTGTATTACTGCTTTGAAGAAAGTAGATTTGAGTTGAAGATCGACTACTGTTTCGTCAACACGCCATGCACATTTATTTCTATTTGCACTATTCTTGCTGAGGCTTTAGATCCTATACGTCCAACTTATTTTGACAGTGTTGAATCCTCTCTTTAGTTTTTACCAGCCAGCAAACAGCTTGAGGCTGAATGTGTCTTTCCATTATGTCTCCCACAGTCCCATTCTCCAAAAAAGGCCTGTGTAGGCCTCCGTAGGCAGTTGTTCCCCAGGTGTGCTGGTGTCACAGAGAGCCATTTCACTAATGTGGCACAAACATTACCACCACTTCAGCATTATCTTTTACTAACTAAAGCCTTTTCTGATTAGAATAGAACACCTACTTTAGCCCTGTATGTTCCCTTTAAGTAGCTCCTTAAAAAAGGAACAACATGAACTATTTGTGGCTTGAAACATTTGAAGAAACTGGTGAAAATCTACTCAGACATGAATCGATGCTCTGGTTGTGGTGTTTGATAATGCACCTGCACACACTACTATTGATCGTTTTGCAACGTTAACCACACGCGATGCGACAGCAAAAGGTACATCCCCCCCGGTGGCAAAATGTAAAGAGAATGCACGAAAGGGGAGGCTCCAAAACACGCAGCTGGGGAGGGAGTGCAGAGGTGGAAAGAGTCGCACATGGCAGAGGGAAAAGGGAACAGATTGACCAATGAACTTTGAGCTCATTGAGCACAAACCTGTCAACAAAGGATGGAGGAAGGTGTTAGTAAGGACAAAAACACAAAGCCTGATCCTCACTGTTTGAGCAAATTGGCGCGACAAGAAATCTTTGGATTCCCATTTTTATCCACAGAGAAATCACAATCAAGACAAACTCGGGAAACCATGATACGAGAATGACATGGTTTTGTTTAGAAAGTAACTGCACTCCTGCTGGCACTGTGTTTCTCATCAACGCGTCGCACCGTTTTCCCCCGCGCGGTTAATTGGGGCTTTTTGATTGGCTGCTGCAGCACTTGCTGTGGTGGCGGGTATTGTTTTGTGATGTCAGCAGCGGGGGGAATTAATGATGGAAGAGCACTGGTGTTTCTTTATTGTTGCCATCTCCAAGCGAATCAGCATCCCCGAGGCGGAGAGGAAACCGAAGCCACGCCAGTTTTCTTCCTCGCATTGCCCGCAGGGAAATTGAGCTGCTTTCTTGGTGGTGAACACTAAAACAGACATTTTCATCAAAAAAGGATGATTTTGAAAATGTCAGATTTGTTTGGTGGAGTCGGTGCTATTTTTGTCTCATTCAGACACACTTGAACGTGTGTGCTTGCAGGTAAGCATATTAGCTCAGTCATGCTTGTCATGGCTGTAGGAAGTGAAAAGCACGTATTCAGTGACACTTAATTTTTGGTAGATCATTTTTAAATGTAATTCATTCATTCCTTTATATTTAATGACGTCCGGAAATTGCGGTTTTGTTAACCCAATAGCCAGTTATTTATATATTCCATTTTCAAAAGAATAAAACGTGAAAAGCATCGCTTGAGGGATAAATCCATTGTTTAAATTGTCAGGTTTTTTTTCAGAGTGAAAAAATAATTCATCTCTAAATCCAACCATGCGTCCAAACATCCGTCATGATTTTAAAATTCGAAAGTGGTGCTGATCTAAAAACACAGAACTCTTATTCACAATATTTTGCTTCCTTTCATTTGAACCAAATGCTCCTCTTCCTTCCTCCACTTCTGCTCACAAATAAAAGTGTCTTGGAAAAAAGTCACCCCGACGAGGCTCTGACACACAACTGCTGCCACGTGATTCGCTTGCTGTTTGGCATCTTTTGTTCGTGGAAAGTCGGCAGCCAGCTGAGAGACTCGTGCTGGAAATAAGATGCATTCAGACAGCAAAGCAAGCTGTGAGTTGACCTGGATGTTGATCACGTTCTCAGCAAAATAATGACACATTTGAAAAATTGCTCTCAGATTTGATGCTGGGATGAAAGAAACAGTAGGAACACACAGTGTGCGTATTTCACAGTCATGTTACATTTATTTTGAGAGTTTGAAATGTCACTATTAATACAACCGCAGATCTTTTTAAAATGCCAAACACATGTAGTTCCAGCTTTTAAAAAAGGAAAAGACGCAGGTATGTGGAAGGTAAAGCTCGAGCTTAATACGTGTTATTTTGATCAAATGTGAAGACACTTATAATCTGAGTATCAGAGGCTTTTGTTGCACATGCAAAGGCACCAGAAGAAAAGGTTGTCTCTCAACACCCTGCTATTGAAAACAAGTGAGAGTAAGTGATATCACAGTTTTTTGCCTGGCTTCAGAGGTGCTAGCGGGTAGCGTGTTTATTTATTCAAGTCAGGATTCCAGCAAGTTTAGTTTTAATTTTCTGTTGATTTGTGATGTTTCCTATGACAAACCTCCTGTCATGGTTTTGTGGTCCTTTGGGCCATGGTGGCTATCCCTACCAATGCAAAACATGAGGTGTAGTGGATAACCTACAGACAGGAGCCAAAATGTGCACCAATGTGGGGAAAGAATCATTTTGTGATTGAAAAAATCTGTTAAAATGAATGCTATAATTGGAAAACTTTTGGTGCTTTATGTTTACATCAGACAACCAATATGAATATTCCAAATACAGAACACACTAGAAGTGATATTAAGTCATTGAGAGGGGGGGCATTTCTTTGAGTGTTTAACACAGGTTCATATGGCCGTACATGGCTGCTGTAATATATGATATGATAAAAGGTCCGCTGCTAACAGGACGTCGACATGTGCCCGGACCCGTAGGGGCGGGACCTCGGGACTCGAACCCGCAGCCAGCTGTCTGCCGCTGGGCCGCTGGCCGAGCTCCACCTCTGAGCTCATTGCTAGCCTCACACCACCCCCCCCCACCCAACCCCTCACACAGATGGGACAAAAGCACACGAGGGCACGTGGACGCACACTCACAGCTTCGGCGCCCGCTGTCTTCGGTGCCTGCGGTGCTGTGTTCGGATTGGACCATCTGTTCGAGAGTCACCTGACAGGTGTAGGTGCAGCTCTCTCTCCTCTTTGTCCTCTACTCTTTCTCAGGATGCGGGAAAGTGTCACATGCATCGCTCATTTGCATAAATAAGTCAGCTGTTAACCAATGTCCTTACTTGTAAATCAATCAGTAACAGACAACATTCTCCACTGAAGATGTGATCCAACGTATGATGAATCGGGTCCTATTACGAAACGTTATCATCTAGAATTTGTTTAACATGCTAATAATTTTGTTTACGTCCAATCACAGGCAAGACCTAACTTTGAAATCAAATTTTGCGTATGTCCCCTCAAGACCGGTAAAATAAGTCTGCATTCCCACACACAACCTCCCCCTCAACCCTTAAAGACAATCTTACTCCAGTGAAGGGAACTGAGGCATTCTAGTCTATGGTAATGCAGGACGTGTGTATACACAATTTAACAAACCAGTGGCTCACACAAGCAGACACGGACTGACAAAGTACGGCTGCTGTAACACCACGCATTTGCAAAACATGTTTTTTATTTAAATGTGCAATCTCATATATCTCATGTCCCCAATGGCTGTACTTCTCGCTCCGGGGGGACATTATTCTTTTTTTAAAGCGTTCAAGCTGCCAATTTTATTTTTGAACATGCAAAAGAAAAGGACATCTAAAAAGAATAGCTGAATCATAACCAGTTCTGGATCTGCATCCGTCTGTAATTTAAACTCCTCTAGCACACATCAAGTGCTTCAAGATTATAGAATTGCCGATAAAAATTGTATAAAATTAATTATTTAGGAAAACAAAGAGGACAGGAAGAAGGGTCGATGCTAGGAAAGATTCTAAAGGCACCGAAGAGAGGGAGAGGATTTCATCTATATTATCATCTATAATACCCCAGAGAACATAAACTCTGGCTGCATTCACGCCAAGAAGATTATTAATGTGCACGATGCAAAAAGCGGAACGGCATGAAATACTCTAAATCAACACGTATTAACTGCTAATTCCATGAACCCGAGAGTCATTTGAGACCTACTGCCTTTGTTAGAGTAGTAGTAGTGTGCTTTGTGTTGTTTGCATCTCACTTCTCCTGCAAGCAGAAAGGAGGCCCTGATGTTGAGTGGATTTCGAAGACAGGAGGAACGTCGAGGGGCTCTTTGCACACCTGATCGCTGGCACCTGTTATTTGCAGATATAGTGGGATTGGAAAGAGATGCATGAGGAGCTTTGCATTCATTTGGTAATCCTCGCCGCTGGCATGTGGGCTATTAACACGCTGATTCTTCAAAGAGAGAGCGCCATGTGTTTGGAATGCTTCATCTGCTGTTTGCATCCTTTAAGGTTTCCATCTTGATGGTGTCTGCACGCATGCACACCCACGGCTCATAGCCCTCTTTATACAGAGGTGGCAAAACACAACAAGAAAGATATTGAGTTTGATGTGAAATGAATGCAAAAGGTTTGGATGTAAAATCCTGAGACTATGACCACATGCATTGTTTGTTGTCGTCCATAAACATGTGTCTGCTGTGAAATGCCTTTAAAGGAAGATGAAAGAAGAGAGAATTCAATCCAATAACTTGTTTTCTTTCTCAAAAGCGTGTGAGGCCTCAAAAGTTTTTTCTTTGGTTCAATGATCATAAAACAACGTTTATTCCGTGTCGTAGCTCTTTGATTGTGAGTGTGTGTGTGTGTGTGAGTAGACTTTTCTCCACTTGGCAGATGGTGTTGATCAATCATTTCTTGTTGATGAGTTCACATGACAGCACACCTGTGGCTACTTTAGCAGGTTTCTCTGTGAAGTTAATCATTGAGATAAAGAGCAGTTACCATGCAGCCATTGGTCGGGAGCGTTTTTGCATTGCAAGGTTAACGACACCTTTGTGTTGTTAGACTTCAACATTGAGCATTAACATTGTTGACTATATAAAACACACATCAGTGAAATAAAAAGTAGAGAAACTAAAGTAGAACGAAGGACACAAATTAGTGAATGAAGACAGGAAAGGGAGCAGAGGGAGAGGAAAAGTGCATCATATTATTATATACACTCACCGGCCACTTTATTAGGTACACCTGTCCAACTGCTCGTTAACACTTAATTTCTAAGCAGCCAAACACATGGCGGCAACTCAGTGCATTTAGGCATGTAGACATTGTCAAGACAATCTCCTGCAGTTCAAACCGAGCATCATTATGGGGAAGAAAGGTGATTTGAGTGACTTTGAACGTGGCATGATTGTTGGTGCCAGAAGGGCTGGTCTGAGTATTTCAGAAACTGCTAATCTACTGGGATTTTCACGCACAACCATCTCTAGGGTTTACAGAGAATGGTCCGAAAAAGAAAAAACATCCAGTGAGCGGCAGTTCTGTGGGCGGAAATGCCTTGTTGATGCCAGAGGTCAGAGGTCAGAGGAGAATGGCCAGACTGGTTCGAGCTGATAGAAGGGCAACAGTGACTCAAATAACCACCCGTTACAACCAAGGTGGGCATAAGAGCATCTCTGAACGCACAGTACGTCCAACTTTGAGGCAGATGGGCTACAGCAGCAGAAGACCCCACCGGGTGCCACTCCTTTCAGCTAAGAACAGGAAACTGAGGCTACAATTTGCACAAGCTCATCGAAATTGGACAATAGAAGATTGGAAAAACGTTGCCTGGTCTGATGAGTCTCGATTTCTGCTGCGACATTCGGATGGTAGGGTCAGAATTTGGCGTCTACAACATGAAAGCATGGATCCATCCTGCCTTGTATCAACGGATCAGGCTGGTGGTGGTGGTGTCATGGTGTGGGGAATATTTTCTTGGCACTCTTTGGGCCCCTTGGTACCAATTGAGCATCGTTGCAACGCCACAGCCTACCTGAGTATTGTTGCTGACCATGTCCATCCCTTTATGACCCCAATGTACCCAACTTCTGATGGCTGCTTTCAGCAGGATAATGCGCTATGTCATAAAGCTGGAATCATCTCAGACTGGTTTCTTGAACATGACAATGAGTTCGCTGTACTCAAATGGCCTCCACAATCACCAGATCTCAATCCAATAGAGCATCTTTGGGATGTGGTGGAACGGGAGATTCGCATCATGGATGTGCAGCCGACAAATCTGCGGCAACTGTATGATGCCATCATGTCAATATGGACCAAACTCCCTGAGGAATGCTTCCAGCACCTTGTTGAATCTATGCCACGAAGAATTGAGGCAGTTCTGAAGGCAAAAGGGGGTCCAACCCGTTACTAGCATGGGGTACCTAATAAAGTGGTCGGTGAGTGTATATTACATTTTATTTCCTACTCAATACCTCATTAGTTAGTTCTGGTCAATGCAAGAAATGCAAGAAAACATGTTTTATTAAAGAAGCAATAGAACGGATGTGGAGCAAGTCGCGCTCTTTATTTTATATTCTTGGACACACTCTCAAGTGCACTCGGCTGGACAACAGCTGCCAAACACACACACACACAGAATCATACTGACTCAGCAAAACATGTCACGTCTGTCAGTAATTTAGGGCAGCCGCGTTTGGGTTCCTCTGGAGAGCAAAGATTTTAGGCTAAAATTGCATCTATTTTTAATTCTTTTAAATGAAAAGAAATGGCAGAACTGGCAGTAGAAGAAGAAAAGAAGCACTGGTGATATAATCACATCAACATTACAAGATCAAATCTGTCTCCTTTTTTAGAGAAGTCAAAAGAATTGTCACCATCAGACTTCACCGGCCGCACAATAAAAGAATGATACCTCCTTTGGTACAAAAAATCCAAAAAATGTTACCACTTCTGTCAAAATTGGCTTCTTACACCTTGACTTTGGATGGATGAGTGAACAAACAGACCGACGCACTGATACACAGACATTAAAGGCATGAACACCAGATCAATTCCGTCTGGTGACCGCTGCGTGAACAGAAGACCTTCATTTCAACTTCAAAGCCGACCTGAGAAAGCAGCCGACGCTGTCAAAGAGAGTTCAAAGGATTGCACCGGCTTTATTGAGCATTTTAAATAGTCTCCACTACGTAACCGCCTTCTTTACATCAAGGCCTCTCCCATCGGGGAAACCTGGGTGATGGTCTTGTACTTTTTTTTTTAAAGAATCAAGTTATTGAACAGTCTTGGTTGGGGTGCAGCTACATACTCTGAATGTAGATCTCAATTGGCTCAAGATAGAGATTCCTAAGGCTCTTAAGCGGGTTGCCTATGAAAAAAGACAACACAATTATCTTGTCTTTTTTTATCCTGGAAAGATTCACATTCACAAGCCCTTTAAAAAAAGATTAATGTCAAGTTGAAAAAAGTGATGTTCATCATCTGCAAATACTTTCAGAACCATGAGTGGATTCATTTTTTGGATTAAGATAGTTTTGAGGTGACAGACAAGAAGGGAGGAGGAGACACGAGGTGTGCTTTAGAGTCTTTGGATGTTTAAATACACCACCTCTTCCGGTCCCCATCACTCTCCCTCGCTCTCTGCGCCTTTCCTCGGCGGAATCAGGTGATGAAGAAAGCAATTAAAACGGAATTGCCGCAGCCAGACCCAGAAGCAGACAGGGGAGGAGAGCGGAGAGGCAGAAGAAAGAGGTTTCGGGAAGGGAAGAGGGAAGGTAGAGAGGGAGGTGAGGAATTGGAGATGGGTACGGACGCAAAGCTGAATTTTCAAAACAGCCGCCTACATCGTCGTGCTCATTAAGACGAGGCTTTCACACCAGAGAGCCGCTTCTGGAGTGTTTGTGTGAGCCCGTGTGCACAACACGTGGGTGCATTCACGCCCATTTGACTGTATGGGTGCATAATTTGCTGTCCTTAACGTGCATGTGCACGTGTGTCTTTGTCCGTGTTTGGGAAAGTGTTTGCTTATGCATATCGGGTATAAATGAAATCCTTTGAATGTGGGCATGTGGTAGTTACAGCAAGTTCCTGCTTTCAAAGCTGTGTGTGGGAGAGTTCGGCAGCTGCACTTTGAGCACGCTGCCGCAAGCTTCTGATGGGAAATGAAGCTGCATGCTCCGGGGAATACCCTCGATGGGATGTGAAGGGTTCATCATACATCTTTTAAAAGGAACAAAATGAAAATAATCCAATAGACACTGATGTCGTTGACATTGGTGGAACCCACTTTCCTATGTGATAGAAACTGTCAGATGTATACACAGAGCTGTATGTCGATACTTTTTAAAGTTACCGACCGAAATAAACCAGCAGAGTTGAAAGTACTCCAAGTAAAATGTAGTGATATCCGCCTTGTGCCCTTCTGGAGAAATCAAAATACTCATTTTAGGCTTTTCTTCAGGGACAATCGCAGCAATCTATTTAAATTTTGTCCACTACCGCATCACCCTCAACCGTTAGGGCTAGCAGCTAGAGGCGCTAGAACGTTTAGCAGCTAGAGGCGCTAGAAGGGCTAGCAGCGAGAGGGGGTAGAAGGGCTAGCAGCGAGAGGCGCTAGAAGGGTTAGCAGCGAGAGGGGGTAGAAGGGCTAGCAGCCAGAGGGGGTAGAAGGGTTAGCAGCGAGAGGCGCTAGAAGGGTTAGCAGCCAGAGGGGGTAGAAGGGCTAGCAGTCAGAGGGGGTAGAAGGGCTAGCAGCCAGAGGGGGTAGAAGGGCTAGCAGCCAGAGGGGGTAGAAGGGCTAGAAGCGAGCGGGGGTAGAAGCGAGAGGGGGTAGAAGGGCTAGCAGCCAGAGGGGCGGTTACCCCCAGAGCTTCTTCTTGCCAGTAACTGGAGAGTGGGCTTCACTTTGATATCACAGCGGGAAGAAAAAGGTCAACTTTCAACCAGTGCCATCCTTTCAACATTTTTTCAAATAATAAACCTGATGTTTTGAGAGTAAATCTCTGCAAGTAGAAATACGATGAGCTGGACATGGCGGCCATGATGCCTCTAGTGTGAGAAAAGGACTCGTTCTTCAATTCTAGCCAATTTATTTTTTAGTCCTACTCTCTCTCTCCCTCGTTGCACGCTCACCATCCATCTGGTCACCCATCTCTCCCGACACTCATCTGCTCTAACCCTCTTCACGCTCGTTTCCAGGAACGACCAGTCCTGCACGCAAATCCTCGCACTCTGCTGTGCGTGTGAGTGTTTCTGTGCATGTAGGTCTGTGTGAACGTGTGAATTTGTACATGTGTGTTGTCCCAGGTTGGTATCTGTTTGATGTGTGATCAAAGACTGTCCCAATTGGGATAAGCAGGCAAATAGACCAATCTGCGTTCTGAGTGTGTGTGTGTGTGTGTGTGTGTGTTTGGTCGCAGCCAATGTCTGTTTTCTGCATAATTTGGTATTGTTTGCATGAAGTGGGAGCTCTCCCCCTTGCCGTAACACGGTCTTGTCTTAGCTCTGACTAGAGACTGGATTCCCTATCTGTATTTGTGCATGGTTCACTAGCTACACACATACATACCGATAAAGGGAAAAAAAAGATGTTGAAGTACCCTCCTCACAGATTCACGGGACATTTATTTTTAATACACAACACAACAACCAGAGCTGAACATGCATGTATAAACGTGTCTATGCTCTTACTACTAGTCACGCAAACATGTCATGTTGCAGGAAATTGGATGAACTCGAGGTCTGCAGCGTGTAGTAGTCTCCAGAAAGCTATTAGAGCACTCGAATGTGTGTAGTTCGTGCTGAAGCTGTTTTTCATTGGTATCAAAAGATGCTTGTTCAAACCAACCTTTCCACAATGCATAATTGCTTTGACTGCTGGATGACAGTGATTTGAGTGAGTGGTACGTGTTTTTTCGTCTTTTCTTTGATACGGTTCCGTTTGCTGTTTTGATCCTGGTATTATTCTTGGAAGCTTGAATACATTCCTTAGATTCTAACTGGCCTTTGGAAAGGAGTGGAATGAACCCATAATGTTGAATGACGTGCAGGTCCTTATTAGAGGACCCGCACGTCGCTTTGGATAAAAGCGTCAGCTAAATGACATGTAATGTAGTTGAGATATGGGACGTTTGCACATTATTTTCTGCGTGGGCTTCAGCAACAGATCATTTCCCACGACACCCTTCTCTTGTTATTTACATCATTTGATTACTTTTTTAATGTAAGTGGAGGCATGTTTTTTCTTTTGAACGCACATAAACAAACCTCTCTTACACTGCATCTTCATTATGAATCTGCAATAGAGTCCAATTTAAAACACAGCGGGTAACGCTGTCACATGAATCACCGTTCCTTCTGCTGATGCTATTGAAGTGCAGCCTCTGGATAGATTTGTTGTTACTCTTTCTTAAGCAGACGGGTGTTGCTGAGGCACTAAAATGATCCTTCTCACAGGTATTTCAAGAAAGTAGGAGCGGCCGAAATGTCCTCGCTTGCTGTAAATCACCTCAATCTGTGGTTACTGTAAAAACGTCGGTGCTCAAAGTGCGAGAACACACACGCGCGCACACACACACAAAAACAAACATTTAAATTCCCAACCAGAGCTTGGGTCAGTGCACCGGTCTACAAGAGGAGAGTAAATAAAGTTGTGCTCATTTATCCAAGTCTCTGAGGTGTATGTGTGTTTACCTGGGCGTGTAGATGAAAGAACATGTACGTTTGTTATGTTGCGTGCACGTTCCTGTGTGTGTCTGTTTACGTGCATACGTTGGGGTTGTGTTCAAGTGTGTGCGTGTGTGCTGTCTGAGGAAGCAAACTGCTTACGTGGGCATTCCCTCCCTTATTCCCACCACTGCTGATCTCTGCACATGATTAAGGATGAAGACAGAGGTTGAGAGAGAGATAAAGAGAGATTTTAAAAGGCTGAATCAGACACAGAGGGACTCACACAGGTCAGGAACCTTCACAACCATCTGGGAACGTCACCATTGGGACCAGTCGGTTTGAGGCAAAAACAGACACTGGGAATTTTTCCCTTATCTCAATTAAAATATACCTAAAATGAGTGTTAACAAGGTCATGCATACTTTTGTCTACATATGAAACAAGTACCCACATTGTTACCTCAGGGACCACTTACGTTTGGGAGAGAAAAGTAGTTCTGCAGACTGTGTTTTGTTTTTGATACATTTAAACAATAAATCATATCCATTGAAATGGGACAACACAATAAAACTTAAATAAGTATTTTGTATAAAAAAACCAACCAACCACCGGCAAACTAAAGTAGAAACAGTACAAGGACCCCAAAGACTGGAGAAAGATTGCAAGTAGAAAATTGCTATCTCCCCATCTGGGTCACCACAGCAGAAGAACTCTACTGGAAAGTAAATCCAAAACAACCTTAAATTTCAGGAACTACTCTGAAGAAAAGCATGCATTTAGTCCCAAACATTGTAAAAAAAAGCTGGAAGGAAAAGCCTCTGCACCAGAAGCAGTGGTTTTAAGTAGTCGAGGCAATCTGATCGGAACCAATCATAGATCTCCTCACATTAACTCAGCCACTTGAGGATGGACTTAAACTTGGTGGAGGACCATTTCATTTAGTTTTTTTCAATCAAAACACTTCAAGAGAGCCCCGTTGGGAATAGAACCACCCTGATTTTGATCTTAAATGCCCGTGCGTGGTTGCAGTGATTGAGGTCGTGCACTAGAGAGTCTGCACGTTGTCCTCCCAACAACAACGTGTGTGTCACTGCCTCCGTGCACCTGTGAGCACGCTGTCCGTCAGATAACCCGCCAGAGCATCGTAGCCGCCTGCTAAACGGAAACTAGGATATGCTCCGTGCACGCCAAGCGATATCACCCCATCCCCTCCTTTTTTATCTCCCGGTTGATTTCAAAGGATTGCAGCATCCGCTCTGCGTCAACGCGCCGGGGCTGCAGAACAAGACATCCAAATAATGGAGGAGTAAAGCGAGCCGAACTGCAGAAACAAGGCCACGACCCAATCTTCATCTCCGGCTATCTGTTAAACATTGCAACAGCTCAAGTTAATTTCAAATATGCAGTCAGTTTGCCTCCCCTCCTTTCACCCGGTCCATCTGAAGTCAATCACAATTAATGAGCCTTCCACTTAGCGACAAATTAGTGGCACAGTATGCATGCATTAATTGTCCTTGTCCATCATGTCCTTCACACTTATTCTGTCCTCAGGACTCCTTCTTGGTGATTGGTAGGTTATTCACAGATAGTCAGCCGCGCTGTGCTGTGTTGTTGGATTTTATCGGTCAAACATTGCATTTCTTCCTTCACTTCCCATGAATCGGCAGATAAGAGTTCTCTCAGCCACGTGAAGATAGAAGAAGTAAGGTCTATATTTCCTTAAAAGCTATCAGGATATACATCTGCTGGCTTCCACATACATTTATGAACCGGTTTTGGGTTCACAGTGAACCCTTTCTGGAACTTTTCAGCATACAGGCAGTACGTTGCTTTTGGCAGTTAAATTCCAGCGAGAAAAGAGCCTCCTGTTTGATTGGTGGAGATGACGGCGGCTTCAGGAGATTTAGAGTAAATAGATATTCCGATCGGGGCAACGTTTTCCCTTTTTGTCGACACACGTGGGCAAATGAAGCGCAGGACGTCTGATGCCCAAACAAGCTGAACAAGACTCAGCATGCCGCTCAGCAAAGCAGCATTCACACACACACACACACACACATGGGTTTGGCTCAGTGATGATAGCTTTCTCTATCTTATGATTCCACCCCTGGACTCTTTACACAGAAGAGATTATGCAAAAACACGCGCTTGCATCTTTTCTTTCTCTTTGAGTGTGTGTAACTGGGCCTCTCTTTTTTGCCAGGGAGTGGGCTGCGTGTGTTTGCCACCACAGACCAGTGGACCTTCTAGTGTCGAAGCGGCAACGATGAAAGTGGATTGATGGTTTTTCACACACTCGCAGTCAAAGAAAAACCCAAATTCACACTTGTTGTTTAATAATTCGAACATCCTCGTGTATTTATCTTCACAGAGTTGAGTGTGTGTGCGAACTCGCAATTTTTTTTTTTTTTACAAATTAACCAGACAACATAATCAGCAACACCTAACCTCTCATAGGGATGCAAATCAAACACTTTACATGCTTCTTCTCCTGGAATACAGCTTCACAACCCTCCTTGAATTAATAGGGACACAATGTCAGGTGCCTGTCGAGGAGCAGCTATGAATCTCACGAAGAAGAAGAAGAAAAAAGCTGCGATCGAATAGTGCGTCTCTGAGAAGAACTGACCGAACTCTCCATGAGCAAAGCTTCCATTCATATAGCCTTTTTGTATATGATCCTCTTAAATAAAGACCACACACAATTCCATCCTCCCAACTAGCTGCTATGTAAATGGATAAAATGGCTAATGCTTTCTCTTTTCTCTCCTTTCCGGTCCTGCATGCTGTGCATCCTACGTTTCACCAATCAGGTAAGACATGATTCCTCTTTGCTTTGGGTTGACATCTATTTATCCATTCCTCCCGTCCATCGATGCATCCATCGTACCTTCACATGTTCACTGCCCATGGACACTGTTCCCCTCCTCTGACCGAGCATTAATCTGGGCCCTTGTCTCGCGGCGCTGTGTCCAGCCAGTGTGATAATGCACGGATGGTGTTGCCACTCTAGCGTGCAGGGACTCAGCGATATGCCAAGGCCTCTGGGTTTTTATCCTCCGCGCTGTCTAAAGGGCTGGCAGCCGCCGCCTCGGAGGGAGCGGCCTTCGCCTTGCCCTTGCTCCACTTCACCCGGAATACAATCACAACTTCTGAAGCGAGAGGGAGAGTGGGGGGACGGGGGGGGGTTGATGGAGAGAGGCTGTGAGGGCTGATGGAGGGAGAGTGTTTTTCTTTTCTCTTTCTTTTTGGCAGACAGAGAGCAGCAGGCCATCAGACGGATGGCAACGGAAATGATTTATTGTTTGTATCCGCTCCGAGCCCCAAATGAACATCCTGTCCCTCAAAGACATCAACGCCCACGTTCGCGGCAAAGGTTAGCAGGGATCCCCGAGGAGGATTTCAATAGTCGGTAACTTATCGTTTGTAACCTTGGTGACTGGTGAGAGGAGGAGTGCAAGAAGGGGAAGGAAGGCGAGTAGGCAGAGCCCAACAGGAGAGAGGCAGCATGTGTGAAAGTGGAGGGCGAGGACACCGTGGAGGGTATATGAGAAGACAAAGAAGTGAGAAACGGAGACCGAAATAGTTCAACGGAGAAGGAACCGAGAGTGAGGGAGAGTTTCGGTCCAAACAAGATGGCTCAGAGGAGATCTGGGGCCCTGCAAGGATACTTGGGAAAGACTTTTTAGTCCGACTAGAAGCAAGGGCAACAGGCCTCGGTCCATCCTGATGAAGCAAAACCTCTACTACTTATTGAAATTATTGTCGTTGTTTAAGCCTCATTCACGATTAGCTTTTTGCTAAAGTTATTCTGGGAGGAAAGTAAACTCTCGATTCCCCTTGACCTCCACTTCCTTTTTATTCTCTGCTATCTTGGTGTTCTCGTGGCACGCCTTTGAGTTTGACACATGAAAGGGCCTCTTTGAACATTTCACTTCTTTTTTCATCCATAATTGATTTGTGTCACATAATGAGGCAGAAATGAGAGCCAGTGGCCAAGCCAGCAGGTCCAATACGGTTTCAAAATAGCTGTAGCTCAGGGGCAAATATGTAGAGGATCGCACCCCCGAGGATCCCTCGCATATCACAGAAGGTGCAAAGGGGCAGAGAGATGGCCCGTCTCCTCTCCTGGAGAAAGTTTCTGCTAACTGGACCACTGAGCCACTGGATTGACGTCACACCCGCTGTTGTGCTGCAATAGCGTAGCTGGAATAACTACTGATTGGTCAAATGAAGCGCATATAGCCATAAACACCATACAAGATTTCAATAAATCACGGCATTTAAATCCCACTACCAGCGTCACAAAATGCTTAGAAAATACTTATCGACACAAGGTGGAGCTTTAACGTGCATTAAAGTTCAAAGATGTTGCATCAAAGGCAGAGATCTCCACCCCGCCTGCTGGCTGGTATCCGCACAGCTGCAGGTGGTGTCAGGTCATTGTGCATGGCGACAGCAGGGCGCATTCATCCACAATGTGGCTGCACAAACATGACGTAGATCAAAAGCACCTCACCACCCACTCACACATAAACAGACACACACACACACACACACACTGCCTGTCTTTGCCTCCTCCCCACGTGGTGCAATAGGTCGCGCGCTTTCCCAGCCAGCATCCCTTATCGCTGCAGGGGCTGCAATCTTATCCTGCTTTATTTATGAGCCCTCTCAGCAGAGAGAGAGAGAGAGAGAGAGAGAGAGAGAGAGAGAGCAGTTGTTTTGGTGCATAGTGAGGGGGGTCACTATCTGGTTGGTATCAGCTTTTCTGACAGATTTTTAGCTGCAGACAAAGCTGCGGCCGATCCCATGTTGTTGTTGTTGTTGTTTTTTATTTATTTTTGCGGCCCCCGTGGCGTCGTCTGAAACATGCGCAGCGCCACCGCGTCTGCAGCGTCGCTACAGGCACCTCGAAGGCTACACGCAGTTACATAACTGACCACGTTAACGGCGCCATCGCCCCAATCCAGCAGGCAACAGACTGTGGGTGCTGTGACCTCGATTTGAGCGGTTGGGCGGGAGGGGAGGGGGAGGGGGAGGGGGGGGGGGGGCGCGCGCAGGAATCTGAAGATCCAGGCTGGCTCTCCTCTGAAGTGCGTCGTGGGCTCTTACATCCTGTTTTCCACTGGTCTGCGGAGGCAGCCCATAATACACAGCGCATGTTCTACCCTGGAGAAGATGTGGCAGCGCCTTGACGGCGCCCGTGGGGGCGGCTTTGTGTTTCGCCTTCCCTTGTCACCGGGGGAACACAAATGCTCGCATCTTGTTTCCGCCAGTAGGAGCCAATCTTCTTTACATAAAGTGTGAAAAGGGAAACATTGGTACTCTCACATTGACAGTTTGGGACGTCTAAATATGAATGTTTTTTAAATGCTGCGCTGCACTCTGTCAGAAAACCTCCCGACGTCCGCGTTTGTTATGTATTTTATTCCTGTTTTTAATCACGCCGGCTCCCACACTTGGAGAAATTCAGTATTGATCTTTTCCATCCAGCTACAGCCGGGGACAATGGTAAGCCTATAGTAGTGGCTTTTCTCATGTGATTTAATAGTGATTGAAACCTCGTTGATCAAGCCTGGGGCCTTGTGTTTCATGTAGTAAATGCTCCATCTACAGCCGGACCAAGACGTGGGTTTCAAAGCAATAAAAGTCACGAGTCGCCATTGCTCCGCACAGAGCTTGTTGGGTGTTAGTTCATAGTTTCCAGGTAGTATTGCTTATGCTTTGTTATATTACTCTTATTGCCAGTTATTCGCTTTTATCTGCACATACACATATTTGAAAATGTTATGTGCTTATTAAGCTACCATCTAGTTCACGCCGGTCAAATGAAATTAACATGGCTAATGGCATTTTGATATTATCTAGGTGGCAGATAACACACACACACACAAAAAAAAAATCATATCGGAATTGCACATCGTAGCATTTAAGGGAATCTGTTGGCAGAGACGGAAGAAAACACTCATTAGGACTTTTTCTTTCAGTGTACAATCCTCCTGAACACAAATGACTATATAATGAGCTTTGTGTATTTGCACGGAGGAGCGGTTCTTCTTCACCGAGCAGGAGGCGGCTCACGCTGCACCCTTAATCCGTCACACTGCAAAAAAAGCCCGGAAGACGTCGGGCGCCGTGCAGAGTGCCCGGTAGCTCATGGAGCTAGCAGGACTGGAGCGGTTGTCCTCGGTGAGTTATTTGGAGCCCGACACCTGTGTTCTGCTCGGGACCCGCTCTACGTTGAAGCGCTAGGAATGTGTCAAATAGGTAAAAATGCACCTTCAGTTTCCAGCCCCTGCGTCTTTGATTATCTATTGATAAGAAGAGCTGCTGTTACTTGAGAACATTGATTTTTTTTTCTCTGTCCTCTGCACATCAGCAATGGCGTAGAGGGACACTTCCAGAAGAGGGCTTCTGTCCCGTCTGGTCCGCTAAAGAACCTCCGCCCGGTATTCTAGGTCGGGTCCACTCGTCTGAGGGGAGAGTTTAAAGGTTAAAGGTTAGAGGCGAAATCAGGGAAAAGACCTTCAGCATCTTCACTTTGGAAAAGGACACATGAGAGTGATTGATTGTCTAGTTTGAGATAATGAGACATTTATCATTATTTCATATTACATTAAGAGATGAATGTTTTCTGAACAAAATGTGTTTTCTAACCAATAGAAACACAAAGGTCTGTAAATGAGTGAATGGATTTAAACTTTAAACCAGTTCTCATTTGCTGTTGTCAGAGTCGAGTTCTGTTGCTTCCGTAGAAGTTTGAGCTCTTGAACAGTGTCTCGTCGGTGTCGGCGTTTTTTTTTTTTACAAAAGCTATGAACAGAGACGTTGATACACACAAATCCTTCTATCGTCACCTCGGGTTCACCCCCCCCGACACAGAATCCATTTCACATGCAAACACAACAAAGGCCGCCTCGATACTTTTATCTCTGCTGACTGAGCCGTCGCACAGAAACACGTACGTGTGTGTGTGTGTGTGTCAGAGAGAGAGAAGCAGAAAGACAGTGTGCGTTGCTGGATGTTTCATTTAGCTCTTCTCTATTTCTCCTCCGCCCACATGTCACTCACACAGCAAAAAGCCACGTGGCCAAAGCATGAAGGTAAACAATCAAGAGAATATTGACAGGGATCTCACACTCACACACTCACAGACGTGCATCACGCCACAACAGGAACTCTCACACATTCCTTCTCCTGCTGCACTTTCTGTTTCGTTTTTTGCAGTTCCTCTTTTTTTTTTTTTTTTCTCCTCCTCCTCTTTTATCTTCTCAATCGTCGCCATCCCCTCCAGCAAAAGAATGAATAAAAATGTGATGACATAGTGTTGATGTTTCACAGGCACACTGAAGTGTGGAGTATAACACACACACACACACAGAGACACGCTCTGAACCACGGTGCTTTCTGGTTGTGTCACGACGTAAAGATTCAATTGGGTGGATGCCGGATGCGTTTCATCACTGGCATTGTTTGTAACTGTGACATCACCAAATGGAGACATCACTCTTCTCTTTCACAGTCTAATAGCAACAATATGTGGTGAGTACAGCAGCAGAGCATTCAATGACTTTCAAGGAAACACCTACTATAAAGTCCATCACAACAGGTGCTCAAGAAGAGCAGAAACTGGTGATGTGGACTTTTATTTCAAATATAAGCCCCTTCATTTCAAATGTAAGCCTGATCCCTTGGGAAAAGCTCTCTCTTTAGCATAATTTCTGCCATAAATTGCTGTTATTGTGATTTAAAATCTTTTAGTGAGAAAAGGAGGGCCTCCTTCAAATGAAGTCACTGTGGTGGACTGCTGCACTCGACTGAATTGGTACAAACACCTTTCCTCACAGCCTGCAGTTTGATCAGTGAATCCCCACATCTGCACATACGGGCCTTGCAATATTAACAAAACACACATTTTGTCCGCAGCCTCTGGGGAGCTCTGGACCAAGGTGCATTTTATGATTTCATGAATATTTTATTTCCCACCGCGGACGTGTGTGAGAGGGACCGTCGAGCGTCAGTGCTTCACGCCCGAGGGCCTGCTGGGATGAACTTCATCCCCAGTGACCCTTGGATATGAATATACGGTTGCTGAAAATAGATGCAAAGTGCAAGATGGCCGCGAGATGATCCTCCCCTCCGCCTCACCTGCTCAAAGGACCTGCAGCTGTGATCCATTTTTCAGCATGTATTCGTATGTAAACAAATGCACTCCTGCAGCACGGGGAACCGCTCCTAAGATGTGGCGTGAATCACTCCTCTCACGTCGCATCATGCTTGTCACAGATCAGGTGACACCCCACTCCCACCCCCCCCCTCCCCGGGCCTCCTGTGACCGGTGTCTTGGAGCTGATGAGGCCGTTGTGACAGAGGACGTACCATCGATTCGCTGCCGTCCACGTAAGGAGTCGCCTTGGCACGCTCCAGAGGGGGGGGGGGGGGGGGGGGGGGGTGACGTGAAGCGACGCGAGGAAGGCGGAAGGAGGGAGCTCGCTAAGACGCGATGTGAGGAGAACGCTCGACGAGCAGAAAATAAGATGGTGTTTTATCCGTTAGCAGAATGCCCCCCCCAGCCCCCCTGCACCCCCCACCAGGAAGCCAGAGCGGTGTCCTCAGTAGTTCTCTTTTTATTGCACCGTCTATTTGTTGTAGTTTAAGACGGTTTTAACAACCCCAGTAACTCTCTGACACTGGACCCTGCTGGGGAGGATGGATTGCGTCTCCGGAGTCTCGCCTCCGGGGCTGCAGCTCCTCTGGAGGGTGGGGGGGGGGGGTTCATCTCAGTGGACTGGCGAATGGGGAGAGGGTTGCTTACCATGAAACACCCCCAACTACTAATCTACACTCAATGAAGTTTGGTCTGCGTGCTGCTGTAATTATGCGGAAAACGTAGATTTCATTATCGCTTTTTTGAAATGAGATCATTTAAAGCCTTTTCTTCTCCACCAGCATTAACTCTAAACATTAAAGTGCAATACATGAAGTTAGCTGTGGAGACCCGGGCTAAGGCTGAGCTTGGCTTCAGTAAACTACGTTTGGGAGAGAATATTGTAAAATATTACCGGCAGCCTTTGCTGGGGGAGTCATCGTGTGACAAATCACCAGAGAGAGCCTCCATTTTAGAGAAGCACCGCTTCTCCCGGAAGGAGCTTCTGCTCATGGAATAAGTCAGGTGACCTGAGATAGAGAGTCTGTGAAGGGAGGAGGTCGGATGGGCCCACAAGTCCAGACACCCCTTTGCCGATTTGTACAATAAATATAATTATATATATATATATATATATATATATATATATATATATATATATATATATATATATAATGGTCTGATATCTTAAGAACATTTAATTCTGTTGCCTGTCACACCATCGTTCTAGATTTTTATTTTAGAAAATATGCTTAAAACAGCAGCAATAACATAAATTTAGCCTGAAGACATGTTACCGAGGCTACATGGACCGTGGTATGAATTCCCTGCTCCAAAAAAAACAAAACAAAAAAACGGCTAATCTGTACTCTAACCTGAAGTGATCACCATATGAAAAGAAAAACAAAACATACCTCTGAAAGGATTATGCTGGTATTTTGGAGAATGCCATTATATAAAGAGATTAGTGGCAGAGTCTGCCCTGTTGAAGCACCAACATCTTTGTTTCCGTGAATCTCAGGAATTGAATAATCCGTGTGGATATCCAGCATTAAAGGAAAACCACTGGCAGAGCAGTTCCTTTTTTGTAATGACTAGAAATCATTCTTGGGATTTTTTTTTTTACAAGACAGAGATTTGAAGCAGATTTTGACTTAAGAAGGACACGAAATAAAGTGCTAAAAAATTACAGAATTTATAAAAGAGCCCACTCTTAAGTAAACCATGGATATTCTAATATTTGTCTTAGTATCACATTGTCAGAGCATAAGACAGTTAGAAGTCAGTTGGTGGATAAAAGGGACCGTGAAGGTCTTGGAGTCATGTGATCAGCTCCGATGGAGCCCCTTGGACCCAGTTGGCTCCTCCGGTTCCTCTGATTGACCTCTGTGCAGGTCCTAAGTGTGTGACTTAGAGAGTGGGTCTGCGTGTGTGCTTTTGGACCTCACACACACACACACACACAAATCAGGCCTTCTGAGCCACCAGTCACCCTCACCTGAGGAATTGATTCTCCCCGACGTTTCCACTCCATGTGTGTGAGTGGGACTGTGAGTCCGTCCATCTGAACACTGAGGGCGGTGGAAATGGTTCTGATTGGCGGGCCCGCGTACCGTGTGAGCCGCACTACAGTTGTTCAGTTGGACAGTTTAGATCAGCTCAAAAGGCGGGAGACGACCGGTCTGCTGCCCGTCTCCTGCTGACGGTCGATGCTACCAACGTGGTGGTGTTCGCTACTCCTCCTCCCAAAGAAGTTTCCATGTTAGTTTTGATTCTAGCCCACGTCCGCTCGGCAGAGAAGTCTGGCTCGTCGCCTCCCGCTTTGGTTTCGAGTCCCCCTCTGCACACGCACGACACTGACCGCATTGTGCTCGAGGCGGTCCGATACCACTTTTTGGCAAAAACCCGCCGTTCAGCGCACCGGGCCGGAGAGGAGAGGGTGGGTTGCCTCCATAAATACGGCGCCCGGCACGGCTCCCCCTCATTCATCAGCCGTTTGACGGAGGCAGGTGAAAGAGGGAGGAGCGTGTGGATAAAAGGAGGCTTCAGAGGGACCGAGAGGAGCGGACCTGGGGAGTTTAGTGCGTGATTGTGTTTGTTAGTGTGCGTCGTAGCAGGATGTTCTCGACGGTTTGCTTTATTTACCTGTGTGTTTTTATTTTGTATTTTACAGGGGAAAAGACAAGTCGCGTCATTAGGCCCAGGCAGCAAATCACATCGAGCAAGAGGCGGGCCTCACTACTTTACCATCTTTTGATGCTTTTGTCAAAGGGATATTTCCAGAGGCAACTAGCGCCTGTAGCAACGCGTCTCACTGTGATCAGCCCCACAGACGATGAGACTCATTTGAAAAAATGAAAGCATTTTTCATTTAGACTCGTCAAAGTGTGTGAGAAGGCCAGTGCGCCCTTGGAAAACTGCAGCAATGTGTCCGATGCACGAAAAGAAAAGCAATCGTTTTTTTTTTTTGTACCAAGAAGAGAATTAGGCATTCCTCCCAGAATGCACCATGCATCCTTCATCTCTAACATTCTGTCACAGCGACGATTTAATCCGGGCTCCTCCTTCAGCTGCGCGAATCGTGTGAAAGAGACGGCGAGTCCAGGATGAGACAGTGACAAACTGTCCACAAACTACTGGAAGCTTGCAAAGCACATTCCATCCAGCGCTGAGATGATAGACGGTAACCACGGCAACCTCGCCCGACTCAAAGATCTGCTTATCGATTTTCACGCCTCTTGGTGTGTTGATTTTTATACGGATCTCACTAGCTTTATATTTATCTCTTTCCGAGACTCATACTGAGCTTTGAGAAGTTGTCATCATCCATCACACCTTGAGTCGTTATTTCTAACCCTGTTTCACGAGATGCTGTGTTGGAAATTGAAAATGTGAAATCTGACAAGGCCGTGAGTTATGCTCTTTGTTCATAAATAAGCCACAAGGCGCTTTTCTCACCCTTTTCCGAGATGAACTGCGATGCGGGTCAACGGGCCACCGAGCTGCGGCACGGGACGGATCTCTTCAGTCGGTTTTTGTAGATTTCCAGTTGAAACCGTTTAGTATTATTAGTGAACTATCTGTGTCTCACCTGTGCAATGCTTTGAATGAGATCGAAACGCCCCCCACGTTGGTCGGTCGATAGAATATCCAAAAGACTCCCCACACCAAGAATAAAGGTGATAACTTGAGGTGTGACAAAAAAAAACGTTGCAATCATTTGTTCAAAAATGGCATTGGCACAAAGATCCAGTCATCGTTATTTTTTATATAATCCGATTAGCGCCGCTGGCAGTTTTCATGGAGCAGGAAGCCAGCGAGGCATCTAGTTGTTGTTCTGTAACTGCAGTGGCTGCTGTTGCTTGGTCAGTGCTTGTGTCCTCCTTAAAAACCCAAAAATAAAACACACAAAAAAACGAAGACTGCAATAAATGAATGGAAAAACAAGAAATCTCTACACACCGGTGAGTGAACTTTGCCTTCAGGGGGTCAGGAGCCGCTGAGGCCGAGTCCCCGAGTCACGAACCTGCCCCCACCCTGTCGGCGGAGCTGCTGCATCCATTTGAGGGGCATGAACCCCCGTCCCTCTGCAACACTGGTGTCCATAACCCTCTGACGTGTCATAACGCTCAAGTGTGTGTGTGTCTACGTGTCCTATATTTGGGTGGCAGGCCAATAGCTTCTGCCCTGGATAAACACTACGTTGTGCCTCACGGTGAAGCAGACATCATTAGGACAATTATGAATGTGACCTTTTTGTTCTGGTGAGGTTTGCATCATCAATCATGTATCGGTCAATAAAACATATTAGCATGAGTAGCACTGATGTAACAAAGGACTTTACCCTCTATTATAAGACATAGAACCTGAAAACATCCTAAACACACCCTGGAGCTTTGATGCATGTTTAAGAAGTAAAATAGAAATATTTAACAGTCAGACTGGGGGGGGGGGGGTTTAGTTAGTCACACGAGTGCAACCAGTGATCCAAAAAAAGATGTCACTGAATGTTAGAGCCTAAATATCTTTAAGAGAGTTTACCTTTCTATAAATGCTACGAGACATTATTCTCACCACTCATAGCAAGGTCTGGTAAAACATCAAGCCGCACAGCGGGCCACCAAGCCCCTCCATCCCACACTGTTATTGGTCCATTGGCGCCTCTGTGACTGTAGTCCAGCGGCCTCTTGTTGGCGTAGTGATGGCAGGAGTTCCGGCCTCCTTTTTTAAAAAGGTCAGGTCCCCTACCTGGGGCGTGGGCGCAATTAAATTTCACCCTGATCCAAGTCAATGGAGTCGTCCCTCAGTCAGAGCAGGAAGTCGGTCAGTCTCTTTGCTCGATGAAGGATCAAAGGTGAGACTAGACTCGTTAAGCTCCTGTTCAACACAGTCACAGGCAAGGAAACCATTATGGTTTAGGAAAAAGATTGGATCACCGCCCGATGCAGCGTTTGTGAGCGGCCCAAAGGGTATCCAGGTTCTAACTTTGATAATTAGGGTCTGAGTCAGAATTGAAAACATGTCCTTAGTAACCGTGTAATGAGGTAGACGGCGCTAGCAACACCGTCATTGGAGGTGGTTCATGAATAATGATAGTGCTCCGTATGAACTCCAAACAACCCTTTTAATTAGATGATGATACGGAGTGCGGACGTTGAAATGAATTTTGAATTCATATTTACAGAATGTGTGCCTTGCTAGTTTTGGGGTATCCGCTAGGCTACACATGTAGGAAAAGGAGGAGAGACAACCACCCTTATTCCTCATGCAATATTTCAATAGAAGTAGTTTGAAGCTGAAAGCTTGTTTTCATGTTTACTTGCTGGAGCATAATGTGTGAACGTTGAGGGGGCGTCTGAGTACCGCAGCTTCTGGGCTCGCCAGCAAAAGAGACTATCGCAGGAGTGCAGCTGTGTTTCTCCTCAAACTTTTATTTCAGCAGAGTCAAATAGTGACATGCGCAATCCACACTACATTTGAAGTTGATGCCTGCGGTTATATCCTTGAACCAGGGCGAATGTTAACAGGTTGTATCACCCACCGGTCGTTCATCAATCTCAAGTCATTGCACTCAGCATTCAGACCATTCACGGATAATTCCTGTGTTGGTTAAAAGAAACATGCGTCTCCAGCACCTTCTCATTCCCAACCGGTCAAATATTGCTGCTTGGTCAGTGCCCCTCGACGTCTAAAAAAACCAACGTACAAGGGCATATTTTTGCAGGTTTGTTTTGCTTAAACCCATCTTTTGACCTTTAAATTAAACTGTGCCTGCAATACGTTGCAAGGGTGACGTCGAGTTCACACTTATTCAAAGTGACCTGTGTTTCGCCGCGTAACTGCCTTTCGCTTTCTTTAAAGACGCAGCACGCCATCTCGCCTTGCTATTTCCGTCATATAGGTCGATCTGCCAGGCTCGAGCGAGCACCTGGAGATGATAGTCCCAGAGTGCGGCCTGAGAGGAAGCCGCCGACCCCGTTGATCTGCGTACACTGTGTTTACACATCCCTGCGAAATCCCGGCTTCATACCTATATTCTTACGGAGAAAAGATTCCCTGCTGCCGGGCGGCGTGGCAATTAAGCCTATCTCATCTTAATCCAGTGGCAAAGAGCACTGCGTTTCACTACAGGTTTCCAAGACTCAAGAACAGTATCATCCTCATTAGCGAGCTCTCCCGGCAGTGGATTATACATTTAACAGACAATTTCTGGAAGAAAAAGTGGCAGATCGGGTCATCTGGAGTGCTGTCCGGGGCTCAGCAGCTCCTTCTGTGCACACTGAAGGGAGTTATGAAACACTTCCTCTCTAGTTCACATCCTTTAGGAAGCACGATATGTTAGGTAGATGGTTTTATGTCATTCATTTTTTTACCGGGAGTTCTCCTTCTGCCGTCGGGAGCTGGTAAAGACACAATGTTACGCTTCAGATCACATCAGATACTGTAAACAGTACTGTTTACAATACCACTTCTTAAGTCAAAATCTGCTTTACAATACTACAATAATGGATTAACTCTTATTTGGAGCACGAGATATGATGTGGACATTTTACTTCATCGATTTTTTATATGTTCTCCTCTGATTTTCTGTCCTTGGCACTGAGCTAATGACACACATTATAATAATTGAATGATACTGCAGGACAGTGTGAAGGAAATTTCGGAATTATGCGATTGCATTTAAGCTAATTTAAAATGTTGCAAGACAGCGCTAAATTAGCAAATGTCAACTTTGTACTAGAGGCTTGAAACTTTAAACACCAGTAGGGGGACAAACCCTCACACGTGTTCCAGTGTCAGAGTTCATCCAGGCTTTGACTTGCCTTCAAGCAGTCTCCACTTCAATTTACCCAAAAGCTGGTTTACAACAGCAATGGAGAGAAATCAGAAAATAGAGTAAAATCAACCGTGAGTCTTTTTAGAGTTCAGTGAGCCCATTTTGAAAATGTGATCACTGTACTTCTGCATCTGCATTTGCAAATGAAACTGGGCCTCGCGTGCTATATAACACTTTAGGCACCATTTTAGCTGCACAGAATCATAACGAAGCAGAGCAAAGCCAAAGTCGGGCCCGCGCTGCCGTGAATGCATAATGAGGAGCTCACAAAAAGGCGGGCGACCACCGAACTGAAATCATCACAACACTATTTCCCTCCGGATCCATAATGGATGACGAACCAGACCATCTTCTCATCGCCGGTTCACAGAGGGTCAGAACCCTCGCCTTCATAGAAAGAGACGGAGGTGAGTACAGTGGAATGGATGGAATCTCTCACATCCCATCAAACCCGAGCAACGGGGGAATGAAAGGGGAGCAGGGTGGGGGTCAAAGAACAGAGTGAAGGAAATAGGGAGGACCGAGAGCCGACCCGCCGAGGAGAGACAGGGAGAACTTCAATCAAAAACTCCACTTGAATAAGTCATGTCTTTCTAATAGACTCCAGGAAATGGCCATGAATATATAAAGAGGGAATGTGCATCAATCAGATCCTCTTACCTCTTCGTCTTTGTGGGCTCGCTGCAAATTGTACCTTTTCAGACACTAATCTGACATAGTGACAGAGTCAATGAGAGAGATGAAGACACGGCGAGCAGAAGTGAAGAGAAGTGAAGCACTCCCAAAAGAAGCTTCTGGGGATGTGGCACGGAAATAAAAACATATTGCATTAATAATCCATGCACACAAGATCTTTATTTTATTTTTTTTGCAAAACCCAAAAGGCATCTGGGAATGTCATTAAATCCACACAGGCAAACAACATCAAGCAGCAAATAAGATCTAAAAGGATATGCAGCATGATGCTCTGCTCCTACTGACCTTTGACCTTTTTAATAGTGGAGGAGAGTGTGACGGGTGGGGGGGGGGCAGGGGGTAGACCGGGGGATTAAAGTGCCTTTTTGTTTAGCTCCAGACCCGGCTGGGATGCATTCTTTTCACTCTGCTGCTGGCTAGACTCTGTGTGTGTGTGTGTGTGTGTGTGTGTGTGTGTGTGTGTGTGTGTGTGTGTGAGAGAGTGAGGGTGTTGCTGCTGGCTACAGCTTGTCACCTGCATTGCAGCGTGAGCTAAATTTAGACTTGACTGTGGCAGAAGTAGGAGTGCCTTACTTTTTCTCCAGGCACCCAGATAGATGGATTAATAGATGGAGGGATGGATGGATGGAGGGATGGATGGATGGATGGAGGGATGGATGGATACTGCAGCCAGAAAGATGGTCCCAAAGTGCGTCGGCAATGGAGGGTGAAAATGAGAATGAGAACAAGATAAAGAGACAAGACAGAGAGAAATCCGACAGCAGGAGGTTGGTGGGAAGCACCAGCTGCCGTCCCCACTTTTCTTTCCTTTTTTTGATTGGCCTCTCCTCCCTTTTTCTCTCTCTCTCTCTCTCTCTCTATATCCTTTTTTTGTTTTGCCTCTCCGTCACGATGGAGACGCCGGGCTTTCAGCGCGCTGCGTCCGTGTGCACGTGTGTGTGTGTGTGATGGTAATTAGTGCGTGAACGCCCGCGCTGCCCGCGTGTGCCCTTTTGTTCCAGCCTCAGCCCAGACGCTGAGACGCATGCAGCAAGGCTGGGTACATCTGGCCAAATACACACACACACACACACACACACACACACACACACACACACACACCCTCCGCTGCAGCTGCAGAAGAATGTGAACGTCTCACCTAATGAGATCTGTCCAGTTCTGCAGGATGTCACCGGAGGCTGGAGTCGGGCATGCTCTGCTACCTTTCCTGTAAATGTACAATGTTCCAGATAACTGTTCTGTGACATTGATGAGTGCATCCGAGTGCCACACTGTGAAAAATGTAGGAAAAAAAAAAATGTATTGTTCAGCTTAACCCCGCCCATATGGTAGGTATTCTGTTTAGCAGCGCTCCAAATGCACTAGCATGCAAAATGCAACTAATTATTATTCTCCAACTGTGGTAGCAATGATGCAATCATGTCATGTTGAGTTAACTAAAGTGCTCTGAGGGGGAAATAAACCCTCTGGATTGCTGGTAATTACAAATGGGACGTATAGCTATTCATTTGTAGACTCTGCATCTCGTTCAGTGCCATGAACAGTATGAAGTATGTACACGTGAATCCAGTCAAGGGCAATAAATATCAACACTATTAGATCAACTGCATTATAAACGTCAACCCAACTTACCCGACGAATGAATGACTTACTCGATAATGAGTTCAACCTGCACAAACCTCGTCTTGTATTCCCCCGCAGCTCCTCATGTCACATGAGCGCCGAATACCAAGTAGGCTGGAATTGGAGAAGTTGCACGAGCACTCTCAGAAAAATTCCTCATGGTTTATTAATAAAGCTCGGCGGCAACACAAGACGGATCTCAGCCGTAAACGCCGGCGTTGGTTCGTGGTTTTTCTAATTGCGAAGTTCATTGAACCCCGACGCTTAACCTGAGCGAGGCACATTTCATCGTGCGATCATTGCCGATTCTCTTTGTTACATATCACTCTACAGCAATCATATCAATGAATGGGCATTTACAAGAACATTGATCAAATCTAGAAAGAAACACGTGTATAGATTGGGGTTATCTGAACAAACGTCACCCGTCGTGACATGTCGACACGCGGCTCTTCTCAGCCCGACGCTAACAGTACGCCGTGTGTGAAAAAGCCTTTATAGAAGATGCAATGTGTTTCCTGCTCTCGAGTCCGATGGCACCTGTGACCTTTGTCTCAGTTTCGACGAGGAGACAGAAGGGGGGGGGGGGGGGGGGGGCTTGCAGGCCCAGGAAGACCGGCACGTTCAAAATGCTTTTTCTTTTTGCTCCAGAAGCAGCTGGGTTTCCGTCTGTGGGGCCTGCTGGGTAATTTCTGGGGGATTATATCATGTCTACAATCTGGGGCCTCACTCCTGCTGCAGGCAAGAGTGACGGACGCATGATTTCGGAAATATTTGAAATTTCGCGTTGTCTTGTCGGTGTGTGCTTGAGCTTGACCCCTGTCCTCGAAGACGAGACGCCGTGCCCTTTGACCCCCCTGTGGGCAAAAGGCCAAAAAATCCATATGTGCATTTCACAACGGTTGAAAACAAATATCCCAATTAGGATGGATGTAATGAGGAGGGGAGAGAAAAACATACAAAGGTAGGTTTTGCTGACCACGAGGTCGCCAGGGCTCATTAACATTGTTGAAAATACAGTTGCATTGTGCATGAGAACACAATGCACTGAATTCATAACAGAGCACAGACCCAGAGCCGCGTGTGTGTGTGTGTGTGTGTGTGTATGTGTGTGCGCGCGCTCGGTTGGTTGGTACAGAGGAAAAAGGAGCGAGAGTGTTGAACGTGCCGCACATTTCTATATATGTGTAATTATCATTTTCTCTGTCTCCTCCATCAGAGGGTGTCGCCGGGAACCCTGGGAAAATAATTATAAATTGCTCCATCACAGCAACACCCTTTTTCTTATCTCTGCTATCGCAGAGACAAGCTGCCAAATGATGCAGGCGCGAGCTCCTCTCATCAGATAGAGATCGACGCGCTGGGGAGGGAAAACAATTTCAAATCAGTGGAATGCAAAATTGAAGTTAAAACATAAATCTTCACTGTTTGTGGTGTTTTATTACCCCTCTTCCTTTTTTCATTGCTTCATCCATCAAATGCGAAGGAGAGCCCCCACTAATAAAACGTTCTCGACTGCCATCCAATGTACCGGATGGAACCTTGCGTTCGCTCTCATCTGCTCAGCACGCCCGGAGTTTTTATACATTTTCTAAGGTTTCGGGAGGGGGGGGGGGGGGGGGGTGTTGATTTGGTCATGTCATTTTTAATACACAAGCTAAAGTCATAGATGTATCGGATCATATAATAGGATTTTTGCATCACCATACATGGCAGTTTGCACGTCGTGTTTTCAAGTCGTTTTTCATCCTCGATCTTTACGACCTCCTTCGGGATTGGGGGGGGGGGGGGGGCTTGCATCGACGCGGCCTACATGAGTTGCAATTGGCAGACAATGAGCATTGTGAGATTGTTGCGATACATAAATATCCCACCAAGAAGACTTCAGTTGCCTTCAGTTGCACGCACCGAAGATCGATCTTCACGAACGCACGCCCACAGGGGGGGGGGGGGGGGGGGGCGCTGACTCCGGGCCTTTTCGCGCACGCAGACAGAAGAGAGAGGCCGGCGTTGCAGCGAGTGGGCGCCGTGGGTTTTAGTCATAGAAAGCACGCAGAGGAAAGTGGAGTGGATGAGTAACACCATCGTTCCAGGGATCCGTGGAGCAGGAGCTGGCAGACGCTCCTGCAAAAAAAAAAAAAAAAAAAAAACACAGAGAAAAACCACTTTTTGCACAAATGTTAGTTTGCCCTTTTGCACCTGTCCTGGCCGACGATACCAATAAAGCGTGTGCGTGAAACAGCTGCTCCGCTAGAAATAACAAACGGCTCGGCGTGTTTGTGTTCGCCCCCGTGGAATCGCACGTTGTTAGCCGGGAACGCGGATCGATTCACAAAAAAACAGTCGACTTCCACAACGGCTTCGTAACTACTTCAACTTGGCTGTTGATGTACTGTAATAGAACAACGCTATGAAAAATGCCACGCTACAACCAAAAAAAACAAGGTTCTAATGTTTGACGCTTTCATATTTTTTGTAAAATGCGCTTAAAATATGGAATTCGTGCTGCCGTGACTTTTGCTCTTATTTTGGTGGCACGGGTTCATCAATTTAAGTAGACGTAAGCCGGAGAGAAAAGCAATACCCAAACAATGGAAAAGATTACACCTTAAGCTTAGGCATACATGACATGGATTAAAATTGTGTAACGTTCATATTGGAAGAATACGGGTTCAACGTTTTCCACAGTCGCAAGCACGCTTTGTGTTGTTGCTTTACATAAATGACCTCGTTTCCAACTTGTTAGTTCATTCATGTGTGCGAGTTTAGTGTCAAAGTTTCACTGTAGTAGTCCAGCGTTGTGCAGAGAAAATGGTGGTAAAATCGCGTGGAACAACTGTGCTTCAACTGTGGAATCCAGTGACGTCCTCAGAACACGGCACATGGATACAAAGTGATATCAATGATAGGAAAGAAATCAGAAAACTGGTCTTCATTCATCAGCAGAAGTAGAGAAGAGACTTCACTCAAACCCAGCATGTAGCAAATGAAAATGTGTAATTTACTTCTATCTGGCTTTGATTGTGCCTATGAAACAAAAAAAACAAAAAAAAACCAAAGGCTAACTTGTTTAAACTACCACACCGGATAATGTGAAGATGAAATGTTAAATTAGAATTTCAAAGGCCGGCGAGACGAGAAAAACAACAAGAGAGAATGCAGTCATGCAGATGTGGAAACAGCCTCAAGCTGTCTCGCTATGTTGATCCCTGCTTTGACTCAACAACCAGCACTTGAAGCTGATGCTGTGTGGTGTTTCTAAAGCCCAGATGGAATTCCTTCTGGCATTGAAATGAAGAGCAAACCTGAAATTGACGTAAGGCAGTGCAAGGCATTCGATTGTTGTTGGGGCAGATTTGAAAATGTTTCTTGAAGCTAGTTAGTTTGTGCTGGAAAAACTCCTTTTTTTTCCTAGTGTGGTCGTTATTAAAGTTCACTTTAAGTTTTCTTTGAAAAGGCAACACTATTAAAATGAAGTGTATTCAGAAAGCGTGTTGCATCAGCGGCGTTTCTCTCCACATCAGTGTGAACCGTGACTTCCCCACGGTGGCCGATGGTGGGCGTGTCCCTCAGCAGATAATTCCCCCCCCCCCTCCCGAGGGTCGCCACTGAAGGCCCCCTCATCTCTCAGAGCCAGGTTGGGATTAATGGCCCGCTGGCCGGATTCAGACACTCCGATAATCAAAGGCAGAGCGGGGAGCCCGTTTCTTCAAAAAGCCAAAAAGCAGGAAGTGGAGAGAGAGAATCAAAGTGGCGTCGTGTTAAATCAGGTGGTTTTTTCTCTCCATACTCACAAAAGATAATCATCCGTGTAGAACGCGGGAATCAGGGGTGCCAAGCCGCTGGTCCTGGACCTTCAGCCGTGGGTTAAAAAAAAAAAAAAAGAGAGGGAGAGAAGGAGGAAGCTGTCATCGCGGCGTCTGTCGCCCCAAGCGGAATAGACGGATTCTCCCTCATGGCGAACACCATTCCCTGCAGCGCCGCGGTGTTGTCACAGGTATCTCGACTAGAAGTACCATCACTATTCCTCTATCGACTCACACGACCATTTAACCAAAGGAGGGGGCGGGCAAACAACTAGAGTAGCTTTTGTGCTGTGTGGCACAGTGATCCTTGCTGAAGGAGTCAATGAACATGTCGCAATGGGATGTCCCATGGGCCCGTGGGACACCCTGGATCCCCGGATTCGTCCCCCTTGTGGCAGCACATATGTCTCGGAGCTACAGTGGAGCAGAGGAGAGAATTTCTCATTCAGACGACGTGAATAGGACATCTGGAGCCATTTCATCTCGGCCTTCTTCAAGTGGGAGTGTGAGTGTGGTTGGAGAAGGATCTCGGGCGTCGCTTCTGATTCAAACTCCCAGAGCCGCCTGGACGATTCTTTGCTGCTGTTGGATCATTCCTTTTAGTTTCTGAGGCAATAAAAGCCAGCTACGGCTGTTTAGTCCAAAAGCTCGATATAACATTTAACCCTGGGCATTACATTTAGATTTTCAACCCGAAAATTTGGTTGAGGCAGCTGACCAAATAAGCACTTGATCAGGTGTCCATGGACGATGCAGGCACACGTTGGACCAATCAGTAACAAGATGCTTAATCTTGTGAGAACTTCTTAAAACCTGGGCCTGTGCTGTGCCTGGTTTGGCCTTTTTGACATTTTTACAACCGTCCACATTCTACTCTTGCATCCTCCCAAACTGTTTTACCGTATTCATGAGCATACACATTTGTTTAGCACAGTAAGTCGTCCTTAACTTCATTAACCCCACGTGGGATAAATGTGTGTCTTACATGTGTATGTAACCCTCAGAGCTGCTTCCTTTCTGTCGGCACATCCCGGGTTTGATGGATTTATGATATCAAGGAATGCTTTGAATCTCTGTATTCGTATTTTCCAGGCTTTCCATCAAATGTACTCCTCTCTCAGTAATGAGCCATCCCGTTATTGATCCTTCCAACGTCTTTATTTAGTTCACAAGTGGTCTTTCCCTTCGGCCCTGAATCAAAAAGCCCAGCTGGGTGCTGACGCACCGGGAACGCAGGGGGGCTGAGCTGAAGCCCTTTGAGTTTCCCCCTATGGTGACCAATTAACCTTTCAGATTTTTCAAGCCCCCATTGTCACTGCAGAACGCTGAGGGTGGGCGCCAATGTGTGTGTGTCCCACTGAGGCCACATGTTTGCCTCCATTGGAGACTCCAGACTACCCGTGTCTGTCTAACTCTCACCTACGCTCAGTCAAAGGGCCTCTGCACCTCACGCAGGCACAGCCAGTAACCCTAGAGCGCCACCCACCACCGTCACGTGACCCCATGGGAGTAGCTGCACGCTTTGTACAGGGGGGGCGTGGAGCTCTCGGATGGTGCATCGGCCCTCAGCCACAGCCCCGTCTCCACCGATCGCTTCCACTCATCCTCGTACGCAGCTATTTGTTACATAAAGATATAGTGGTCTCACCTGAGGAGAGAAGGAGGACACTCTCCCAGTGTGTGTGTGTGCCCTTCTTCACCTTTCAAAAAACCTTTTTCTGATTTTGATTTCATTCATTCTATTGATTTTATGTTCCCTAAGACACCTCATATAGTGTTTCATAGGCCCTACATCCACATTTAATCTAAATTGAATCCTTGCATTGATGTTGTTGTGTCCCTTTGATCATATCGCAGCCCGGAAGAAAGATATCATCTTTACGATCTGTTCCACGGCGCGATGACGCCATGGTGTTCCATCAGTGGCCCGTTTTTTCCCGTGTGGACTGGTTTACTGAGCGCGTATTTAGTTGTGATGTCACTAACAAGCTGCGCCGCTGTCTGTGGGTCTGACACGCAGAGCTCAGAAAGGGTTCATCGTGACGCCACGTTTTGATTAATGACCATGATTTCTTTTGTCAGATACACAGAGTCCACGAATGGATTTTTTTTTTTTTTTTTTTTTTTTTTTTATACGGCTGTACGGCATCTAATTCATCAAATGTTCAATGACTCATAACAAAACAAACACCGGCATCACCGAATGCATCTGCTCTATCAACCCTTCAGATGTTTTATGTGACTTCTAACTCTCTGACCTAAAAATAAAGAATCCGGAGAAGCAAAGATATGATCAGTCCCCCTGTCCCCCCCCCCCCCCCCCCCCCCCCGCTGGGCTTCCCTGGCTTTCCATCCATCACGTCATCCCTCCAGGCATCTTGGTTCTCTCTGCTGCGGCTTCTCCTTTCCGCACCCCGCGGCTCTCCTCCAGCCACGCCCGTGACTTTCATCTCACGTCCCTCGCAGAAAATCAAGCAAGGGAGGGAGACAGGGAAGGAGGGAGCGCTAAGAGGATTGCGTTAAGAATTGTGTTTTTGTGTGTGTGTGTTAGAGAGAGAGAGAGATACACCCAGTAAGATCTCCTCTGGCGTCTCGGAAAAAGCTAAATTGTCGGCGCGGCAGCAGGCGCCTCCGTAGAGGATCAGGGCCTCCTTCCGCATGAGGAGGAAAAAGAAATCCCCTTTATCCGTCAAACACATCTTGCAGGGATTTACGCAGGGGAAGCTTTAGGTCTTTGTTGTTACTACGAGGTCAGTTTGTGGGGAGAGCGAGTGTGCGTCAAGGAGAGTGTGCGCGTATCTCTGATTCCACCCGTGTTAGTTGGAATCTTCTAAGGACCTGAGCACACAACGACACGGGCCGGGCAGGTGTCATTGATCCAAATATCATCCTGCACACACACACACAGGCATCAGACATGCACACGGGGCGACACACAATCTCATGTGTGCACAGCGGGAGCTTTGCGAGAGTGGGAGAGCTCTATTACTCTTCCTCCCTTTCACATTTTCTCAGGGAGTCTTAAGAAGTAAATGTGTTTCCACATGCACGGCTCCGGCTGATGTACGAGAAAACAGGGAACACACTGAGTCTAGTCCCCGCGTTTACAAGGGTGCGTTAATGGAATGTGCCGCGCACAGGTCACACCAGATGAAAGAAGGGGAAACACAACCGTGCTGAATTTAAAAAATAAACTCCGGGCCACATTAGTGCCGCAGCTTCATCCCCGCCAACAGAAACCTTCACAGAGCGGAGGCCCGTCGGTCCAATGGAATCTTCCATTTCAGCGTGGACTTGTGCTTCTCCGTTGTGCTTTTATTTCGTTGTTATAAAGCCATGTGATCTACTTTGTGCCCTCTCACTGTCGGCCCCTCTCTTATGTAAGAGGCTGAAACCAATAAAAACATCTCCTACGATACAAATCAAAGCTCCCCATGAACTACCATCATGAATGAGGTGTGTGGTAATTCCTGTGTTACTTTGCGGTGATAAATCTGTACCATTGGCATAGGGGTCCAATTATGGGGCTATTTGCAACTGTATTGGGGGAATTTAAATCAATGCTCCGATTGAACAAGAAAATGAATGAAATACAAATATGAATTAACAATATATCTATCATTGCACAGAATGTGACCAGGAAGAAGGAATAAATACGTAGAGCAAATGTTAAATACACGTCCAAAGGCCTCAAACATCACCCACACGCAGCTGGTCCGTCTCCCTCTGCAGGTACTTTACACCGTTGCTGCAGATTCAAAACATCGACCACGTATCTGAGACCTTGCGATATTTACCTCGAAAAGGAGTGGTCGCAGTCCAATGAGTATCGACTGTTTTTATATCATTTAATATAAAGAGAGTCACATTATTTCAAGAAAAAACAAATCCCCCACAGTCCGCCGCGCTCTGTTATTGCGAAGTATATTTATTTGTTATCGGCTGCCTACCCTTCAGACACAGGACGTGATCTGTGTGCCATCAGTATGTA
Source organism: Pungitius pungitius (assembly GCF_949316345.1). Lineage (NCBI taxonomy): Eukaryota > Metazoa > Chordata > Actinopteri > Perciformes > Gasterosteidae > Pungitius > Pungitius pungitius. The sequence continues at coordinate 2,366,909 of NC_084912.1, read as the reverse complement.
TTTTCATATATATTTGCAGTAATATCACTGAACGGTCCACACAAGACTCGAAGCAGCCTGAAAAGTCCCATTTGATCTGTTATCTGCAGCTACAGAGGCACCTCCTCCCTTGGTTGTCAGCGCAGCATCCCGAGGGCCTTGTAGATATCCTTCAAAAAAAAATAGTTTTTTTTAATCTATTTATTAAGGCCGCTGTCATGACAGGCCTAGCTGAACGTGTTTTACAGCCTGCATGTGTTTGTGTGCGTCGGTGGTGATTTGTCGCGCGTTGCGTTGATGGTATCCACTCGTTTAGAGTCACAGAGGGAAGAATGAGTACTAGTCAAGAAGAAAATGTTTTTTTTTTCTTTTTTTTTTGCCACTTAAGGTGTTGAAGTTTAGCTATAGATAGAGCCCAGAAGAACCAATTAGAAATCCAATTAGACCTGTAATCACTGACAATCGCGCCACTTAATCTTGTCCTCGCATAATGAGTACATGGTGGGGGAAGGAGATGGTTTGGTTAAGTCGGTTTGGCCTCCGGGTTTTCCAGCGGTTTTTATCTCGTCATCGCAGAGTTCTGAATTAAGCGCATCTTCCTGCATCCAATGAGTGCTTCACATGCCATGAAGAGCAGAATTGCACAATTACGTTCCGAGACGGCCACACGGCTCATCCGAGAAAAAAAAAAAACCTATTTTAAAACATCTCAATTCGGCTACTGGATTCCAAAGAGAGGTTTGCAGTGTGAATTGTGTTCTTTTACATGTGAATGGAAATGACCTACAAACCTTAAACAACACGACTGGAATTTGTTTTGCATTCCAAATCCACTGTGTGTGTGTGTGTGTGATAGCGAACTGCTCTGTACAGTAAGTGAAGCTCTGATCAGCACTCCATGTGTGTGCTTCACGTGTGCAGAAAGCTTCTTCTTCTCCTCCTCCTCCTCCTCCTCTCCAAGGCGGGCGCTGAAGTGCTTTCAGTCCTGCGCCGCACTAAACACGGAGCTTTGAAGTCCCGCTGCAGAGTGAAGCCCAACAAGCCCAGATGCATCGTGCTGTGATCTGTCCCCGCAGCACAACAAGTCGAATGTCCCGATTGACCCTTTTAATACGAGCAAAGCTGCTCTCCATCAAGTTTCATCAAGCTGCCAAAAAAGGGGAACCACGGAAAGAGCGCCCAAATCAGCTTTGATCGTTGTCTTACCGCTCCACGTTCTTGCAATCGGCCTTCGGGGGGGGAGGGAGGTGGTGGATCCAGTCAATTGGCCGGATCGGAGCATTTGAAGAACGCTGCAATCATTTGAATGGAAACAAGTCCTTCTCTCGGCTTCTCTTGGAGCCTCTTTGAGTTTAATGGCCAAATAATCTGTTAATCTGCCTCCTCAGTGACTAGCTAGCAGCCGTGTTGATGGAATAATGAAATTACCGTTTTACCGGCCATTACTGGGCTCAGATGAGATGTCTGGGAAAGACGAGAGGAGCCCAAAAGAGGATCAGGAAGTCTAGCCCGAGCTATCACATTTTGCTGGGTTTGCCATTATTTTTCCACCATTAGAGCAGCCATTGACAAGGTGGGATTAAAAAATGATGGAGGTCACCGGTCCTGTGTGCAGTTTTTTTTTTTTTTTCTGGTCTTATTTGGGCAATTACGACAATGAGTTCGAAACCCATTTTTTAATATCCAAACATAAAAGTAGAAAAATAAAGCATGTGCTTGGAAGGGAGACAGCTGCTGGCTCTTCAACCAGACCAGAAAAATGTGCATCAGCAGATGTGACGACGTGGCTGTCAAGCTGGCTTATATAAAAAGCTCCGTTGTTCCAGTTCACCCAATCATCCGGTTCACCCTACCACCTACCCGCCGCTTAGGATCCAGACACAGAGCGACGGTCAAGGTCAGAGCATCCAGCTGACGGACTGGCTGACTGACTCATTGACTGATTGGCAGAGAGACGGCGTCCAACTGGACGGCTGCTGATTGAGCGGCTGAATGTCGCGCTGGTTGATCGAGAGCCGACCCAATGGCGGCTCTCGATCATCGACTTACAATAAGTGCATTCCAATCGTAGAGATACAAACTCAGAAGAACAAGTAACAAGAAAGTACAATTTTCATCAAATAAGCAGTTTCAAAACATGTTATTAGTGCCATTATAAGTACAATTTAAGTGCTACAACTTGTTAGTGCTACGGTTAGTGTTTTAGTCAAGGTAGAGTCTAAAGAGGTGTGTCTTGAGTCTTCGGTGGAAGATGTAGAGGCTCTCTGCGGTCCTGATGTCATCAGGGAGCTCGTTCCACCATCTGGGAGCCAGGACAGCGAAGAGTCGCCATCTCTCAGAGAGGGAGGAACAAGCCGCTTGATTCAGACGTGACCACGTCGAAAACCACAATGTGTTTTGTTGTGTTTACTTCACGTGTGAGAGTATAGTGATTGGATATCGTCCATATGACACCCCCCCCCTCCCGAATGAGCTGGCAGCGTAGATGGTGGGGAAAACATTTTAAAGAGGCAATCAGTGTGGGCGGGACAGAAGTGATGAAAATGGACTGAACGAGCCTTCTCTCCTCTTCGCACACTCGAGTGCAGTAAAGCGGCAAAAGTCAAAGAAAAACACCATTCTCCGACAGTTCATGAATTTCTAAAATGTTTCAGAGGCCCCCGACTGGCCGGTGCGATAACAACGTTTCACTCCGGCGTCTCAGCAGCCCCCCCTTGATTCATTCGGAATGATGCCACTGGTCGTCTTTATTGCGGGCGATCCATCCAACACCTCGGGTTACGGCCTCGGGGGAAGACAGACACCAGGACAGAGAAAGAAAATCTGCAATCAGTGGTCTCCATCTTGGTGTTTTAATGGCGGTTCGTTGGCGCTACGGAGGAAACGTCTGGGAAAATAACTCTCGGAACGTGTCTTCACCGGCCTCCAGAGGTGCAGGAGAAACCCGTCTCCCTCCTGCAGTGCCTCGGGGCAGATTCGACACACGGGAGGCGCGAGCTGCGTTTCCAACGTTTCAATCGATCCAGTGATTAAACAAGGAGACGTTTTAATTGAGGACAGGTGACAAATGCGTCAGACTGAGCGCCTGTTCCACGTCGCTTCGTCCCGCGGTATCGATCCCCCTTGCGTTCGCGGGCGGCGTTTTCAATAACAGGCTCAATTTGTTTTCTCATTGATAAATATATACATGAGTATCTAACAACGGTGGGTAGTTTTCATTGCAATGAAAGAATTGGTAACTGTCAAATGTTACTTTTGTCCTTCCAAATGAAGGCCTTCAGGTGCCTGGATACAGACATCAGGGAACTTGTACACTCTGTCCTGGTTATCTGGCTGGCCGTGTGTGCTGTGCCTCTGGGCCTTATGAATGATAGCTGCTGAGAGAGTACGGTGTATATATATATATATATCTATCCGGGTCCGAGGGAAAAGCATCCATTGATCAGGGGCCTGCAGCGGCGTTTCTTTTTAGCCGCGTGGACGCTGATCGTATCACAAAGCCGCTCTTTGTGTGAATAAACGATCAAATCAGGTACTGAGGCCTCATTTTCAACTCGTTATTGAAACATTTTCATTCACAAATGAAACCAGTTAATCGTAAAAGCTGTCACAGATTTGACTTTAATCAGCTTACTTCTTAAAGTTGTTTAACTTCAATTCAAAAAACATATTTTTAGCGTTCTGGGGTCAACTAGACACCAGGTCATTTTCACAAAAAAAAATTGATAATGGAAAGAAGAGGTGGGAGGGGTGCACTGTCATGTGAAGGCTGCAGATGTTGAGCAATGGAGGGCCGGATTATCTTCTGGATCTGATCCTACAGTGTGCACAATGTGCGCTGTGAGATCGGTAAAAGCAAACGTGATCACGTTCATCTCACCAAAGAGCGGTGATAATGTTATGATAAATATTTTTGACAGATGTTCGCCTGTGTTCAAGCAATGAGGCGATCTGAACTGCCCGCATACGTCCGTGCAGCCGGGCCCCCAGTTAGATATTCGGCCCAGGGGTGAAGAAGGCGGCCCCCGGCTCGCCTCTCGCCCTCGCCGCCGCCGCCGAGACAATCACACAGAGCTTCCATTATTCATACTCTGAGGTGTTTCATTCATTTCAATATTCCTGCCCCGCGGTATTTTAAGAGCCACCTCAGAGGAGCCTGAACTCCAAAAGAATGTTGTCAATTATTCATTTCCAAAGGTTTTAGCTCTGCCTGACTCTGTTTTCCTCTCCCCCCCCCCCAAAACCCTGCACCCTCCTCTGCTCCTCTGGGCCTTGGTTGGATGGTGTCCCCCCCCCCTCTCCAAACACTGTGTTTCTCCTGGCCATCCCAACAGGTAAGTTTGTTCAAATCATATTTATAGCCACCGCTATTTAGCGCCCTGAGGACCCCGAGCTGAACGGAGGGAGGAGGACGGGGGGGGCGGGGGGGGGGGGTTATGGATCGCTTGTACTTCCTGGGGGTCACGGTTGTGGGCCAGGTCGTCTTTGGTTTCGCGGCGTTTATTTGCTCAAACACCTCCTCTGAGCAGGAAGCTCCTCCACACACATCCGCCGGGTTTTTTTTTTTTTTTGCAAAGAAAAAGAATTGCGGGGCGGGCGCAGCTCGGCCTGAAAGCGCCGCGTCGGGCGAGGAGGGCGATGTGGAAGTAATCCCGAGGAGCAGAAAAGCAAACGCCTCACGGGAAAGCAGAGGCGACTTACCGGGGGGGGGGGGGGGGGGGGGCGATGCCGAGCCTCCACCTGTGAGGTATTGGGAGCAGAGATGAGGCAGGTGAGAGATAGCGTTTGAATTCAGCCGTGTGCTTTTCTTTAGATCATTAGAATGCGTGGTGCATTATCTAACCAGTGGATTCCTTAAAAACGACGACAGGAACAGTGACTCAGCCTCCGTTGACTCTGTGGACGTGAATCAGAGCCCAGTGATGCATCTAATGAAATTCAAACCGCTCATACTTTCCCCGCCTTTGGGTTAAAAAGGAACAAAAAAAAAAAAAAAGAAAAACTCAATTATTTTAAGAGAGGATACACGAGCTGTTGCCCTTCATAAGTTCAAATCAATGTAGTGTGAAAGAGGAGGGTTGCAAATTCCGAGTTCTGTAACAAGCGAGGAGATAATTAAAGTATGATAGATAATTACGACACAGGCTCGTGACTGCATGCAGAGCGGAACACTTTGAGGCACCGAAAGTCAAATTAAAAAGGGGTTTGACCTTAAACTGCTTATTCAAGACACCCTTTGAAACTCGAAGCGTTGTTTGCCGCTGCGATTAACTTGTTTGAGCACTGGGGCGTTGTCCGTGTCTTCTTCTTTAAAGGAACCAGGTCCTGAGCTTCACTTCCTTCCTTTCCTGGACCAGAAGAGAGGCTCCACAGACCGGAGCGAAGGGGACTCAATGTCAGGGAGGTGTGAGCGGATTCGGGTGACATTCCCGAGTGTGTTTGCTTTTGTGCAAGCGTAGGATTTGGTTGTAAACAAACCTAAAAACGTGTTGTCAAGCCAACCCTAGGCCGGGGATTTTAAAAACGCTCTCTGACATTTCAACAGAACGACGAGCAGATCAAAGAGTTGAAGAGAGAGAAAGAGAAGATGGCTGCGTTTTGTCTGGAAGACGGACGACGCCTCACGTTGATCACTGTTGGAAATCAAACAATGTCAGAGCGCAGTGGATGACAGAGTGCATGAGAGGTTTTTTGGGGGGTACACAGATATATCAAGGGAAGACATCCGAGACAGAGCACAGTATCACATCTTTTCAGAGGATGAATAAAAAATGAGCATCGGATGACTTTTGGGAAACAGGTTGACATCATGTATTCCGTTAAAGGCGCACACATGTAGGACATTGAACTCTCAGCTGCTTTTGGGGGTCTAACATTGTTTTTTTTTAGGCTCTCTGTTCACTTCATGGCCTTTTGCTGAAAGCTGACAGGATGATGCTGAAGGATCTTATGTACAATGGTCTTACTGAGATCTTTTCTCAATGGAAACGGTGGGAGTAGGAAGGAGACGCTGTTATTGTCTCCCAGAAGGTCTGAAAAGGTGCGGATTGTGGATGCTCTTAAGTTCAAAGGGTGACTCTGACAATGGAGGCTGGAGCTAAAAACCGTCATTGGCGGTCATTTTGGCATCAATTGGTGTCTTGCAACTCTCTTTGTTTCTCCATGAACTTTGTGGTTGTTTTGGTTTATTTCTCTCCTTCCACAGTGGTTTTCACATTTCTTTCTGGTCATTTTGCGTCTCTTCCGGTGTGGCACGTGCATCTCTGAGTGATGTTTCACAGGTTCTGTAATACCCCAATGATTGAGACAGCCGGTAAAAAACGCCATAGGGAAATTTGGAGGCTTAGGCAATAAGAAACTAGAGAAGAAACATCTATTTATGGATTTCATGCTGTATTTTTTAAGCAATTCAAGAGTTGTTTATTCAAAGACAACGCTTGAACTACAATGAATGTTAGTTAGACTGCAATGTTTAGATACATGAATATATTCAAGCAACAAAAACAGCAAAAACTATTTAGGGACACTTTTTGTTTTGGGAAAGAAGCAGCCATTTATAGTTGATGTTTTTATAGCGTGGTACCAAGCGTGGGGGGGGGGGGAAAGCGAGGCGAGCGTTACGGACGAGAGCTCTCAGAGCAGAAAGGCTCAGAAAGGCTCCATTGAGCCCCGATGAGCCGGAAACGGCTCCCTGCGAGGGTGGCGCTGTGTTTCTGTGCCGCGCCTCTCCGTCAACCCGGTTGGAGCGGACCGGACGCACGGCGGGTGCAAACTGACAGGGAACAAACACGCAGGCGGTGGTAAAGGTACGCCAGTGTGTGATGGTCGCACGACTAATCCAAACATCGCTTCTACCCGTCACACTGTCGGATTGTATGTATAAAAAATAAACTCTACAGTCCCAAAAAAAAAAAAAAAGGATTTGCTTTCATCTCCCTTTACATTTGTTAATCCCCCCCGAGGGCTCACACGCATGTGTGTTGTGTGCAAGGCCCGAGCCGACTGCCCCCCCCGAGGGGCAGAGCAGCAGCGGCGTTAGAAGTCCACTGTGAGGGGGAGAGGCCCCCGAAAAAAGCGGCCTAATGGCGTCGTCCATTCCCTCTCCGCGGGAGGCGCCTCCATAGATGGCGTGTGCGCGCCGGCTCATACTCGCCGGGGGGTCATGAAGAGTGATGGTCGCGATGGGGGGGGCGGAGGAGGGATGAGATGGGTTAAGATGATGCAACAATACATTTAAATGAAGGACGAATGAGAGCGTCGGTCCAGAGGTGATTAAAATCTCAATAATTAGCTTCGTCGTCACCCATCTGCATGACAGGTAATGGACATTTTCCCTTCTCTCATAATAACACATGAACAGATTAAGAGTTGAGCTTAGAACCATTTTTATTACATCATTTCTGGCTACTGAAAGCCCAAAAGTTGAAATAGTTCAGGTCGGATTTGATGGTGACAGCTGGTGGCAGCTGTTGCCCCGGGCCTTTTTGTTTGGTTTAAATGATTGCTTTTCAACTATGAAAAGAGTCACTATTCATTAAAGATGAAATCAATCAAACACAAATAACCCGCACGGAGGGAGCAGAACAGCATTTTTATGAGGAAAAAACATCTTGCACCAACACATCCCTTTTAGCATTTTATCTCTATAAAGCTTTTGAAGCTCTGGTGTTTCTTCTGTAACATAAAGAAATCCCCGTAGAGTTATGACGGTATTAGAGAGTAATGAACATTTACACCCGTAAACTGTGTCGTTTCTCACTGTTGGTTCTGCTGGACGGAATCAGGGTTGAGTTCCATCAGTGTTTTTTTTTTTAAAAAGGTGTGAGCTGTAGCTGGAATATGTTAAACAACATCAACGCAGCTCCCTAAGGCGGCGCATGGGAAACGAGAAACAACAGAAACCGTCGGAGCCAGATGTGTTCCAACATGCGACGTGTTCCCCTAACAGCGTGAACAAATAGTGCTGCATCTATTATCTATTCCGGCTTCCTCCTCACTGCACCAAAAGTGTGGTGAGATCAGATAGAAAAGAAAACATACTTGTGTGATTTTTCTCTCTCCCTCTTAACATTAGAATGATTCTCTTAAGTAAATATCTATATATATATATATATGTATACACAAAAACAACAAATCGCTATCGCAATTGACAAGTCAACAAGGTGTAAAGGGATTTCCCTGTGACAGCGCCCCTAATCCTATGAATACTAAATGAGAGACGGGAGAAGAGGAGTGAGATCAGGAGCTGGAACGCGTCCGAGAGGAGGAGGAGGAGGAGGAGGAAGAGGAGGATGAGGAGGAGGAGGAAGAAGAAGAAGCGAGAAGGCTGGACTCGGGAACGAAGGGGATGGAAAGGAAGCAAAGGACACCTGGAAGCCTTTGGTTTCCATTTTGCTACAGTGTGTGTGTGTGTGTGTGTTGGGTAGGGGGGGGGGGGAAGGGGGGATAGGTAGGGCGGGAGGGGGGGGGGGGGGGGGTTTCAGGGCCGAACAGTGTATTGGGGGCTGAGATGGATGGAGGCTGTGCCTTACATTACCACTCATCCCTGTCAACAAGATTAATCTTCACTCTTCTACCCTGACAACAAGTCCCTTGTCGCTATCACATATCTCCCCCCCTCCCCACCCCCCCGTTTTTCCTTGAAAAGGTAGTTTTAACCAAAACATGTATTGTAAATACATTTTATTTAGTGTCTAACACTTTGTCACAGGGTGGGCCGGGTTAAAGGAGCCCTCCACCAATTTCACAATGAGGAGCCCAAGTAAGATACCAGCAGCATGCGAATGGCGCTCCGTGGCCCCCCCGGAGGCCCCCCACGCCGGATCCAACAAGAAACCGATTTACGGAGCACCTGTCGTGTTTTCCTTTGAAAATCTACATCACACGCCACCTCAAAGAAAATTCCATTTTCTTCACAAGTGCAAAAGAGGGGGGGAGGGGTGGGGGGGGTCGTGCAAGGACAGCGCACTTGAAGGGCCGCCGGCTCCGGGTAAATCCACACGCTTTCCCTGTCAAAACCTCCGAGAGGGAAGTGAGATCTGCGGGGTCCGTCTCGGGAAGGTGTGGGGCGCCGTTTGTAAAATGTCGCAGTCGTTCTAAAAATCCTGCGCAGTTTTCGTACGTTTAGCGTTATCATGTGACTAAATGTCACTTTTTCAAACATTCGGAGACAAAATCATGTAAATACATGCAACAATTTTTGGCAGTAACACAAGTTGTTAAATAATTAATGTTAAATGTAAATGTTAAATGGTATATATAAATGTACCTTTGCCGCCCTTTTTGCACACTGAATGACTCTGAATTATGCAGCAGGCTAAAGAGGGTCTGCACGACTCGACGTGACGGCGCGTGCCCCGTTTCAACACCCGTTATTTCAGAGGCGTGCGCTAAGAGCGGATTTCACGCCTCACGTGTGGTGTGTGTGTGTGTGTGTGTGTGTGTGTGTGTGTGTGTGTGTGTGTGTGTGCATGGGACTGGCGCTGTTCTTTGAGTGCGAGCTGACGATAACGGGGGCCCTGAATGCGCTGCTCGAGAGGCAAACACAGACGGCTCCTCTTTGGGGGCCCGCCGGCGTCGAGGCGGCTTCGAATGAAACAGAAACGCACCTCGAACCCAAAGACACGGCGGCGCGCCAAGAGGCGAACGCAGTGTTTATGGATCCATGTTTGCGTAGGGCTGAAAAGCAGCAGTATGCGCTCTAAAAAATATCAGCGTTTGCTCATGTGCTCAATTTCCTCTGGAGGAATTCCGGCAATTGCGGGAAAAAGTCCATCAACGTAATTGTTTGATTTGATTGCAATTCGAGACGTCGATGATATCAGGTCAGCATTTCTTCTTGTAAACACCTTTTACAACACAAATAACGCACAGCAAAAAGATGAATTGGGTTTCCTCAACCCGTGTCGATGCTTCGATGTGCTCTTACATCCCCTTTGTTATGAGCTGTGCGCATCAGTCAATAACACACATATCCTTCTTCATTTTGGATAATTGCTACCGGCCCGTGCAGCAGTACGTCATTTGCAGACCTGAATGAATGCAAAGATCAGACCACTGACCAGTGAATCTTCTTTAACATGCATTGTTGGTTTCATGGTCCTGTCCTCCTGCATGATGCTGACCGTTAAGACTCCATCTCAATCACTGGGTACGGTATCCGGTCCACATAATGGATTTTAAAGAGCGCCCGCTCGGAAATGATGAAACATGAATGACAAATGTTGCTGTGCATGAAATTATGTTTAATTTAAAAGTGGGCACTCAGTCCTAATCCCCTCGGCTGCTGTAAGTCTTTTTTTTTTTTTTTTTTTTACTTGATCTGGTCATTTTCTTTCTGAAACAGCTGGAGACTTTAGTTTTTAGCAAACGCTAATCCAACAAGAAGGAGCGTTTGTGGTGCACCATGCCCCGCTGCGTATTAATAAGCAGCTCGGGACTCGTTGTCAGCACAAGGAAGATGTGGAAAACAAACAGTGCGCGTGTTCATTATAGCGGAGGAAACATTTTCACAGCAGTGTGGCTCATTGATGACTATTTAATAGTTTCTGGAAAGGTTCCATGGTCCAGAAGAACAGGAAATGCAAACAACTTGTGCTCGGTATCAATTGTTTTTGGATTCGATCCTTTCACGGGATTGTGGTAATTTCAGCTTTTTCAATGTCGTCATGAATTTTTAATGCAGCCTTTATTCACATCAGGAAAGAACCCAGTGAGGAGCAAGTTTTTAAAAAAGTCTGAACACGTAATAATTATGAGCATCCGGGTATTAATCCAGAACATGAGCAACTCGGATCAATCGTGGCCTTAATGAGCCCTCAAAGTTCTCAGGGTCACAAGATGGAGATCTGCTGTTAGTGATTCCATGGAGCACAGCTCGCAGGCTCGGTATTTAGCGCGCCCCCCCCCCCCCCCCCCCGCCCCTCCCTCGCCGCCGGCCCCGCCTACAGGCCCGCGTTGAGTCGTCTTTGAATTCTAAGGTTTTTTTTAATTTGCTGTATTGCTTCTAGTCATTTCTGTTGCTGCTATTATCTTGATTGATGTAAGGAAGTGGTTAATTATTGCCATCCAGCTCTCTGGCTGAGTCACTTTTTAAATGTGAGCTCAGAGCCGCCCCGCAAATAACCTCACAGTTGAGTATGAATTAAAGTTTGATTCATGCACGCGGGCTGATTTCGGAGAGAGTGGTTTCTATGTTAGGGAGCTGAAGATGGCGGCTTTTAACAACCACCTTCCGCTGCTCAAACAGCGCCGACGGTTCGGAGAAGGGCGGGCACTCACAAAAAAGTACTCGGCAGATTACTGGAGGGAGCAGCTGTCCGTCAAAGTAGGAACAAAAAGATCTTCTCCTCTAAGAAAATCCTTCAGATCCGTTCTTTGCTCGACCTTCAATGGAGATGTAGTCTCCAGTTAGCATGGTAAAGATGCTATCGTAGCATCGGCGCTAACGTTTGGCCTGTCACATGACGCACGCACCTCCACGCAGGACTGTTACTGGTCTGAATCACAGATTTTCTTGGATAGATTTTTGTGTGATTGTGAGAGGGAGAGAGAGAGAGAGAGAGAGAGAGAGAGAGAGAGAGTAATCCATCATGAATGAAGCACCTAACAACAACCAGTCAACCCCCCCCCACCCCCCACCCTCCCAATAAACAGCTTCATACCAAACGCATGCTGTAGACTGCAAGTGAAAGTAGCATCAGGAAAGTGGAGAGTTGTTCAGAAAGCGCCGTTGACGTGTGAATCGAGTGCAGCGGTGCACTGGAGGAGATCTGATGGAAAGAAAAGGCTCACTGCATCCCGTATCGAGTCCTTTTTCCCGGGTTCACACCTAACGGCGCGTCCGATTTAGTCCCACAGCCACGAGAACGCAAGCATCATCATGTCTTCCCCCACATCTCTGCGCTTCTTCACCGCAGTCCAAAGCGGGGCGTCGAGAACGCCGACAGACAAAAGACAGAGAGCAACATCCGACAGAGTCAAAAAGGGTCCACCGGCGTTATGGCGGCGTTCAGGATCCTGTGCATCACGCAAAGTGTCCCCGAGGACAACGCTTCCAAAGCGTGTCACGCGCAACCTAAACGCACACACGTGCACACACGTGCACACACACACACACACACACACCTGCCTACCACTGCACGCGATACCGTCTCATCTAATCCCTCAGACCTGACCTCGCGGTGAGCAACGTGAGCGCCGTCTCCGTTTGAGCGATCGAGTCACACCTTCATCTTCTCTCTGAAGGAAGCGAGAGGTTCTTCTTTAAAAAAAAAAAAAGGGGGGCTTCACATGTGAAGGGGCTGTGGTTTTTATCTCTCCGGAGAGCTTCTTCGCTGAGGCCAGGAGAGACTTCCATTCCCCCCCCCCCCCTCCTGAAAAACTCCAGTGGGAAATGCCACGTATAATGCAGTGAGTGGGAGCGCGTCGTTCCAAACGTGACACGAAGCAGGGGGGGGCGTGGAAGCGGTGAGGAGGTCAAGCCGACTGAACGGCGGGTCTGAACCGGACCAACACCTGGTCAGTCAGAGCCGACGGTTGGACGTGAAGCTCTCCGGCCAACAGCCCCGCTGGAATGTGTCGCGGTGAGAGAAGATGAGTGCTCACCGCCCTCCTCTCGGCAGCCAGGAGCTGGCTGCGGGCCCCCCCCATCAGGTGGTGTGACTCATCCATTTCATCATCAAATTAGACGGGTTCATGACTGCGAGCGGGTGCTTCTCATCATGATAGGGCACGCTTTAATGGGTAGTAGTGGATTGTTTTTAGTTAAGCTTTGTCTTTCCCTCCCGCTCCCTCTCTGTAATTAAAATTAAATCGCTGTGTGGAATCAGCGTTTGGTCCGATGCTTTGAACACTGTGAATAGATATATATGATGTAAAAAAAACGCTCCTGCAAAACTCTTTGAGACTTTAAGCATTGCAGATGAAAAAAAAATGAAATGAATATGTTTTGTCTGAGGAATTCTTTTATATAATTACTCCAAACAGTTAGAGAAAATGTCAGCATTAACAATGGGCCCGTCTGAAAATACGAACCATGCTAAATAAAAGCATTAAAACACAGGCAAAGTAATATATATCTATGTATATATATGTAGATGTATATTTCGTAATGTGCAGTAATATTGGACTGTACAGTACGTGTCTGAATTACATTTTTCAGCTTTTGGGCCACTGCAGCAGATGAGGCTAAAACACATGTTGGAAGGAAAAAAGAAAAAAAAAAAGATGCTTAGTGTTTTCGGGAAAACTGGACGGAAGCAGAACTGTTAAAAAAGTTAACGGAACCAGTCGCGATTGTTGGGTGAACCTGAAAATGAGCCGGGACCGGGTTTCGTGCAGCAGCTGCAGGACTCTGGGCTCACAGGGTGATGAAATTAGTGCTCTACACCATTTTGGAAATACTGTCTGGAAGGGTTGAAAGTTTCATGTTTCAAGTTGTATGAGAACTTAATTTTTGGTGGAGTTGGGCTGAGGGCTGCTTCAGAGAAATGTCATTTAAAGCCCAGCCGACTCTGCAAAATACTGCAACGGGTTCAAAAATAAATTATGGATAATTTATTCATACATATTGTATAAAACCTATTTGTATTCATCCTAAAACACTGAAGAAGTAACAGCATTAAAATGTGAACGTCCCATGCTGAACCCAAAAATGATTCCAAAGGATTGTTCGGGTGTTAGGACATAATTAGGACACTTAAACTGACTTATTTGCCGTGTTATTTTCCAAATTCAAGTGTATAAAGGTATGGCATAATCCAAATAAGTAATAAAAGTATTTATTTAAATTAATTCAAGCTCAGCTCTAAAATCTGTGCTTCAGTTGTCCACCATTGTTTGCCCTTTGGTGGCTGGAAACACAAAAACTAATCCCTACGTTGACTCGTTATCTATTTAAAAAGCAGAGTTTAACCTAAACTCGTGAATCAGTACATTTTTAAATCCACTCAGGAAGGTCCCTGTCGGGATATTATCAGTCCAAAGGCCTTTCTGCCTCGCCACTAAACAGACGGCGTATCAGCTCTTTAAAAGCCACAACCAAAAGTTGGGTGAACTCAAAATTTCAAAAAACAAATTAAACTAATAAATATTTTAAGTTTTGCTTCATTGGATTTAGCATTCGTATCGGGTAATCTAAGCAGGCATGCTAACAGGCTATTAGCACCCCCCCCCCCCCCCTTAATGGTTTCCGCTGGATGCAGTGCAGGGTGTAACAGAGTATTGGCGTCCTCTCACTCAGCGTACAGGCCCTCTGGGGCCCAGCGAGGCCTTATGGGCCTCTGTTTACCAGCAGCTCAGATGCACCACGCGTCCCTCTGCAGGGCCCCACACTCCACCCCATCCACGGGCGGAGGCTGATCCCGGCCTTTATATTTCTCTAATCAACAATCCAGCAATTATGAAGGGAAAAGCCTTCCAACGCACCACCTACACGCTGAGGGCGACGAGGACGTTTGGATTTGAATAAAACTACTTTGCAGAGACTAATGTCGGCTGCCAGGGAGGCGAGATAACTTCGCTCTAAGCACTCAGACTGCATTGCTAACCAACGGTTCCAAATGACAGCCTCGTCGCTAAATGCGTTCTACCCGAGAGGCCCGAGACATTTTTAATGAGAATAAACATCTGTCTCCTCCGCCTCCCACTGGAAATCACATGACAACTGTGAACAATAAAAATAGTTTGCTCTTAGTTCCCAAACGAAGCACGTGGTGCCATGACTCAAGAATATTCCTCAAATGAGTTGGCGGGGGGGGGGGGGTTGTGTGGAATGATGATACGGAACCTGAACCCTCCGGGCAGGATTCGTCTCATCACTTGCTATTAATAGTTTGAAACGGCATGGATCTCGCAGCTGGCCCGTGTTCGGGTTGACTCGTGGCCGCGTTGCCAAGGCGTTGGGCAGCGTGTCTGTGGAGCTGTGACTGGGTGCAGCGGGTGTTGTGGTCGCAGAGCGTGCACGGCGTGCACGGCGTGCAGTACTCACCGAGAGGGAGATGAAGGGAGAACCGGGAGCGGCTGCGCATTAGAGAAGCGACGGGGAGAAGGGGAGGTCGCGGCTACCTTTACGCTCTCAGAACCAAAGTGACGGATGTGTTTGGACGTGTCAGCGGTGGGACACGCCCCCATGATGCGTGTGTGTGTGTCTGTGTGTGTGTGTGTGTTTTTGTTGTGTGCCACTGTGGCCATATGTCGACTCCACATGTTGTGGTTCCGCTGCACACGACGTTCAGGCTCAATCCTTTTAATACGATGATGATGATTCTAGATGTTTGTAGATGATGATTCACCTGAGTCACATGTTAACTATGACTGTTTTGCAGCAGAGGATAAAATGATTAAGTGAATTGGATTTTTCTTCTGGGATGGATGAAACCTGCACCTGGACTAGTTGTTGGTGGTTTGCAACTGGTAGACGGTAAATACAGTTAACAAATACCTTTTGCTATTGACAAGCTTGGCTCGTATGTCGATTGAGTGAAGATCGTCACTCAATCACAAAAGGAAACCAGGTTCCATGCACCTTATTTGCTGCTGTAAAGGTGAAAGTAAAGTTTCCAGTGTGCAAAGAATTGAACTCAAGTGATCTAGTAATAAAGAAGAAGTGTCAAAGACATTATACATTCTGAATAGCACTAGTGAGAACGCTTTAGACGGGGTCCTGATTAAAGAAAGTCTTTACTGAAGGATGCCCGAAAGAGACGCACAGGTTCAAGCATCTTTAAAAAAACACATTTCAATAAATTACCTCGGTATTTTATTGTCTATTTATCATCTATAACCACGTTAGACGTTTCATTTATTTAGTTAAAGGATTAAATGAGTTAATTCACAACAGGTTGATCTCCGGTGGGAGATCTCCTGCCTCCTTTTGATGTGTCGTGGTCTCTTTTGTTGCCTTGAATGTTTTCTTTTCTTTCTTTTTTTTTAATACATTTTCTTAGCCAAGCAGCTGGCATTGGAGCTCAAGGGCACTTTGGGTGTGCATGTGAAAAAATAGCTTAGAGCAGGGGGGGGGGTCACAAGGCTGTGCTGGATGAGCACCAGACAAATAACAGGCGTGGGGATGGAAGGGTGAACGGACACGTGAGAGAGCTGACGAGGGTTCCTTTGCGTTATTGCAACATGCTGGTGTTTCTGGGGCTTTTTTTTTTTTTTTGTTGTGGAACTCCCCGTGGACGCAATTAAACACACACAACAGCACACGTACAGCAGCCCGCTTTTTTTGCCCCCACAAAAGGTTATCACAACATTCTTAATGATGAGGATGATGCTGTGGCTAATTAGCGGCACGGCGCCCTCATTCAGCCTCTGCAGCGTTGCGTCATCACACACTTCTCAATCAAGAGAAGACCTAATGGAGAATAGAAACATGACAGACATGTAATCATCCCAGACGTAATGTGAGGTGTTTCACCGCCAGGAAGAACTTCAGAGGAGCACGAGGGGATTTTAGCATCTCCGTCGCCGCGGCGTGTTCACGACCGTCTTACATCTCGGGGCTATTTTCGGACCTCTGGCTGCATCTGAAGTCTATTACCCCCCCCCCCCCCCCCCCCCCCCCCGCCCCGACCTCGGGGCGGATTAAAGGTCGCGCGTGTCCAACGCCTCCTGAAAAAGAAACATCAATATCGATCGCGATTCGAGCTCCGAACAAGACCTCAACCTTCGGATGGCGTAGCGTCTTCCTATTAGAACTACTGGGCCGGTGGTCGAGCCGCGTCTCCGCGCACTGCGCTGTGTGTGTGTGTGTGTGCTTTGCAGAGAGGGGGGGGCGTCTCTGGGGGGGGGGGGCGGGCGTCTCCGGGTTGCAGCTCTCCCCATGCCGTCGGATCTGCTGAGACCCTTCTAGTCAAAATGTGCCGATGCACCATTAGGCCTGCACTCGGACAGCAGAGCGGTGCGTAATGGCCTCTCGGCCTCAGCGTGGCTCTGCTGCCACGGCGGCGTCCTCCTCACTTTCCTCCTCTCAGTGCGCGGGACTCGAGGTTTGTGCCCTCAGTCCTCTCCGCTATGTTTAAAATATTAAAAACAGAGAACAAAAGAGCGATTACGAGGCGCAGGAACCGAAGGCGGATCGTTTCGTCCCTGACAAGTTGCATCAAGATTGCTCTCTGCATGTAAAGCTCAGGAGTATTTTCCCTTTTTGACTTGCCTTATCTCCACAAATCTCCAGACGTCTTTCTTAAAGAATCCTTCGGCTGTGACTCTAGTTCCCGTGTCCGGATCTGTCCACAACAAGGCCCGCGCTGGCCCGACCCCCTCGCCGATCGATAACAACTTAGAGCGGCCCAGATGTGCCGCTGCATTTCGGGGGGGGGGGGGGCGCGGCGATAAGAGACGGATCGATCGTCGTCAGCTGGTCCAAAGCCGGCCGGCGGCTCGTCTTTGACCAGGCGGCGCCTTGTTTGACACAAGCAAGACGGGCGAGGACGAAAGACAAAAGAAGAAAGACAATCTACCGCATCAATATGATTAAGAAATCAACCTGGGTCTCACAGCAACCCCCCCCCCCCCCCCCCCCCCGAAAACCCCCACCGCCCCACAGCCCGCCCCGTCTCCTCCTCGTGCATTGATTTCTGTCTCCCTCCTCGCTGTAGAATAGCCAGCTAAGCGCTTTAAAATGCTCAGGTGTAAATGTCGCATTTAGGACGGAGCGCCATCGATCGGCGTAAACCGTCGGCCACGACGTCAGAAGGTCAGAAGGTCAGAAGCACGAGCAGCAGTTGATGTTTCCCTCATGGTCGAATTCCAAAAGAAGCCCGGCTCTTTCTCTTCAGCTCTTTGATACGCCGAGCAGCTGCATTTAATCCGCGCTTATTTCTATTTGGGTCAGGATGATTAGGATTGATGACATGCAAAAAGAGATCGTCCGGTGTGTGTGTGTGTGTGTGTGTGTGTACACACCTGGGTGTCTGAGTGCCGGATGCAGAACAAGTGGCACCACAGAGGCAGGGAAAGCGGACTTAAATTGGTTGGAAATACCGACGACAGAAGGACGACATTGAAAGAAAATACTTTTTATGAAGGTTCACGACGACGAATTGTTGCAGCTTTAAATTCGTTTAAACCAAACCACAAAAATGATTGAATAAAAAACTAAATATGAAAAAAGTTAGTTTGAATTATCTACAAAATTGAAGATAAAAATATGAACAAGATACTTTTATCTTCAGGCCTCAAGAAAACAGTTTTTTTCCTGCGTGGAATCAAGCAGCCTGTGGCTCCTCTGGTTTGGATGAGGATGAGTCAGAAGTAATCTGTGTGAAAATACGTTTGCACTAAAAAAACAATGCAGTCCTTTTGTGTGGGACTGGTCTAGTAAGCTTCCTACTCACGCCGAGGTTGGGTTAAAACATTTAGCCACCCATGTTTTAATCATGAATCATTTCCAGTTTAGCGTGTGGCCCTCTGCTCTAACTGTCGACACTCTCTGCAGGTGCCTGAAGGCAAACACCAATGCATGAGGTGGTGTCCCTTTGTTTGAAGTCCAAAGTGTCCCCAAACGGGGGGAACCTTGCGTTTGTTTCCAATCATGCAAAATGAAGCTTAGAGAAGATTCCGTTCGTTGTGGCCTCGTATTTCACACGCGACTCACCAGGGCGACACACACAGCGCCAACACAGACTCCCCCTCAGTGAACCTTTTTCAAAATTGATTTTCAACATTTACAGCTTTGCTTCCCCCTCCCCCCCCCCCCCTTTGGCCGCCAGGACCTATTTGCCGGCTCCCATTCAGCCGGGTCCCACCTCATTCTTCTGCCCGCCGGTTGCTGAGAAGGCGCCGAGGGGAACGTCAGGGACGGTTATTGAGAAGCGGAGGGAGCTTATGAAAAGCTTAAGCTGTTAAACTGATAAATACAGTAAAACTCCTTTCATCCCTCGCCACGGACGGCCCCTGCCAACTATTTTTGTCTCTCCGTATGTTTCCCTCTAATATCTTCCCCTTTTAACTCGGCTTCCACTGATGTCGGCCCTAATGCGCCGAGGCCCCCGCTCCCTCCTCTTCAGAGCGTGTTTGAGGGTGTGTGTGCTGGACACCCCCCCCTGCAGAGGACCACTCTCAATGACGCTACAGCATGCGACCGCTGCTCGGCGGGCGCTCGCCCCCGTTGGGTCCCGTAAAAAAAACGAAAAGTGCGTAACATGCACGTGACATTTTTTCCCCCCCTAGCACAGGTTTACCCCAACAGCATTCATAATTTAGAGACCCGAAGAGACGTGACATCCATAAAACATGGATGCTAATTACGCAGACGCACAAGGAAGCGCGAGGGGTCGCAACTTCACAGCGAATTACTTACAGTCGCAAAGCAGGGCTCCCGCGCCTCCGTCTCTCCTGCGCCTCCTGCGCCGAACGCAGCGGTGCGTCGTGGAGCCCGTTTTACCCTGTCGGCTCAGGTTTTGGATGACAAATTAGCCGCAGTGTCGGAACGAGAGAGGCCTAACCCGAGCAGACAGCGCGGCCCCCCGCCAGGAGTGGCTTCAGGTGGAGTGAAAAGCCATAAGTTGAATGGGAATGATGAGCACCATGATGCCGTTATGTAATGGTCGTACTTTGTCTACGAAGCAACATCAATTGTATTAATAATTGCTTTCATTTTGGTCTTTCTGTTTTGGCTGATAAAGCAGGAGCTCTAATATGTAAAAGAAACTGGGTTAAAAACACTCCACAAAATATGTTTACATATTGCAATTGTGTATATTATACAAAAATGTATGATTTTTATTGTATGATTTCATTCATTATTCAATTCCAAACCAATTGTCATTGGCCACCAGTTTGTTTCCCATCATCAGGGTAACTGTCCACTCCCCAGCAGCTAGTGACCGTAAACACACACACACACACACACACACACCTCGCACAAACAGCCCCTTGAGCCTCAAATGACTTTCCAGGACAGTATAAATACCTTAGTCTCCTTGCAGGTCCCCGTCCCCCCCCCCCATAATGTAGGAGGCAAGCGTTTTGATGAGCCGCCCGCTGCACGTTCGGTGGTGCAGAAAACTTCGTGCACGCTCCCAGCGGTCACTGTGGCATTAGTTCGTCAGTGACTTCATGCCCCCCCCCCCTGCAGAAGCAAAGCAAACTGCCGCCCGTGCGCGCGCGTGGATCTAGTACAAATAGCTGCCTCAGATGTGGAAATGTACGAGCGTTTTCAACGCTGTGCCACTGCATGCGTGTGCTAATGGGACTGGATAATTGATGCAAAGGAGAAATCCCAACTGAAACGCAAAGGCTGTTGTGCAGCACTTCATCGAGGGTTATTGATAGGGGAACAGCAGTGGTCAACGCAAGTTCAGAAGGCAATGAATACGCTTGAGCAGCACGGGTCAAAGACTAAATTCCCCACTTTAGCTTTGCAGGCTAAAAGAAAAGCAAAAAAAAAAAAAAGGGCGGTAAGTGGCGTGCTCCCTGCTGGCTGGCATCAGCGTGGAGAATGCAATTAAATGGTCTTGGTAGGCAGGGTCTGTTGTCTGACCTCTAATCTCACTTCCTCCCATCTGTATTCTGCAGCTCTCAGCTAGCCCACTGTCCTCTGCAGAAAGAGGAAGCATTCGTCTCTGGAAGGAAGGGAATAAAACAAAGCGGGTATAGGAAGGATAGGAAGGAAACACCAATGTTCTCTGTGGAACAGGAAAGAATCCAGGCAAGTTGTGCGATTAATTGACACGTTGTAGCAAAACAATATACACTCGAGAGGGGATTAAGTATTATTAGGTTCACAGATGTCGGGGCTCTAAGAGCATTCATCCAATCCAGAGGAACCAGTGTTGTTCTTTAGTGGGGGGGGGGGGTGTGCAACTAGACACAGAAACGTAGAAGCACACTCGGGGAGAAGTCAGCGTGTTGGAAGTGAGTCCAGAGGAGGACAGTGACCCTGGTTACAAAGCCTGCAGGGACAGAGAAGTGCAGCATTTAACCTGAGGAGAGAGAGAGAGCGCAGCTTAGGGGAGATAAGGAGGGAGGCGAGATAGAGACAGAGAGGGGAGGCAGGGAGAGAAATACGAAACGTGGAGAAGAGATGGCGAGATTCTGCAAGGAGGGAATAAATGAATTGAGGAAAGTGGACAGGAAACAAAGAAAGGAGACAGCGGGAGCAAAGAAATGTTTATTTAGAGCCACCTTTCGCCCCCCCCCCCCCCCCCCCCCCCCCCCTTGGATGCTGTGTTAATGTAACTTTGCAGTTTTCCCCAAAGCTCAAACCCACCCTGACAGTCGCTCTCCTCCAGGTCGCCGCGCTCGGGCCCGTCTGAGCGCACCGTGGCATCATCTCGCGTCGCTTCTGGCTCCGCGTGGGTCCAGACGGGCAGCCGCTTTCAGGGAGGGGGGGGGGGGGGGGGGGCGGAGGGTCCCGGCGATGAGTTCACAGCAAAAGAAACGGACCGTCGTATTCATTCTGCAGCTCGGTGAGGTTCCTGTTTTCCTCTCTCACTCGGGAACAAAAAGTCTGCCAGGAGTTGTGTCTCAGCAGCAGCCCTCCGTTCACCTCCCTCCTCCTCCTCCTCCTCCTCCTCCTCCTCTGTGTCTGTTAATGGTTTTGACAGAGCTATTAATTTGGGAGGAATACAGAAACACACTCAAACACACCATGGCTGTTATCTGAAATGTATTACATGCTACTCTGCCAGCTGTTCCCAATTCATTTTGACTCCTCTTTTCCTCGGCCCGGTACCATGCTGACATTTACCAGAATGCATATTCTAATGCTCAAACCTCGGGGAACTGCACAAAGGGGTGCAATTTAATGTAGATCGATTTCAAAATGAATTGGACTGAGAATATTGTAATAAAACAATGAAAAAAAAAGGGAGTTAAACCTTGAGAGAGAGAGACAGTGATTTGGGGCGGTTTAAAAATACAGACAGAATTGAGATGTAGATGGAAAATACAAAGAGAAGGAAGGAAGTGGTGCGCATGAAAAGGAAGAACAAAGGCCGTGTTACGGGGGGGCGGGGGGGGGCACCAGGGAGGATGACACACCGCCTGCTGCGAGTAAGGAGAGCCAGACTCACTCACGAGCACTCAGACAGCAAGGAGACATCACACAAATGGACCCAAACAGCAGAGGGACAGAAGACCTGAGCTGACGAGAGTGAGAGAGCAGATTGGCTTCTATGAAACATAGACAACAATGGGAACCACTAAAAGTACTTTCCTTATGAAAAAAAAAAAAGCTTTCTTTATTGAAAATCCCCAAATGTCCTTGATTTTCGTACTGAAGCGACTGAGCGGCAGGTAGCCGACACATTAGCCTTCTCTGAACCAATTTGGAGTCTAAACAACACTTGTCAGCACAGTGAGATTGGATTTGTTCAGATAACCGATTTAGTGATAATTGGAAGGTCAGCTTTCACATGCCGACATGGCGGGTGCCGAACAATTTGAGTCTGACAGCTTTCATGTGTGAGCGGAAAAATTTGGCGATGCTGCAGCTCACCAAACATGCACGCACATTAATTAAAACACAAATCCATCACCGGGGCACCAACGGCACACGACCCACGATGCCCCACATCTGTGCCGGCTTCTACTCATCTGGACAAAATTACACCTCCGGCTCAAAGATACCACATTGTTAGAGTTTGTAAAAGGAGGCACAATTTGCCGTTTCCTTTTAAGCTGTGATTTCAGAACAAAAGCAGCAGATTGTATTTGTGCAAAGATAAAGATAGAAGTCAGTGATGAGTGGATGGTGTTCAACGTTGCAGCACGTTGTAATTACGTACGAAGCGTCTTTTTGGGAAGAAGAAATCATTTTGGGTTCAGTTAGTGACGGGAAAGCGAGAAGAAAAACCCGGAGAGTCGTGACTGTGCAGCAGCAAAAGAAGGAGAAGCGAGGAAGAAGAAAAGAGGGCGGCTTGTTCTGTTTGGACCAGCTGGAAATAACGAAGGGAAGAAGACAGACGAGAGGGCAAACGTGACAATGAATGTCATTTTTTTTTTTTTTTTTTTAGGCAGGGACGGATTGATGAGCAAATGTAAATAGGAGTTAATGGAGACAAGGACGGATGAATGAAGCAATGTGGACCAATGAGTGGTCGTTTGCACGGAGCCGGAGACAAGCAGGAGACGAGAAGATTGCACAGGTGGAAAATAACAGAACAAAGGAGTGAAACATAATTGAAGAGAACTCAGTACAAAGAAGAGCAACAAGAGACTGGTGTCATTTTCACACCTTGGTACCTAAAAGCATCCAACGTGTGTTGTTCATATATAAACTATTTAAATAGAATGAGTTACGTCAGTCCACAGGAGCACAGGAACATTCATGAACTTAGTCTCATCTTCCAAAGCTACAAAAAAGGCCAGAGCTGTTTTGACTAACGTTGAACCACACATTGGAAAAAGTCACCAGGGAATATCATGCAATTTAAATTAGTGAAGGCAATCGGGAAGCCATGATTACCGCCACACTGGAAGAAGAAAAAAAAAAAGAAAAACCCTGCCGTGTTTCTTTCATGCTGAGGAGCGTCGCCACGGCCGCCGCTGAGAACTCCTGGGAAGCAATAAATTGTTAATTGGGAGTTCAATTTAGATGGAGAAAAAACTCAAGGGTTAGCTTCCCCCGTCAGCTGTCACCTCCCAGCTCGGCCAGCTCAGATCCTCCATCCTCCTCCCCTCTCACCCGCCACCAAGTGCTCCTCTGCTTTATTGTGCACACATGATACTACGTCTTTTGTCTGGTATAAACTACGACCCCCGGCAGCTTGCAAGCGGTTGAATCTTTATTCTAACAAGTGTTTTTGGTGAGAGGAAAACATTTCCTTCTTTCTCAGCTTATGAAAAAAAAGGCGATTGAGGAAGAGTGGTTTCCTTGTGCATCGCCGCCTTTGTACTTTCTAGTATCCTGGTAGCAGTGTTATAGGAACACGGGCAGTATAGGTGAAGGCTTTTGGTTTAAGGTAATATGTGTGTGGGGGGGGATGTTGAGACGTGATGTAGCTCAGACCTAAAAGGTATCAAAGCTTCAAAACCTACAAAACGAGCCTCGCTAGAAGCCGCGGACGCCTTTGTGGTCTTTCCCCCCTGAGCTCAGCTGTCACTCAAAGCTGGGATGGAAGCACAGCATCCCCGTTGTTTTTTTTTTTCAAGGGTTCAAAGAAGCGGCTTTGGTGAAGCAATTTATTTATTTCTGAAAACCTGAGATTTTCACGTTCAAACGTGTGAAAAGAAGTTTAAATTTGACACCGACGGAGCAGGAAAGGAAAACCTCTCCGGATGATGAAAGCCTCCAAACTTGGAAAAAACAAACTCCAGCTAGACGTCCAGTTATCCGTCAAATGGACGTTTGTTAGTCATTTGCTTTTGAATGCATCGTTAAACACTGCCTTGGGTTGAAATTAGGCAAAAAGTGTTAGTGCGAGATTAATGAACAGCGGGTGAAAGCCACCGCGGAGGACCTTCCCTGCAAGGCAGCTGCAAACATCTGCTGCAGCAGAAGAACGTGGATGTGAACATCAAACGCTGAATATTAAATTGCATCCTGCACACACAACAATATTCTTGTGTTGGTTTTGTTTGCTTTTGCAACATGCTTTGCGGGCTCAGATTCCTCTGGATGTGGACGATGTGGATGAATAATGTATCGGGGTTTCGCTCTGTGTCTCCAGGGCTTGAAAGATCATCTTTTTTCAATACAGAGACCAGACTCAACCGCAAACACACAATGTGTGCGTTTGCGGTTGTTTCCAACCATGCGGCACTTTTATGAAATTCTGTTTGTGATCCTTTAGTAAAAAAAAAAAACAACAAAAAAAAAAAAAACAACAAAAAAAAACAACACCTAGAAATGTCAGAAAAGTGACCTGAAACCTGAAGTTTTATTTCAGTTTTTACAGTAATAATGTGTTTTAATCTGCCACAGGAAGTTCAGCCTGGAGGCCGTTGTTCCAGAAACCCCCAAAACATATTTCAATTTAAACATGAACCTAAAATAACAATCCTACTTATTTTCAGCCAAACCAAGTAGTTGTGGTTGCCAGAAAACAAGTATTAATACGCTTGAATGAAGACTCGGGAGAGTTCAGAGAAAATACAACGATATCGACACATTCGCACTTGCAGTCTCCAGTGTGTGAAGGAAATGTAGCGTGAGGACTCACACTTCCTGTTCACCTGCAGGTGTGCAAGGACTCAGGAGTCCGCCTTCGTCAGCATCAGCATGAATTCAGTGGTTGGTTAATGAGACTTTGTGACACGCGGCAAGAGTTTCTAAAGCTACGTCGGGTGTTTTCTTCTGTTTTCCTTCTAGTTTCATTGGCTTTTTCCTTCTTGTTCCCTTTGGCACGATCCCTTTTTTTTTTTTTTTTTTTTTTTGTCTTCTCTTCAGTTCAGCGAAATGCTTCGGGCTCGCTTTGAATAAATGAATGTCGTTATCGGACTGAGAGGGAAATCATTCGGAGTGGAATGCAAAAACTCTCGCACCTGTCAACCCGGTGGCGACTTAGAAGGTGTCCCTCCCCCCCCGCCCTCCCACCGAGACGTCGAGGAAGCCCGTCACACAATTAGGCCAATGGCGGGGTCACAAATACATGCGCTTTGTTACAAAAAAAATAAGGTTTACCGACCACGTCGCTCCTTGAAACCGACCTCCGGAGGTGGACTGGCTTATCTAATGGCCGACTGGAAAATACAGTGAAGGGCCTCGATCATTCACCTCGACACAGCCTGACGCAGCCGGACCGGATATTTCGAGAAAAGCCCCCAGACGGTACATAATTAACCTCGTCCATTCCCCCCCCCCGCCATGCAAAAGAACATTGACTGCCTTACTGCAGCCTGCTCAGGGGCCTTTGACTTCTTAGAATGGCACAAGATGATTCACTCCCACTCCACCGTTTACCCCCCCACCCCCCGCCCCCCCTTCCGCTCTCCTGCACACGTCAGCCTCGTCACACACGTATGTGGCTTCAAGTGGCTGCTTTTCCTCCACGCGTCCCTCATGGGTGAACGCTTCTCTTCTCCGGGTTTTCTGTTGCTCTCTCTTTTCTCTTCCTGTTCTATCGTTGTTAAGAGTGTAGGATATTAAAAAATGAATTGACGACCAGGTTCATAAATTAACTATAGATAAAATGCATTTAGTGTACAAACAAAACACAACCATGATTCTGGGGATATGTATTCGATAAAGTAATGGGAATGTTGTAAAACCACTGTAATTTTGAAACTGTAATAAATAGAATAATACCAATGTACAGTTATGATTGTATTCAATGTAATGTGATCTACCGAAATGCATTAATGTAATACTTGATAGCACCACAATTGGGAATTGACTGAGGCCTTCAACAGCCGAGCTACATTGAACTCACCAGGAGACCACTCCCAGGGGGCGCGGTCACCACACTCCCAGGGGGTGCGGTCACAGACTTTCACACCTTTACTGATCGGTATAAATACTTGTAGGCAGCCATTGTTCTCGAGTTGGTCTAGGGACGGTCACGAGACGGTCCTGCTGGCCATACACAACCGTGACACCTCAGAATTAGGGAGATATTCAAAAGGACCGGGGGGGGGTTTTCTTTGCAGCGCCAGTCTCATCTTTTTTCGTTCTAATTGCAGCGCTTGACTTAAAGGTGTAACCTTTATTATTGTTTGGTCTGAAACGGCACGCCCAGTTTCCGGGTGGATATCGGGAGAAATTTGGGAGAAGGTCGGTCCGGGAGATTTTCAGGAGGGGCTTTGAAATTCGGGAGTCTCCCGGAAAAATCAGGAGGGTTGGCATGTCTGCCTGTGGCCTGTTGGTTGTGGAGACCAGCGGCTCCTCAGCTGAGATGTCCTTTTTAGCACAACACCCTTTCATT
The DNA here is from genome assembly GCF_949316345.1 of Pungitius pungitius. NCBI lineage: Eukaryota > Metazoa > Chordata > Actinopteri > Perciformes > Gasterosteidae > Pungitius > Pungitius pungitius. The sequence continues at coordinate 2,340,117 of NC_084912.1, read as the reverse complement.
TATCAAGTACTTTTCAACTGTTCACCCCAAGATGTCTCCCGTCCGTCAGGTGTTTCTTCATTATTTGAAGATAGAATTTTTTTGTCACAGCCAGAGGAGAGCCAATCAATCACTCCGTTTCGGACCTGTTTGAAAAGCCAGGACACCCGAAAAACTAAAAAAAAAATGGTGCAAAGCAGCAATTTTTAGTAGTCTGTGTTGTTTCTATTTTTATCTGGGCACTATGTCATGATATTGATGTTTCATATATTTCAATAAGCCATCCTTGCAGCTAGGTGGAGGGGTTGGATGTGGGACGTGAGGATGATTTAAATCAACCTTCACGTGCCCCGAGGCACCACTTGTGAGAGCGATGAGAGCTGAGAGACACCGGACATGGAGCTCCGCATGTGTTGCACGAGACGGCATGGCGGAGAATATCCAATTAGATCTTATCGGATGTGAGTCCTGCGTGTGTGAGTGCTCATTGTGTCCCCCCCTGCCTGCCCCGTGTGCGCTGTATGTGGAAGGCTTTCAGTTTGCACAGGTGAATATATCAGACACTAGCCTTTGTTCCCGAATGAGATGCTTATTGATGATGTCTAATCATAACGTGCTGCAAAAGAGCTCATTAAAAAGCTATCAGCTTGTCAGGCAGCCACTGCGCTAGATCGCACCACCTGGAACAATGTTTGCCTCACTATTATGCACAGTCACTCCAGTGACTCAGTGAATGCATTTGAATTTGGTGGCTTTTTACTCTCTTTTCATTCATTTTATTGTGAAATTCAAAAGGTTTAATGCAGTTGACGGGTTTGCTCGCATCTCAGAAGTGTTCAAATTGAGGACCTACGCGGTCTGCTCATAATAAGATGGAGCTTAGGAATAAAGGATTTGTCCCAGAGGGCTGTGGTTCTGCCCATATCGATCTGCTTATCGGTTCTCCTGCTTGTACACAAGTTCTTGAAGGATCATTAAGAGCTTGGAGGTCCAAAAGTTCTCTCAGCCCCACAACCTGCCAAAAATGGGATTGTGCACCGTGGTTTTCGGGGCTTTGCTGCTCCCCGCAAGTCAAGGCCCTCCACACGGACTTGGTAGGATTCCCTCGCTGGACTCATTTAATAAAAAGGGTTCTAGGTACAGCTCCCTGGGGGTGGGGGGGTGGTTGTCGTTAGCAAACTTATTAGATGGAAAGTTACAGGATGGAACCTGCAGGGAGGATTCTGTAAATCATTACATCCTTTGTAATTATCTTTAGTACCTTCTATGAGGGGCTCTGGGAGGAGCCTCCCACACAACGTCACGTGGGAACTACCTAGACTTCACTTTGATCACCTGACATGAAAGCATAAAAGAAGGTCAGGCCTTAACTCTTTGCTTGATGTTACACAAGACAATAAGTATGTGCCGCTGGTAGTAATTCATTTACAAATACATCACCTTTAAATCCTTTGTAGGGAAGTCTTTCCATTCAATCTCAGGCAGAATGCATCTTTGTGTGAGAACTGGAAAGAAGGACATGAAGGAAAGTAGGACATTACCTCTGTTTCCTCAATAGTATTTCCGACCTTTAAACAGTGTTTGAAGAATTTGTGGCTAAAATGCAGAAAAAACGTATATACGTGAGGCTTGTGCTATGACAAAAGATTCCTCCGTTTCAGCAGCGTGAGAAGAAAAAAATCCCCTCACGATAAGGTGTGTTTATTTTGCCTTTTATTTCTCACAGTGATTTTCCAACGGCAGCGAGCGGCGGCCTCTGAAACGATCCCCTCCTCGCCATCACCAAGCACAAAGTATCCCCTCAGAGAAGCTGCTTTTAAGGCATGCAAAAAAAAAAAAAAAACACCTGGACCATCTCCTGCAGAACCTCAAGAACCACAATCGAGGCGGGACGATTCTCTATGAAGGGATCCGGATACATCGCAGTTTATATCGATCTCAGGCTCGTTCCTGAGGTTTTTTTTCCTGCTATGACTCATGGCACTCAGAGAAAAAAAAAACCACACTGCATATGCTTCTCTTAACAGGATACAATTTAAGATTGCATTAAGTTTGGGTGATTATTTATCCAGAAAATCGGCTCCCAACGCTGCAACTTTGAAGCTCACTGGACTTCCATCAGGGTGTAGAAAATGACTCACTGGTCTGCGTGCCAGATGGTTTTGATGCTCAGGATCATTTGAGAAGCCGCGATCGGAAAATGTTTTTTGGGAAAATGGCAAGCACTTTCAAAGAATTCTTGGCTGGTGGGTACATGAAACCATCTGTCAATCAAACTTTTTGCCGGGGGCGAGTCGGGGCAAAAATATGTGACGAAGTTACTGACGCCGACGTCCTCGGCATCCATTGGTGCTTGTCATCGAATCACGTGTGCGGAGAGAGGGGGTCAAGGGTCACTTTCAGCCGCAGGATCCCGGTGAATGGGCGGAAATGTTCCGCGCGGACCTCAAACGCAGCACGACTCCGCCTTTCGCTGAGCGGATGAGCGCATCTCCTGACGCCAGCCGTGGGAAGGACAAAGTCTCTCGACGCGCCTGCCTGAGGTTGAATTACCTCGTTAACCGTTTCTCCAGCTGCAGCAGGTTGCATGAAGGCGGGAGCATCTTCCACTCACTGCGGTGTTCCTGCTGCCACGCTAAGATACGTACCAAAACCAAAGCAAACTGCAAGCGGGCAACGGCTTTAAGGGTGGAAGCCATTTCCTTTTACCTTGTTTCTCCCCTGCGGCCGAACGCCGTTCAATCCCCCAATTAGATCCCTGTGTGCCGCCTCCGTTTTGGCACACGTGGCGGCTCCGTGGCGGGCTGCAGCTCTGCAGCCTCCGTGATGGATCTTCTCCGCGTTCCGACGCGTTCCTTTTCGCTGGCCAGCAGCGACGATGAAGCGTTGTGTGTGATTGTGTGCTTGGTGCAGAAAGGGGAGAAAAGAGGACTAGGAGGCGAGGAGGGGACACGGGGGAGGGAGTGGGCGGGCGGGCATTTGCATGCACTCAAGGTCCTCAAATCATAGATTTTATTTCATTTTATGACGTTTGTGACGTCAGCGGGGCGATAGACGTTCACTGCATTGGCAGAAAAAAAAGATGGGGCTGGAAGGAGAAGTGAAACATGGGATTCAGAGCCCAGCACGAAGACATGTCGTCCATATGGCAGCGGGAAAGGACTGAGACGGAAAGGGTACACAAAGGGACACAAATACGTAACGAGGACAGCAGCAGATGAGGTGAAAACAGTTTGATGGCATCTCGGGTGACGACAGCCGGACCAGCCAGCCAGAACTCGGTTATCGTTTACGAGATGAACGGACCAATCAGCAGGAGCTTAGCGGAGAGCGTGACTCAGCACCTCCACTGCCTCATTGGCAGCACATCTGAAATAGCTGCGGGAATAAAACAAACCTGTACTTTCTGTACAGCATGCTCAAATTGACATCTGTCTCTGGTCACACCGCGGTGAGTTACTGCTTCATTTGGGTTTTATGGACCATATAAGATAATGTGACCGTACCCCATTCAAAGCGCTGCCAGCGCGTTTAGAAAATGGGAAAACGCGTTCCTGGATCTGATGTCGAATTTCCCTGAGTGGATGTGTCTAAAATCTACTGTGAGCCTCTCGGGATCAGAGAGGCACGTGAGGCCTTCTTCCATCTCCTCGCTCTCTGTTGGGCGCATTGTGCAATAATGCCGTCGCAAGCCAAAAGACTCCCGTCTGGTGCGAAGCGATGCAGCTTCGTCCAACCGCACCGGGTCCAGAGCCAGTGGCACCGACCCAAGAGCTTTAGTCACATCAGACACTCGATTCATCGTCATCCGGGGTCCTCAGCCTCATAGTTGCGTATCACTTACTTTGTGTAAGACGGTTTGATGAAAGATCACCAATATGAGACCAAAAAACAACCTCTAGTAGTCTAATTATGACCAGACCCGAGGAAGAAGTTAGGTCACTTCGTGGGAGGAGCTTTCCTTTCATAACTTGCAAAACAGGGGTACTCATTTTCACCATTTTCTCCATTACTAACTCAGTAGTTTTGTGGCCTACAGCTAAAACTTTCCCCAAACGCTGAGACACGCGTGGACAAAGTGGTAGGTGCATTTTGTCTCCTCCGAACCACATGAGTGGAAGCGATAACGGCCGCTCACAAAGTTCAAAACGGGTGGTGCCCCAGAACATTCTGATGCTTGTCGTAGCTCTCTTTTAAGCTGGCTTTGATGCGTTATATAATCTCTTCATTTGAGTGCATGATAAGAAAACCCGAGGGAAGCAAATATTTCAGCTTCATCATCTTTTCTTAAGACAAGAACACCCTGCTGGGAGTTGATAAAAAAAAGAAAAAGAACATAATCATTAATGAAACTTAGTGCGGCTTGTTTTTGTTGCGGCACACTCTCCGTCTTTCTGCCTTCCTCTGAGTAAAAGCAACCATCCTGTGCTCGTCCCTCTGAAGAGAGAACGTGCTCCTTCTGACACCAAAGGGCCACACGGACCCGAAACACACAGCCAGATGTTTGGCCACTGGTCGCTCTCTCGTTTCTCGCAGCTGCAGAAATTGAGCAAATATGTGTCTTGTTTGTCTTGTGTGCGAGGTTTTTGCTGGTGCACCACGCAGCTCCTTCACTGGCAACCGAGTTGTTTGTATTGATTGTGTGAGTGTGTGAGAGTGTGTGCCCGGGGCACCTCTCCGCTTTGATTAATAATTCTGTTCTTGGAGAGAGAGAGAAGCACAGGATGACGAGTAAATATAAAGAGTGACTGAATGATGGCTGGATAGAGCGGGAGGAAGAGAGAGCAGAGGTTGCATGTTTTCGACAGGAGATGGAGGGCAGCAGGTGATGAACAAGAAGGAAGTAGCCAGTAAAGATGAGACCAACAGCTCCTGCAGGGAGGGGGGGCTTTGTGTGCTTTACGACCTCTTGTTTGTAACGGCGCCATGTTGGAATCCCGATTAGGTGCGTTTGATAGAATTTAGAAAAGCGATTTACCCACCGTCACGTTTTTTTTAGAATATTATTATTTACTGTTATTTATTTAGTGAAATTTGACCTTTTTTCCCCAGTGTGTTTTAAGTTCATGAACATTTAACTCTTTTTAACGCTCTGCCCTTTTGTCTCACACAGAAAAGTCATTATTAGGCTTTATTTAACGAACGAACGGGGTACATCGGGACACTTTTTATCGACGGCCCACGGTTCCACTTTATTTACACCGAGCTGCACACGTGCACAGGTTTCAGTGGAAGATCAATAATTGGATTTTTGGTAAAACCTCACTAAGTCCACTTTGGCAGTTAGTCATTAAATTAAATAAGAAGTTCCACTGCTGTTAAGCTTAAAGTACAACTTGATTTAAGATCCTTAAAATCCAACCAGGTATTAGGAAAATTACAGGAAGAACTTAAATATAATTCTAAGACTATTTATATTTGACCAGCTTTCAGAAATTGACTAAATGATGAATTGGAACGCGAGACCGACGTTTATATTTTGCTGTGGCAGCAAAAGTGAGGTCACATGCATTCACAAAGCACTTCCAATAAACAGAAAAGCCCCCCCCCTCCAAACAGCAATCTGCAACCCTACAAATGTTTGATGGGTTCATTAATCACGGGCCTATTAGGAGACGTAGAAAGGGCGCGGGCAGGAAGAGACGTGAAATATATGAACGCAGTTTTAACTGCTGCAGCATTTAAACTGATGGATAGAGAAAACAACAGATGCATAAGTGACAGTGGGGGTGGGGGGGGGGGCGGTATTTTACATTGGCGATAAGCTAAGTATCCTACACAATCCAATTAGAGGGAAGTGGAGGCGGCTGGAACCCTCCAACGGGGAGCCTGCATCGATGCTGACTTACTGGTCAGCTGTGAGTGCACTTTGGTTTTTCATGGAACGCGCTCCTAAACTTCACTTAACTTCAGTTTGACTATCCGTACGTACTTAAACCCCTCAGATTAAGACACACGTTTGCTATTTTCAGAACTTAAAGGGAGTATAATTTAATTAACGTGATAATAAGAACCACAAACCAGGTTCTTAATCAGATATCTTTTCACGCTAAATCCCAGTTGTGATTCGGCTTCATTCAGCTGCAGGTGTGACGCCATGCTCAGGTGGGCAAGGCCAAAAAAATTTAAAAAAAGATCCAGAATGAGGTACAAGTGCTTCCATCTGCAGAATCAAGTTATGGTGAGAGTCACTTGACCTGAATGCAGTCTCAATGGTTCAATCCTTTTCTGCCTCCAATACTGAATGGACCTGTTATGTGGCAAAAACCACTTGTACCAGGCACAGTGTTGGAGTGTTCAAGGAGGAAGCAAATAAGGAGGTCATGTAATTTGATGGAGCATAAAGGCAACACTTTTGAAGTCAAATATGACCGACTACATGAGAACTCACAACATGTAAAAGTAGACCATAAAAAAGCCCCAAAAATTAAATGTAAGACGTTATTAACTTTTTTGAACCGTTGAAAGATAATCTCAGAGCGGATTTGAAAAGGGATTAAAATTTGACAAATATATTTGACGTTGGGTTCTGATGTTATCCAATCCCAACAGTTGTTATCTTCACTATTTCACTACTAGAAGTACAAACCGCATTAGTTGTACCCGTGGAATCTGTAGACCAGAAGCAGAAGCCGTGGACGCCGCATTCACACTCACATTAGCAGCCTGTTTGTGATTCTAATCTCCGGTGTCAGAATGGAGCCGGCAGGGATGCGAGGCCAGTCCGAAGGAAGAGTGCAGGAGCTATCGGGCCGGAGAGAGTAATGAATTCCTCCACTACAGAGCCAGATGGCTGGGGGGACGCGACGAGACACGATACTCACCGCTATTTATTTTTGGCGAACGCGCTCCCGAGATGAGGACAGGAAGGACGGGGGGGGATTATGGGCGTGACACCCGGACAAATCATCGGTCCTATCTGCACCCGCACACAGGTTGGCTCATAGCCAGCCGCGTGTATTCATATGTGTGCGGTAAAAAGAAAAAAACGACGACACGTGCATGTGTCAGACTCCGACCACTAGCGGCGCTGTCTCGACACACACGCCCATTTCTCGAGGCCTATCTGCGCCGAGCATCTGCAATGCAGTGGCTGACATCGCTTAACTCTGCTACCTCCATGCAATCTTTGTCATCTTCGTTCCCCTCATCCGCCCCAAACCCCCGCTTGGCTTTTCTCTCATGCAGCCATCCTCTGCTCGGATGACCTGCTCAGAAACCCCCGTCCATCTGAATGCAGGTGTTCCTCAGAGGCCCGCTGCCTCTCCTTCTAAGTCTGCATCTCGCACTCAGAATGTTGCAGCTCATGTGTACTTTGCACATTGCAAAAATGACCACAAACGGAGGTCCACACTTGCTGAATCGACTGCTAGTAATGTAGGACCGTTTTTATGTGTGCATTACTAATGGGACGGGTTTACTATCCAGCTCTCACATTAGACCGTCCCAGTCTCATGGCAGTTAACGAAATAGTCACAGTAAGGACAGGACTTTCGACCGCGAGACCGGCCTTGCAGCTTGTTGTGTTGTTGTGAAGTGATGTGGCCGTTTTCATTAAACTTACTCAGCCTGTAAGTTACTGCCACCTAACCGCGGGTAGTTATTTTAAGACCTCACATCACAGGCTATTGTTCTCCTCTCAAAGAAACCTTGATATCTATTGCGGTGATTCGGTGGATATTTATTGGACAGCTGTATACCAGCGCGTATGAGGCAGAGAGGTGTGCTCTTATCTTTATTGGATCGTGCTGCGCCGTAATGATACCCTCGCCATAGCCACCCTGTGCCTGACGCTGCAGCTACAACACAACCACCCTGCTTCTCTGAGTGAGGCTATAGGAGCCCTGTGGACAATTTAAATGGAATGTTAAGGTGTGTCGAGTGTTTGTGGGGTGGGAGGTTGAACGTAAGGACATTTTAGATGCCTTTATTACTTCAAAGGTCTGCCTGAAGGTTGACTCGTCTAAAAAGTTTAAGTTAGGATGAGTATACGGTTAGGTAGGGGGTTGGCGTTTTGATGGTTGGCGTACTGACATTTAGATGTGATGGAGCTGTGGAAGGTATCACGTCAATCAGGGCCCTCATTTCATCTTCTTTTGTTCTCCCTTTGTTCCTAACAGGAAATTGCAGGTGACCCCGTTGTTGTCGTGTTGGGCTCCAGACAGGCGAAGACACTTGAGCATTAAGTGGGGGGGGGGGGGTGAAGGAAAAGATAAGGGTGGAGAACAGAAGTTTCATTTACAGAGGGATTGTTTGTTGAGGACGCCTTGGGTGTGTTCAGTAAGTCTTTCATGATTAGGGAGGCTCCAAACTGAGTGAACTGACCCAGAAGTATCCGACTGGCAGCCACAATAAAAGCTTGCAAGATTCTTAAAATGCTCCGAAAAAGGCGCTTGAGTGTTTGCTTTCCTAACTGGGCTCGCCGAGGAAACACAGCATCATCCTCCACGAATCGTTTGGCATTTCGAGTGTTCCCAAACAAGCTTGTCTCTCCCGTGAATTTTAAAAGTTCGATTCCAATACAATGTGTTTTGTTTGAAATCTCTACATCAGTGTACATTACAGAGTGCTCCGCATTATCTACACGGACAGTGTTCGTAGAACGCCCCCAGACATGAAGTAAATATTGAACGAAATGTGACTTGACTTCATTCTACATTAAAAGTTAGCACACACGGGCCACTTTTGCGTAGCATCACCTCACGTGACGCTTTCAGCACACGTGAATAATCCTCACAGCAGAGGTACTTAGGTTCCGGGGTATACCGTCTCGGCTCAGAACCGACTCAAGCAGCAAATGCAAAAAAAAAAATGATTACCACTCCGGAGTGCTGGAGCTGGTAAATGGGACGGCGGCGGCGGCGCATTGTAGCGCTAATGAGCATCGGACGTGTGCAGAAAACCTCCGGCGCTGTTCTGACGTTTCGTACCCTTCCAGCATGAGGAAGCAGCGCGCGCCTCTATTGGTCGTTTCCAATGACTTTCAAGAAACACCAATCAATTTGCAAATGAGTCGTTTAGTTGCGTTATCATAACCAGAATCTGATTAATCAAGGATGCTGACGGAATAGGAATAATGAGAAGTGTAATTTCTTTACACCACTACTCTCTTTAAAGCAGCACGATGGTTGCAGCTTCCCTGAATCTAAAGTTGCCGGGGTCAAATTCAGGTTAGGCTGGCTGTGTGAGATGGGTTACCCCCGCTATACCTCTGCAGCAGGTTTCATTACATATTTCTCAATAAAAAAAAATCCAATTTTAGATGCATATGATTTGGAGAAGGAGTAACGAGGCCGCCTAATTGTATCAATGCGGTAACTTCACTTACACATCCGTGTTTGTCCTCAGAATGACCCGCAGTCTGAGAGATCCAATACAATGTACCTACTGTCTATGATCACTGGAGGCAAAGAGATGGGAACTATTCCTTTCATGCAACATATGTTCGAGGAAAAGAACCAACTCATGCTTCATGTGTAAGTTAGGGTTAGGGCTTCCAAACATATTTAGGATTGTTTGTTAAACGGCTCAATTCAGCACCATCAGAAGGCCTCTTTCTATGGAATAAGAATTTACATCTGTAATGTAAATATTGTATACTGAATTGGCGATATGTTCTCTGTTTAGCATCAGCATCTCAGACACCTGCCACTTTGTACAACTAATAAGCTTCTTTTTTGCACATGAACACACAATGTCCCCTTTCCGCTGGTTTTCTCTTGTCCCCCACGAACACAATGTCCCCTTTCCGCTGGTTTTCTCTTGTCCCCACGCCTTTTGGTCTTCATTCCTGCTCGCAAGGCCAATCAATAACAGGGCAGCTTAGGAGTAGCCCGCCTGAGACCTTCAATATCAGTTAGCGCGGCTGCCTGTCGATCTGTCACTCGGGGGAAATGTCATCCATGAAGGACGCCATTACAGGCCTGCCCACGGGTTGTCACGCTTTAGCCCCCTTGAGAGCATCAGTGTTTTGGTTTACACACATGTTGGGAGGAGGGAAGGGAAGAAGCACAGTGTGCTGAATGTAATTTATTCACAGTATTACTTTAAAGAATCAGGTAGAACACCTCCTGATATTGGGGGAAGTTTTCAAATCTCTTTTCAAGCCATAACCTCAACATTCTTCAGATTCCTTGAAGCCTATTTTAAACATTGATTGATTTAATGTGTGGGCTAAAGCTAAAGGCTGTAGCCCACAACAAAAAGCACACTAGTGGACACTAGAGAACGTTGTCCACTACGACGATAATATTGTGGAATGTAACTGGGAAATATCATTTTAGTCCATAACGTTATTAATGCAAACTTTCTGTGTCCAATTAAAACAACCATTTCAAATGGTTTCCAAAACTATTGTAGGCAAACGACTGCGTGTCAAGAGGTGATGGGGGGGAAAGTACTGCACAACATTCATACCTATTCCGGAGGGGTCTTCTTCTGGATGATTTGAAATGGAAATATTTGAGTTGCTTGATAACGTATTTGCTTATAAGATAACCCCCCGGCACCATTGGCGCACAAACCCAAGGCTCTGTGCGACATGAGACGTACGCATTCAACCCTCTATGCAGAGACGTGTCTTCAAGAGGAGACACAGGGTCAGCAGTTATCAGTGCAACATTGTTTAAAGCAAATAGTTTAAAGGCATACCCGGGATTTGAGTGCAGGAATGCATTTAGAGTTTGGACGCCGCCGCAGCGGCGCCGGCGTACCCACGACCTCATTACAGTATCACGGGCCATTGGGCTCGCACCTCTTAAGCGCCCGCAGACGGCATCACGACGCAACCATTACCCCGCGCAACCTGCACAAATATCCGCCGATGCTTCATTAGCATTCAACAACGCATTAACATTCACTGGAGCGGGCAGTTAGGTTCATGGCTGTTAGACAGCGAATACAATTCATGTAATCATTATGAAGAGAAAAGGGTTTTTATAAAAGGCACAAATAACGCAGGAATATAACACGCAGACCCAAATATCTGGAGACCGGGAGAGACGGTTAACATCGGCGTGTCTGATTGCAGCTTTGTGTTTGCCTTGACTATCAGCTGCATGCATGCGTGGTCATGACATTTTGTGATCAGCGCGGGATCAAATATCACAGAGCGATCGAGCTCGTCCGGCGTGAGGAAAGGCGAATCCTGCACCGGGCTTTGGGTTGCTAGGGCCGTCGTCAAGGACCTTTTTTTTTAGCCAATCATGACCAAAGCATTTTTTAAACGTGACGATAATATACAGTATATTTTACATTATTTTCCCAAATACCCAAAATGTGTCGGCTAAAGACACTCCGAAAAATACAGGAATAGTCCAAGAATGGAAAAAGTATTATACCAGCTGGCACTTTGAAGTGTGGATCACTGTAGGAGACAGTTGTTTTTTCCGGTTTTCCAATTTGAATTCGTAAACGCTCAAACTCATCCGTCTGTCCCCGTGCTCATCTCGATTCACAAAGCGGAGAACAATAATTAAATCATGAATACTGCATCACCTGCACTCACAAGTGATTGGAGTCATCTCAGCGATGATCTCCCCAGCATATTCCGCCCCTTCAAAGACTCGTAAGTTCTTTAGTGTTGCTATTGGAAGTTAGGGAAAGGATTCCTTTTTTCTGTTTTTTTTAATTACCAAAATTATCAAGTGTTACATGAATTGCTGCTTCCTTTTCTCCACCACAACCAAGCGGCACGTTGCCACCAAGGGAAAAATCAGGGATTCTTTATTCCTTCCACATTTTCCTCGAGTAAGCAGCGAGATGAAAGAAGGAAAACCGATATTGAAGTGGTTGCGTTACCCAGCAGGCGATGGTTTATTGATCCTCGCTGGTTCGTCCTCTTTCTCTCTGCCCAGTAGGCCCGGAGTAAATTGGACGTTTTCTTTCCGCGGTGATTGACGCCTGCCTCGAGATGCTTTCAAACTCGCAGTGATATTTTCAGCAAACAGTAAAAACAATTTTTTTTTTTCCCTTTTTTGTCAACTCTTACAATGAGACAATTCTTTGAGTGCGCGCCGGCGTCTGATCTGACAGGTGACGAGAGCTCAGCTAAACAACCCACAGCGCACCGTGACAACTGTGTCAAACCAAGAGGCAGAGGATGACAAATGGATGCTTGCGCGGCTTGATATTAGCACCCGCCCCCCCGCCAAATGCGAGTAGAACGCAGTCACTCTCACTAGCCTCTTTGGTGGGTGGAATTCTATATATCTCTCTAAATAATTGTTTTATTGGTCTAATGTTCACATGTTTTGCGTTTGAGATGGCTTGTCCCTTCCGTGTTGCCGTAGAAGCAAAATGCCACACCTTGAGGAGAAAACGCCAAGCAAGTTGTCCTGCTAACGTCGTACCATGCACGTTGTTCGGTTTCCCCTCTCGGTCGCCGTACGTTCGTTACCAAGCAACCGAGACGCGCGGACACACGTGACAGGTGGAGGCTTTTGATGCGACGCAGGGAGACCTGCTCAGTGCAAGGCGAGGTGTAGAATAACCCGGACGCAGACACACAAAAAAAAGAGAAAAATTGGTGATGACACCAAAAATACAGAGGAGACCAGTCGAGAACGGCTAATCCAGCAAATAAAATCACGTTCTGCACTGATTGTAGGACGTACGGGAGGGAAAAGGTTAAGGACGTCTCTTTTGTAGTTGGGAAAATCAATTTAAAACTGGAAACAATAAAGGAGCATGAGATTTCCGCCTTGTCAAAAGAATTTCGACAACAAAGTGTTGTGTGTGTCATATGCAATGAGCTACTCTTTTGGTCTTTGTCTTAATCAGTTGCAGATGTTTTCACACAAAATGAGCTTTACATACTTATAAGAGCTGAAGATTTAGTGACTGTACATGTGCATTTTATGTCGTCTTGATTTGGGTGTTTAAAAGGATTGTAAATCTAGTTCTTTAAGTAAATTGTAGCAATCCGAGGTCAACTTTAATCCAATTAAACTCAATTTCCCAACAGCAACAACTGAGTGGTTACTGGTTTCTTTGGAAAACCAACTAGCCACAGTGGTGTTTGGGCAAATAGCTCGTCCCAGTCCAAACATGAAGTCGGGTCTGAAGGGAACTCTACCCGTTGACCCATGAAAAAAACAAACAGTGTTGCAGAGCGAGGAGGGAAGACGCAGAAGTGCTTCGTAGTTCTGGCTTTTGATGGTGTGCAGAATGTGTGGCAAATGCAGCATGTCACAACACACAACATGGCATTGTTATATCACGAGTTCCCTCTTACTACACGCCTAAGTTATTCATTGTTCTCTTTCCAGTTGGCAGCTGCTCTTAGGAAGACAATGCAATCGCTCAAATTGACTTTAATCCCATTGTGTCCTTGTGAAAACATGTGACCAGCAAAGTAAAGGTTTTAAAAGGTTCATTTCAGGCGTGTGTTGATGTTGTTGTTGTTGTGTGGATCACTTTTTCATGTTGTGGTTTTGTCTCGGGTAGTTCCCATGTAGTGTAAGTTACGCTATACGCATAATGTACAAAGCTACGGGGAACAAGGGTTCGGATGCCAGAATGAAAGTAGAAGTTCTGCCATGTCCCTCATAGCGACACGGAGGGGAGGAACCGGGCTCGGTTTGGAGAGCGATCATCAACTCGAGCTCACCTTAACGGTGACGAACCCTCGCGGTGACAAGCTTTACCTCCGCAGTCGGCCCCCCATCATCGATCACACGCCACCCATAACCCGGACATTCCGTAAAAAACGCTGTTGATTTAACCAGCGGCTGACTGATGAGAACTGTAGTGATTAAGTATCAGTGGACCTCATTAATTAAAAACCTTTTTAACGTCGCTGTGCGGTTCATCAATGCCGCGAGTTACAGTGAATAAAGATAACTCATTTATTTAAACGAAATAGGCAGATTGGACTCAGGTGTCTCCTCCCCCCTTCCGGTCGCCCGTCCGGCCCTGGTTGTACTTTTTAACGAATTCAGAGGTTTTTCCCAACTAAAAAGATGATAAATAATTGCTTAAACTACCATTTATATCAGTGATTCTCAACTGGTGGGTCGCAACCCAGTAGGGCCTCTGCATGGGAAAATAAAAATTGGAATGAAAAAAAACTAATAATAATTCCTCCAGTGATTTTATTTTGAAGGGACTATTTGAATGCAGCGGAGTCTCGTTTTTTTTGCCAGCTCGTCTGTCCATGTTTTCAGCAGCGTGTTCCAGGTTGGGTCAAACCATTGTGATATGGGGGATACTTTGGGTTTTTAGGATAATTAAACATCCTCAATATAAAATTCATAAATTTGAGAAGTTGAGAATGTTTACTCGATTTGGGTCGCGGCTTGTCATTAAGGGGTGATGGTGGGTCCCGGAGCCAGAACCAGTTGAGAACCACTGCTTTATATGATACAACTTCTGATCAAGACCCCCTAGTGACCACGTCCAACCTATTGACATCCTCATCTAATACAAACAAGTCTCAGTTAGACTCCGCCTCGACACAACTAATCCCCCCCACAGCCAATTACCAAGGGTTGTTTAGGATCCCCAGAGCCCCATCAGCACCTAGCATCTCATAACCTAACCCACCACACACCCTGCAGATTAAGGGATCTGTGGAGATACTCAAATAACTCTCTTCACCCACCCATCACCCCAAAACGGTACTTTTTATTAATCTCTCATCATCTCTTGATTGAGAAATCTCCGGTTCATTTGGACGTATCTTTCACGCTCCATTAGAGGCCGACCCGATACAGCTATCAGCGCGCTGGTGCTAATAGCTGCGTCCTGTGAGCACAACAGATTTTTAATCACTGGAGCATAAAGTTGTGGCTTATCGCTGCTCGTCCCATTCGTTTCAGAGAAGAAAAACCCCAAAACAAAGCTGAGGATCGGCTAATGAGAGCCCCGAGCGGACTCGTTTTTCATCCGTAAGCACGAAAGGATCCGTCCGCAGTCCGGCCTGCTTTTAATTGGAACATCATCGGCGGGTTCCAGATCGATCGGATCTCTCCCCGCGTCTGAAAGGCGCGTCCCGACCAATTGCATCTGATGCTTTTCAAAACTCCAGCTGATGGATGAGGAAGTCTCTGCAAATCTCTACATCTCGTTCTCTCAAATGATCGCCAGCCGCCACCCGAAGCAACAACCCCCCCCCTGCGGCTTTGACTGTTTTTAACATCAGAACGCTTCATAATTCCCACATTTACTGGCGAGCAACCGGCGCTGCACTTGTTAATTTCAGTAATAAGATCATCCTTTAAAAGGTGCGCGCGGGGTCGTGATGAATCGCTGGGAGAAGCTCAGCCTCTCTGTGACCGCGCAGTATTAATCACAGCCCAACAGATTATTTACCTGTTCTCCATCCGTCTTTTCGCTGGTGACATTTTGGGGGTCTAGACAAATGACAGTGTGTTGTTTTTCATCCTCGGCGTGTTACGAGGCGATGGAACACTGGATCTCGCTGCAATTTAAAAAGATACGACGATTTATTTGCCGAATTAAAGAGACAATAAAAGGAGTATTAAGCTGCTGGAAGGCAGCGAGATGAATGATCGTTGTCACGGAGCGAATCCCTTCGTCGCGATAAACCGATAAACCGAAAGGTGTTTTTTTTTTTAAAGGCTTGATTAAGACTAACGAGAGTTTCTTCGTTTGTCCCGCAGCGTCTCCGACTGTCCCTCCGCTGCACTCGGAGCACTTCAAACCCTGCCACGAGAAGGACCTGGCCTACTGCCTGAACGCCGGCGAATGCTTCGTCATCGAGACGCTCAGCGGGCCTCACAAGCACTGCAAGTAAGTGACAGGAGCCTTTCCTGCATTCCTTCTTTGTTTCTATGCATTGGCTGCCCTTCATATTGCTTCGGATGGGGCTTTGTTGGGGACTTTTTTAGGGAAATATGATTATTCTGCTTGAGAAAATGTATTAGCAATTGATTAGCCCAAGGGGGGGGTTTCTATCCCCCAAATGTGTCGATGAAAGATTCATTCATCTTTATTTATTCATTTATAGCTTTATTCAAGTTGTGTTGGAGTTTAAAAGTCATAGTTTTTTACTCTTTTACTATTGCCATGCTATCCCGAAGCTTTCCTGGAATTATATATATATGACCTACCCCCTCTTCATATGCTTGATTTACTGTATATACTGTTTGGAAGGACTTATTCCTGCTCTGTCTGTGTGTGTGGCATTTAAATGGCATCTTAATAGCAATGGTGTGTGTGTTAGTGTGTCTGAGCCTTGCTTGTCCCAGATTTGAGAGTACAGCTCATGGGCATTTATCCTGTTCAATTGTGGGGCCCTTTACTAATTAAGTCCCAGAACAACTTCTTCCCGAAATCTCACCGCAGGACTTCCACCCGACCTATTTTGGAAAAAGCCTGTTTTGCCTCCTCTCGTGTACCAGCGTGGCACCGTGTGAATGCACGAGTGTTGGACACATCATGTGTGTTTGTTTGTTATGTAAGATGCAATGATGCAATGAAACAGCAGAATACACTACTCTGTCAATTCTGTCTGGACCTTCACAGAAAACAAACATAAGTTCTCCTTAAACACTCCTCCACTTAGGAACAAATCGCTTGGTAACGTTGGTTCTTGCATGAGGCCTAAAAAGTTTAGATGATCACTGAAGTCATAAAGCTGCCGTGAAATCCTCTGACACGGCCGGACTCCCCTCGCAGCGATCCAACACTTTTAAGACGTCATAAACATGTTTTTAAAAGCCAGCTGGTTTCTGCGCTGAGAGAGAAACCCACTTCCATCTGTCTTCAGTTTATTGGATTCAAGACGGTTGACAGAGAGGACGGGAAGCAGGTCACCGAGAGGCGGGGAGCAGGGAGCACTGGCCGAAGTGTAGGCGGACGAGGAGTAGGAGCCTCCGTTGCTATGACAACGGCCGAGAAAGAGAGAGCATTTGCAGTAACTTTCTGTGCAGAGTAAATGCCGCAAATCAACGTTTGACGGATGGAAACAGAAGCGAGGATACTTTGTGCTTCAGTTGACAGGCTGTTAGACAGGAATTAATCCTCATTCACGAGAGAGTGACACATTTCACCCCGGGCACAGGATCAATGCTTAATCAGATCTAATTTGTGTTCACACTAAATGGAGACAGATCGTGTTGTAAAAGCATGATCAATCCGTCCATTTTAATGGGGGTTAAAATGAGCCGCTCGGTAGCACTATTTGACACAGAATTCATCCTTTTTTTACTCGCCGGATGAAACTTGATCCTCGCTGCACAACGATTTCCTTCAAAGAGCCGCGACTTAAGCATCAAGCGCCAATGGCGGCCGCGTTGTAAAAACGCCGCATATCGTCCCCCCCCGAGCGCCGTTTAGCGGTCGTTGTTAGACGATTGTGTTTGTCGTCCCGCGGGGGGGGGGGGTGCAGATTCAGAGAGAGAGAGAGAGAGAGAAAAGGGACTCAACGTGAGTCACGTGGCGTCCTTGCACGCAAACACACACACACACACCCATGCCCACTGCTCTAGGCAAAACAATCAGCCGTTCAATCATTAGTGCTCAGCTAAACCAGCGAATTAGTCAGTGTGCTTAGATCATATTTTCAAGAGGCCGAGGCAATCAGTCATAAAAGTACTTGACGAGATGAATTTGATTAATGACCTCATTTATTTCCAGATTTCACCAAAAAACGACGACACCATGGTGGTTTTAGCTGTAATAGCAAGTCAAATAATGTCTATCCAAATATATCCCCTCCACTGTTTGCCCACATGATTTTGTCCCCTCATTTGAATATTGAGTGCCTTGTGAGATATTTATGAAAGAGTGGATTTCCTTTTCGCAGACACTCAGTGGAGCCAAAGCCTCCAGGGATTAAGCCCCTCTTCTTACTGGCCGTTGTTTCATTCATTCTGCCTCCAGGTGGATTTGATTTCTGGGCTGTTTACTATATTTCTCCTGCTGCTGGTGTGACTCCGTCTAGTTAGCATCAGGGGCTAGCTGAGCCTGTCTCATCAGCCTCTGCTGAGAGGCCATTCCGCCTGCCAGGTGCGGGGGGGCACCGGGGGTTTGGCAGAGATCCCCGCAAAGCCCCCGCCAATCAGACCTTGGTCTGACACAGACGCTCTCTCTCTCGAGGGCAGAAACACACACACACACACACACACACAGTTTTTCAGATGTCGGCTCAGACTCGTAGCGCCGACCATCCACCATCGCCTCTCGGACCCACAATTGAATAGCTCAATAGTATCTGAAGAATATTAATGATAGTTATTATGAATATCAGACATGCTTTTTTTTTTTTTGCTCTTCCTTCCTACAATCTGATATCGGGAGTGACAGCTTTTAGCAAAGGCTTCAAATGAAAAGCATTAAAAAGACAATCTTTCTCATTTTTTAATCATCCGCTGGCTCTTCAGAGACCCCTCCTACCAGAGGGATGGAGACGCCTGCCGAATGAAAAGTAATCATAAATAAATTGTATTACCACCGAAATAAAACATTCCACAGCGATAGTTACATAAAACGAAGTTGGCTTTGAAAAAAAAGTGTTATTGTCTCTCAGGACCCTCTCAGGTCATCTCGGGTTTTTCCAGAGATTTCATCCACGGACCAGATTGACCTCGGCCTCACAGAGAGTGGCTGCTTGAAGGAAAACACAAGATTACCCCCCCACACACACACACACATGCTGGCAAGCCAATTAACAAGAGGCATGCATGAAATTGAAAACATAGCAGCAATAACACACATCTAAGCTGCAAGTAAACAAGAAGATTAAAACCCATACTTACAAAGAAAAGGCAGCTGAAGAAAGTCTGCATGCGCCGTATTACTGTTGAATAGTGTAGCCCATAAAGTATTCCATAATTTGTCACTTTTACAACCGGTACTAACTAGACAAGAAAATTATGGAAGAACAGGCATTTTTGTCTTATTTTTAACTAAATATCATCCATCTTTTTTAAAGTATTGACTAAAATATAGAGCGAGCAACCAAATACTAGATTATTTTTCCAGAGACACTAAAAGAAAATGTACATTTTGGATCACACAAACACGTAATAAGTAAGTAATGTATTTAATATCTTGCATGAACATGTGGTAAATAAAACCTGTGACTATTTTTTAGGGTAAACCATTAATTAACCTAAGCATTAATTAGGAGTTGCAGGAAATGTAGCTCTCCAAGGTGCTGAAGTCTCTCTGGGCGTTAGCAAGGACACTCCTTAACCAAACCCCACACACGAGTGGCTCGCCGTCAACCCCCCCCCTCCGACCCCCACCCCCCTTGAGAGAGCGCCGCCGTCCCAACGGTGAGCGGAGCAGTCGCCTGAATGAATCCAGGGGTCGCGGCGTTCTTTACATCAGCGTTTTCTGACAGCGGTGATTTAACTGGGCGGGATGAAGCCTCTGGGACACAGTGTCAAACGCTGTGTGTGTGTCACCATTCTACAGTTTACATTACAGAATAAGAGACACTGCACGTGACCTACATTCAGAATGGCGTCTGGTTTGCGGTTGAAAAGGGATAGCATCTTTTTTCTCTGTTGTTGTCTCGTTCCGTCCCCTCCGTCTCTCTCAGCCCTCGCCGCCATCTGCGCGGTGTTAGCAGCGCGGCGGTGGGAGTTCGGCCGGCGCCTCTCTGGCAGTAATAAACAAGGCCGATGCCGCGGCATGCTCTCCGAGGTGGGAGAAAATTAAAAAGATAAGAGGCCGCATATCGTGGCTTGTAGACGCCGCTTTCGGGTAAGTGAGTCCCGCGGGACGCCCGAGAGAATCACTCAGCCTGCATTGGGGCTGGGAATGGACAAGGAGCTGGAACGGGGCCCAAATAAAGGGGGGGGGGGGGGACACAAATATAAAGCTGGGCAGCGAGGCGGCTTATTTCAGGTTCACCCCCTCCGGTGACGTTGAGTCGAGAGTTTTGAGCGATGGGAGCCAAACGCCAGGATGTCACATGGTGCCGATTTTTTAATTAGCACACGATGAAAGCTTAATGATCTCCTGGCAGCTCAATCACGCTGGAATCTAAGGGGAAGTCAATGGAATCGTCAATCGTCTTTAATCATTTTATTTTGCTTTTGCCTTTTTTTTTTGGTGTCCTAGCGACTCGGATGGCTCTCGTTAAACCCAAAATCAAAAAACCGATCAAAGCAGCGGCCAATGGCAGCAAGACGCAGTTAGCGACGAGCTATGATGAAGAAGGCCGAAGACAACCAGTCAAGTCTTGATGAAAGACCCCGAGCTGAAGGGAGAGCGAGCGCCGGCTCGTCTTCGTCGCAACTCTTGAACTGATCTCGCGTCAGTGTTTATACCTAATTAGCGTGTGATTGGGAATTTCTCAATCCCGGCTTAGCGATGCCACTCTCCGAGCTCTGCAACTTCTCGACTTCCGAATGATTTGCCTTGACGTCTTTGTTAGTTTTAATTAGCGAGAATCAACAAGTTTAATTGTGCAATTGCGTTAGCTCACTCAGTTTGGTAAATAGAATGGAGCGTCCAATTAAGGCTCTTCGCTCACACACACTGTGTGTGTGTGTGTGTGCGAAGGCACGATAAACTCAAAAAATAGGCTTGTAAATATGCCCATTTGGAAAATGAATGCGTCAAAGCCTTCATTTGATTATATTTAGTGCAGTGTGCTGTGTTATGTACACATTTCAACAGGAAATGCACAGTGGGGATGCGCACAACAGGTGATGATTGTACGTCATCAAAGAAAATAAATATTTGTTGTGTTTTGATTATGGTGGTTTTACTGTTTTAGATTCCATGATTTCGTCGAAGAGATGGCCATAAAAGCGGTTTTCTTTTCACCAATTGTCTCATATAACGTTTGAAACGGTTGTTTCAAGAGAAGTCTTGTAAAGGGCCGTCATTAAATCCAAATGTGCTCTTTTCCTCCTGTTGTCAAGTTGCTTCGGAGGGTTGCTACCCTGTTACTCCATCTGTTACTAAGCAACCCTGACCATAATAACGATGATTAACTCGTGGTAATCTCTCAGTGAGCCCAACAGTCAGGAAATAAAATAAAGAAAAAAGCTTCCGGAGGGATTATCCCAATCTACAATCTATTCCAGAACATTACTTAGAAGTATTGTTGCTTAAACAGAGTTACAGACGTTTATTGTGAAAAAAACAATTTTTTTAGTTATTTTACTTTTATATCTATTTCAAGTATAACAGTGAAAAATGAAGCTAAAGACTTTTAAATGGCCATATTGTAGATGCATTGTGCGACCTGGCAGAGGTACTAAACACGGTCCAGTATTAAAACAACTGGAGCAATTCCCAGTAGAAGTAGAGACAATTTTTTCATCCTTTTGACGTGAGCGGCAGTCGGGGCGATTTTATTATATGAATTCAAATCGGTGAACTGTGTTGTGGAAGCACGTTTATTTTCCAAAACACCCACACAGACAGCTCATACTTTGGAGGCGTATCATGTGTGTTTGTAGGTGTGCTTGTCATCACCGTATGAAGATACAAGACGTTTGACCGCCATGTGATGAGGGAAATGACGCGCAGGGTCAGGAGTTCATGCTTACAGAACAAGAAATGGAGACCATTTTGTGGGAAGTTTCACATCAAATGTGCAAAGATATTCCAGCAAAATTCTCTTCAATGAGAATACATACAAGCGCACACACACACACACACAGGATGTGTACTGTACAGTAACAATACTCAGCGGTGAAGATAACGAGAGTGAGCTACCGAGATAGCAAGGCGGAGACGAGAAGAGGAAGTAGACGTACAGTAATTTGGTGGTGTTCTCAATCAGAGTATCCCTTTCAAGTCAAGAGGTTTGATGTGTTAATATGATGCAAATGTATGCAAATGATCCCTCATTTTCTCTCCAAAACTGACTGAGTTTGCAGGGCCTTTTCCTGCAGGATGGCAAACTGTGAATGAATGCCAAAAAAAAAAAACCAGAGCACAGAGGAGTGCTGTTCGTATTGTTGAGAAGAAAATCGTGGCTTGGGTTATGAGAGAGACACGCCCACCTCTGGGATTCTGTCACCGGCGCCGTGCGCGAGACGAGGAGCGACCGGCAGAGTAAAAATACACATTTACATAAAGGAGTGCTGAGAAAAAGACAAGGCCGGGACGGAAGGGAGGATATTGAAAGAGACAGAGCGGGGGGGGGGGGCGGGGGATGAGGGGGGATAATAGCTAAAGAGGAGCTGTGTGTGCAATGCTGAGGAGCCCCAGTGCCGTAGCAGCCCACTGACGTGCGTCCCCCCTTGTGGTGCACTTCACTCCGAAATGGCAGCGGCGCCCCGAGCCCGGAAGACGCGTCTGTCTCCCACTGAAGCAGTTCCCCGTCGCAGCACAAAAACCCGGCGCCTGGTGTCCTCTTCACGACGCACAGTCTCCACACACAGAAGCTCCGGCGGCCACCTCCACCAGCTCATTGTAAACGTTCTTTACATTTTCTGTGCGTTCCCCATTTAAAATCCAGTTTTTGCCACCTTCGACTAGAGGCCGTCCTTTTAGGCCGGCAGGCAGTTCACTCCGACCCAAAAGCCACAACTTGCTGACGACGGTGACCTGATGCATGTTTGAATGGTCAGACCAAAAAATGGATGATTAGAACGAAGGATGAGAGGAAAACTTTCAATTTAATCACGACTCTGTGTTGCTTTCGAGTCACTACAACTCAACGGGCTCCATATATCAACATTACCAACTGATCCTTATTCAATTCATTAGACAGATATTCTTCATGATTCCCGATGCTACTTGTTACCGAGAGGCTAGAGGAGCACGTGGTTGTGGTAAGTGTGTGTGTGTGTGGAAGAGAAAGTATCTGCAGAGCTTCCACCGACGTATCAAGAGGAGATGGGAGAGGAAATGCACGTCAAGACATGTGATCCTAATGAAGTTCTCGCACTTTTGAGCTGCGGGAACCCAACCGGTCCCACACAAACACGCACACGTGGGCTACGGACGCACAAACTTCCACTCATAGAGGAGTGGGAACGAGCATGCGCATTGGCGCCAATGCGCTATCCAGAGCTTATTAGCTTTCTCTCCGGACGCTACTGAGCGTTAGCGTGCTAGCTACCTGCTGCCGCCCTTCGCCGCGCTCATGTGTCGCCCTGGAGGCGTACACGCGCGCCCATCTCGGCTGTCGACAGCAGTTTGAAGGATATTTTTCAATCAAAAGTTTTCTGAACCTCCAGTTTAGCACCTTTTAACCTCTCAAAGAGCCCTGGGATGAAACGGGTAGTGGATGTTGGCCACGGTTCACACTCCAGTTCCCCAGATCTCCTCCCTCTGAAGGTCCATACTCTACGTGCAAAAAGAACTCTCCACGTGCATAGTCACTTTTGTAATATAATGTATATCATTTATCAGTGGGGGGTATGTACCCACAATGACATCAATTTATGTATTATAATCTATGTACTAAATCTTAATCCTAACATGTAGATGTGTGCTATTAAATATGAACTATTACTCATCTTGCCAGGATAATTTCAAGATATGAAAGTATTAGTTCTGTCAACCCACTTTGGAAACTTCTGGTGAGGAAACAACGTATCATCCATTCATCTTTTGTCATCTGTCATCCATAATTGATTTTTAATTTTAGCTCCTCCATTTCTATTGCACATTGAATAAGTACAATAGTGTCCATCAACTCCTCTGTTACAGAATTGAGGGAAATTTGGTCCTCGTGACGACATCTTTTGAGTTGCTTATTTTTGCTCCCTTTCCCCATTGTGACTGCACTGAAAACTGAAAAAGCTGATCATATTAATATGTAGTTTGGGACACTGCCGCCGATGGCGCCCTGCTGGGACCATTTAACACGTCTGCGTTCCTCTCTTTGTGTGCGCGTCGCCTCAAACCAGAGCTCTCGTTAGTTTTTTTTTCTCCACACCCTGGATTTTTTCCGCACGTTCACGGTGTTTCTATTAGAGTCTCTTTTGTTGCAGTGGCTTCATCATCCACAAGGTGCTGGGAACATTTGGAAAAGGCTCAGGTGGTTTTCCAGTGAAGTGTTGCAGCAATGATGCTTCTAACGAACAGTTTGTTCACCATGTCAAGCAAAAGGATTGATGTATTCCTGAACCTGTTCTTTGGTTGCATGAACCGAATCAAGTACGTTTCTGTGTAGTTGAATGGATACTTTTATACGAAGACACACGTCATCCCTGCAGGTATAATGACACTGACCGGCAGCAATAAATGTAAAACATAATACAATAAACATACATAATAAAGAAAAACACATTATAGCCACGGCTATAATTACATTATCAACAATGTGGAGGCTCAAACTCATCTACAGTGAGGATAATTTGATGTACCGTTATTTTCTCAAAGAAAAGCAAAAACTTTAGTTTAATTTAATTTCGCTAATGCGATGGATTTGGTTCTGTTTCAGCCTCGGTCCGAGGCCCAATCAACATACTTTTCACAGGCATGAATTTGAAAAGCAAACAGATGCTCAATTATAACGTTTTCCATGTTAACCTTGCAGTCTTCTCTTTATTTTGTTATCGTGTTGCTAAACACATGTCCAGCTTGGTGGCCCTCGCGCCCCCCCCCTCCCCCCGCAGGGCCCCAAATGCTATCTCTGACATGCCCCACTCACATTGTGTAATACTGTATTTCGTTAAAAAAAATCAGAGAGAGAAAGAGAAACCGAGAGAGAGTCAGAGCCCCTCATTGCGTCCTCCCCCCCCACCCCCCCCGGGGGAAGGGTACCGGCTCTGGGGGCCCGGAGACATTCTCACTCTCAAGGTCGGCCTGTTTTGGTTCCATGTCGGCGTTTTTTTTCGTTAAGCCGCAGGATTCAGGAGCGAAAGATGGGCGTGACGGTTTTATGGAGGTCACAAAGTAACTTTACACCTCCCTCCATTAGCGTCATAAAGGCCCGGATCCATCACAAAGGCCCGGATCGATCATAAAATAAATAATGTTGCTCACACACTTCATTATCACACTCCAGGTTGTTCAGAGGAAGAGTACGAGGAAGGCTGTGAGCTCATTGTTATTATCAACTTCAGACGTTTTTTTCTTCAAAATGGCTGGAATATGATAATTAATCATTATATACATACTGAGATGTAAGTACACAACATCTAAGCTTTGTGAATTGCTTTTAGGGCGAAGCAATCTAAAAATAACCAGATGGTAAGCAGCTTTCTCTACAGTACGAACGTCATCTTTTTTTATTGTAGGTCCATTATTTTATTGCTGGACTCGTTGTTTCTAATTGTTTTCTACAAAAACATTGTGCAACAACTACGGTACACAAAGAGACTGAATAGAGTGGTACTTTTTTGTTCTGTACTTGTGTATCGTGTATTACGTCCAATGTGCGAATGTTACGAGATGTTTGAGTAGGCTTCATTGATGGCCAGGGACAAATCATGACTGCAGTCATTTATTGGTCAATATCCCAGCTGTTGATCTAATAAATGAAATCCGATTAGATGCACAGAGGCTGCGATTACTTATTTATTTCCACGATTCTCCGTTTTTTTTTCTGCTGAAGAACCAATTTGGGCTCAAAACTCTCTGGTTTACTTGCTACAGACTAATAAACATCGATCCACTGTTCTTTTTAGCCATGTGCACGTGAAGCCACGATGCAAAGTGTTTGAGAGACTTGTGTCTCAAGCAAAAACCAGCTTCCAGACCTCAGAATCTCAAACACCAATTCTTCTGGCTAAATGTGTGCGCAGAAAGGAGCGAGGTGAGTGTGACATTGAGGGTGTGTTGCTGTTTGTGTGTAGGTCTGAGGGGGCGGGGTCAGCCGGTCACTCCTAGAGACCTAATTAGAGAATAGAGAGAGGTTGGCTGCTCAGGGGAAGGAACAGGACATTTGTTGAAGGATATTGTGTTTCTCTCCATATGCATGTGAGGATATTTAAAGGTAAACGGGGTTTTTTTGGGACTCGGGAGACCAGACAGTTTTTGTTTCCAGAATATAAACCATAATCAGCTGGCCTCAGTCAGCGCGTGCTTGTTTATTGCCTTCAGAACAGATGTTTGTTTTTTAGGACATCGTACACTGCAATTTCCATGAGTGTTATTTTTGCCAGCATGTGGAGTTCACATCAAACCATCGTGGGAGAAATATTTGCAAAAAAAATGATCTGTGGTGGGTGGGTAAAGGGCACTTTGGCTGTAGCACCACCATCGAGTATTAGTGCTCAGTAACTTCTTTAATCAGTCGAAAGAAGCTGTTCACACAACTTGAAGCAAAACGCTTGAAGCGAGATCAGAAGAACGAGCGTCTCTCCCCCTCCCCCCCCCGCGTGGAAATGGTTGATGCCGGTTCATCAGAGTGAGTCTCCTCTGAGTCAGAAGGCTCTCGGTTTTGCCCTCACTCACCCCCCCATTCACCGTCAGACAGGCGGACATGTGTGCGCCTGTAGGATGTGTTAATGCATTGAGGCCATGGCTGCTAGCGGCCCTTGTTCACTTTGAACACACGTTGCCAAAATGCAACGGCCGGAGAATTCAACATGCGATATCGGAAGCATTTCGTCTGCCGGGCCGAAAAGCTCCCAACGTGGAGCGTTTGAGTTGTTGTGGCTAACGGAACAAACTAGGGTGAAAGTGCTGACACAGCCAACGGTGTTTCCCCCGAGGCTTCGCCTGCACCGCGACGCAGAGCCTTTGAGAGGAAAATGCTCTCAGACTCATAAATAGCCCCTTTAGGTGAAATAAGGAAGGGAAAATAATTACCCAGCCTTGAATCAGCAGAGTGAATTAAGTCATCACCATCAATCACCCGGCGCTCCTTACTGCAAGCACTCAGGCGAGACTTTGAATTACCGCGAAGCCTGAAAAAAAAAAAAAAATCCGCTCAAAGGTAAGAAAACCGCCAGAGGTTTTGAAGCTGACCACAATGACTCTCATTAAAACGAAGGAAGTTCAGACCATCTAGGGACACTCAGCGGACCCCCCCCCCCCCCCACAAGTCATGTGAGCGCTACATGTGTCCAAAGAGCTGACTGCAGCCAGTGCATGCATGGGTGCATGTGTATGTGTATCCACAGCACATTGGGCGGTGGACGGGGTCACTCCTCGTCCACCTTTGCTCAACTTCCCAGTGCACCGCGTCGCCCAGTGCATGCCTGAGCATTTAAATGCCAGTGAGAATGTGACAAATGTGAGAGAACAGTCCGTTTTTAGGGTCATTTTGGCCTTTTTCTAATAATTCAAGAGGTATAATGGGACGCCGGGTTAGTTTACACAATGTTGATGGACGAAAAATGTTCAATATTTTTCTCCATCTCGCTCAGAAGGTAAAAGAAAACCTGCGTCTCTACATTATTCTACTGGTTTACTGATTTATTCCCCTTTCAGAACATCCTTAATGCCAAACAGCCCCGCCATGGAGAAAAGGTGTCTTCCTCTCTACAACTAATCACCCATTTGCCATGCTCTCTACATTTAATTTGACATGGAAAAGAAGATTAAGGGGGAGAAGGAGGCATGACTGCAGTGACAGCGCTGTGTGAATCCGTTCCTCGACTCGTACATTATCCTCCATCACGTTCTAACTGAGGAGCTAGAGACAGCAACAAGGTTAAGCGCCTGGTCTCCTTTAAAAAAAAATTTAAAAAAATGGGCCTCTTATCCTGAGACCATGAAAGACTTGAATTACTATAAGAGCATCTATAACGGTGGTGTGAAATTGAAGGAAATGAAGACGAAGTGAAGTTTAGGAGGCGTGCATGGCGAGGCTGGAGTGAAAAGCGCGTGGACAAAACATGCAAACGTGCTCGCAGGGTGTCAGGTTCACGCGTCTGAGCAGGTGTTTGCTCAGTGGAGAGATGTGAGAGGAACGATCTGGATGTATAGGGAGGAAAGAGAGAGAGTCAAGGTCAGAGAGTAATTAGGCTTTTTTTTTTTTTTTTTTTCCTGTCGGACCAGGGAAACGTTCAGGCCTTGGGGAGGAAAAGTGATTATATGGGAGTATGGGAGTAATTGAATTGTGTTGCGGAGCCAAGAGAGAGGATGAGAAAGAAGGAAAAAAACATAGACGTGACACCAGCAGTAGCTTCAAGTGGTCTTTCTATTATTTCAAATTCAAAGATCGAATCATGACGCAAACGACTGCAACGCAGGTGAAAAAAAAACATGGTGCTTTTTTTCAAGTAAAACTCGAACAAACATGTTGCTCATCGCTCAGATAGAAATCCTCCTTTTATCTGAAATAACTGGACTGAACGCATGCGAGTCCATCTCGGGTTGTGTGTTAAAATGCCCGATGTAAAAGTGACACTGAGCCACATTAACCAATCATCTGTCAGACGTTTTGTTGCACAGTAGCTCCAGGAGAAAAAAAACAATTAAATAGATGTTCGTCCCTCGCGGTGAGGCCTGCGTTTTGAGCTGCGACATCTTGACGAAAACTGTTGTGGGCAAGACAAATAAAAATTATTTTGCAATTTACAAATTTTACAGCAGAAACATCAAACTGCGACACTTTTAAATAACATAACATTTAAATAAAAACCTGCAGGGTTTAAAAAAATAAATCGGTGATTAACTCTCCTAATGCAAAAACTAAATGTTCTTATCCAGTAGGATTTGACAAATACAAAAGATGGACCACCATCAGGGGGGCATCCCAACCAACAATGATTTACTTCTCACGAATGATACCGGAGAGCCTGCTATTAACGTATTAATCACTAATAACCCTAAGTCTTAGCAGAATGTACACTATCCACGTCATTGTCAACAAATATTAAAAAACGACTCTCACAGTGTGTTTCCTCCGATGAATCCGATACTCACTCAGCCTTTGAGCCAGTTCTAAATAAAAGCAGTTCCAATGTTGGTGAAGTAAGTGGCTCATGAAATGCTCCCTTGTTGCACACGTTGGGCCGATGGCTTCTTTCCTCTGTTTAGAGATGGATATCATCAGCTCCTCACAGCAGATTGAAGGCGCTACTGGTGAAGGTTTTATAGGCCAGTTAATCGCAGCCGAGTCCATTGACTGTCTGAATGTGTAAATAAGACATTGATCCCCCCCCCCACGCCCCCTCAGAGTGAGCCCCTTCAATAAATATGACGAATGAATTAGTAATGAGAGGAAATAGGCTCAGAAAGGAAGGCTACGGGGAGGGGAAGTGAACGGATGAATGGCTCAGCGGGAAGTAGAGGAAAGGAAAGCGGTGTGGGAGAGAGGAAGCTAGAAGGAAGGACACGGGACGGGGGGGGGGGGGGGGAGGAATCGTGACGATGGGAGCATTGCTTCTATTGTTTTTGTAATCATATTTTCAAACCAATAAAGGTTTTTCATTTTCAGACTTACAAGCAGCCATATTGCTGCTATTGTCTATGCAAACGAGTGCCTCCTCCCCACCCCCCTCACCCCCTCACCCCGTCCTCCCCGTCCGACCCCGAGCTCCGGTAGGAATTGCAGCTGATTATGTGAGTGTAATTGAATCCGTGTGATACGGGCCGCGTGCACGGCTGCTGCATCGATTGCGCTGAGGCTAATTTAATATGCACTTTATCACCTGCGCGTGGAACACTTTCTCTTTGTCCGCAATTACAGCCTCGCTTTCACTGTCACACCCCCCCCTCCCCGCCCGGGCCGTATAAACTGAACCCCGGGTGCACACCTTTGCATGTTGGACTTTGGATCACATGGGCACGACTGGAATGTATAAAATAATTTGCATAAAAAGTAACATTATTTTTACGCCCCGCCACTCTCCTTCTTCCTTTCCTGCTTTCAAATTGCAATAATCTTTGTTGAATCACTGTGTTTACTGCATCTTATCAGCAGTGAATGTCTTCTCTGTGGATTGCACTCTGTGTCACAGCATCTTTCTTTACTCAAGCTGCCGAAAAACACTGTATTTGCTACATCGCGTTGCGAGAAAATCAGAAAAAACGTTTCCCTTGTTTCATATTCTGTCCTCCTCCTCCTAGTGTGTGCAAATGTATCTTTTGCTATTTCAATGCAAAGTACTCCGCCTGTGAGAGTGGGCCGTGTTGTGTGCAGTGAAGCCAGAAAACATTTTAAATTAGTAAAAAAAAACAACGAAACGTGGCTTTTCTCGTTTAAGGATTTGTCCCCTTTGAGGAGGGATCCTCATTTCCCTTCAAACCTGGCTCGACGTTAAGTGAAATTATTTCATCACAAACCCGGAGATGAATGAAATCCCTCAAGGAGGCAGCGTTTGTTGGTTATGATTCTCGGCTGAACCGCTGACGTGTGTGTCGAGAGTCCGGAGATGCCACCTCACTCAGCTCCAGCTCCATAGAACGAAGGATTTAGAATTTCTGCTTTTTTTTATTAGCTATTAGACAATGGAGAGGGATACGAAGGGGAAAGCTGGCTGGACAAAGGTCAGTAGAAATACACCAGGCACCTTGAGGAGCTGAGCTGTGACGTTCCCTCGTGGGGGAATCTGGCTCTTTTATGTGAAGTGTCTGGCAGGATTGTGAAGGTTTCAGACTCTCATTGATTAAATTACCATTTACCAACAGTTGTTGCAGAGTAGTCCCCCAGGTGCTTCCTTACAACCTGCAACCTTTCAACGACAAACGAAATCAACACAAATACCCTGATGTGTAAATCTGTAAACAAACTGACAACCGGTTGTTAATGTCGGCAAATCGCGACTTGAGAGGGTGAGAAAATGCAGCACAGACCAGATCTAACCTTTCACAATAAAAGCCCTCAGTGCCCTGCATTCCTTCACTTCACTTCCTTCACCCGAATCATCGCTGTCCCCCGAGGGCACGCCCCGCAGAGCAGATGCGGATGTTGGTGCAGGCCAACGTGCACGCGGTGAGAATGCCGACATCTCGTAGGGAGCCCTGACCCACAGACGGGCGCAGATTTACAGTTTCATTTAGAGCGCCCGAGGTTGTTTGCAAAAATAATGGCCCGCATAAGTTCCTCGTGAGCTGCGCGTCGTGCCTATCTGCACCAACATCTGTACCAACATCTGCTTTGTCAATGAGGTATTTTATTTGACTCGTACTCACTGGTCATTCATTGCCTTCAGTAATTTACATGAGCTATTTATTTTCCTTCTCGTCCCCCACCCCCCCCCCCCCCCGGTCGGGGAGACGGCCCTCGCGGTGTCACACCAACGCCATCAGCAGCAGGTTCAGCGGCTGTGTGAGATGCCCTCTGTGACCCCCCCCCCCCCGATAAGCCCAATCTCCCCAACCAGCCGATCGAGTTGACCCGACGCTTTCACCACCATACAGAGAATATTTGATAGAGGTCAATGCGACACATCTCAGCTGTCTGACCCCCTGGATGGGTGTGGGGGGGGGTCTCAGCCAGAGTAAGCCAAGGAGAGATATAAAGGGCATGAGAAAGAGGTTGTGCGTGAATGGAAGTCACGCCAGTACAGGCGATTATTGGCATTTAATCACCGCGACAATCTGCCGGCCGGCCGGCCTCTGAAGATCCAGCCCGTCTCTGCAGAGACATCCAGAGAGACGCATCCTGTCTGAAGGGTATTGACTCAAATGGCCAATGATCTCAGGCCAATCTTTGCCGCTGGGCAGCTTTATGACCAAGGTCACATTTCTTATCACTAAACTTTGCCAGATGGGCAGCTCCAATAATATAGAAAAGGGTGCAGGGCAATCTTGTACACTGCCTCGTTTATTTTTATTTTCGGGACACATGGCTATAACTCTTTTTTTTTTTTTTTTTTTTACAACCACTTGAATGTTTCAGTTGAACAGCAATTTTTTTAAAACTCTAGCTAACCACCAAACGTATTCGTCGCTAGAATAGCAACAAGGTTGCACAAGCCCGTAGATCAGAAGCATCAGTGCAGAATACAATAAAAAAGCATCAGCTAATTTGCTAAGTGAAGTGAGGATTCATGCTAAAGGCGACATGCAGTAGGTTGTGATTGCCATCAGATGGACCTCCATGAATGAATGACGTGCAGTGTACGTTGGTTCTCACGAGCATTAGTGCAAGTTGTATTATGATTGACGTGGAGACGTGGACGAGGACTGCTGATGCTGTCTCTGCTTCGGGGGGGGGGGGGGCGGGGGCGCTGTTTGATGCCGTCTGCAATGCAAATGCTCCATAATTCGTCTTACGTAGTATTTTAAAGATGCTGTGGGAGCGGAGCTGCTCAGATGGATTTATGTAAAGAGATGCAAAGTGCTGCTGAATATTCATGGAAGTTAATTGATTAGGGCTGTGACTACAGCTGATGTCTGCAGGAAGGTTGGAGCTCTGACCACATCTGCCCTGACAGCCCATCATTCATCCCGGTGGATGGCATGGAGCCCCTCATCTCACGCAACACATTGTCTCCCCAAACTCGTCGGGTATCCCTCGTGGCCCCAGAATGCATTTCAGACATAGGAGACAGTGTTCTGATCCAAAGAAAAGGAGGAAATGGATCTACGGACAGGGGTCAGGAATCAAACATCATCCAAGTCAAAGAGATAGTACAAAACAGTGATAAAACTCCTTCATGAGCATGTATCACCTCGCGATATACGAGTTACGTGTTACGAGCCGGTCGGGACTACTAAGAGCAACAAAAAAAAATAATAATAATAAAAATATCTTAGGGGGGAGACGACAGATGGCTTGAGACAGGTGTAAAGGTGTGTTTAGAATGAATGTCAAGCGAATCAGGGATGCACACAAAGTACACTACACCCATAGAGACACGGCCTTGCTTTTGTCAAACAAAACCAAAAAAATAACCCGAATAACATGAAATGCTCATCCCGGAGCTGTTGTACTTGGCATGAAGACGAATGGAAATAAGGAGACCGCAAACCACAGCTCAGTGACCTTCCTGCAGAAGCCTTGATTCCATTCATAATAATCCCATATGCACATTTTGAAGTGTCGCATTAGAAAAGCTGTGTGGGAAAAAAAGAAAAAACACACATAAAACACTGGTGACCCGTCGTCACATTCGCCGGTGAAGGGCGGACTGAAGTGCTTTTATATTGGCGACGGAGTGACTTTTATGTGGACCAAACACTCGGCTGTGTAGATCGTGGATATGCTTTTACCTTAAATTACTAAGATGCATATTCATTATTTTAGCTTTTAGGAGTCTTCTTCATGCAACAAAACAGATGGCAGTTCTGGAGGAAATCTTCCTGATTTTGTAAAATCAGTAGCCTTGTTTATATTCAATTATTTTATGCAAAATTGTAGGTACAGTACCATGTGCACATGGACTGTTGTTTCAGTATGGAAGATGTAAAGAAATGCAGAGGTTTTATTCTCAAACCAATAATAAATAAGTCAATACTGAATTATATAAAGTCTCATGGGTTGTCTTGCATTTTGCACTCATACGCTTTGCAGCAGTAAGCAACGGCGAGATAATCGAGCAGCAATGTGCGACTACTTGTTGACTAATTATTCAATCGTTACTAGCTTAGCTCCACTCAGTGTCTCATTCAGGGTGAATTAGGAAGGACTCAGGCATCCGCTGCCCCCCCTCCCCACCCCTCCCTCCATCGATGCTTGGACAGTGGCGTCCCCGTGACGGCCTCTGCTGGTCGCAGGCTTTGGATTGGCTTAAAAAATGATTTTCCCCACCAGAGAGAAGGCTTCGTTTACGCCCACCCAAAGACCCCCGAGCCCGCACATGCAGAGCCCCACAAAGTCAAACACGCATACGCACACTGCTAAGCCTGTGTGTTTCCCTCCGCATTAAATGGGACTTAGTACACAGAATAATGGCGTCCTGGCTTCTTAGACAAGCCTAATCCACTTTCATGCTATAGCACTCTGACGTGTCAGGCCTTGTTCATCGTCCCTGCCTCATTAGTGAATGGAAACATCAATTAATCTTCTTATTAATGATTCACAGACTCTATATGCTAATTTCTCTTTCTCTCGTGTCACAAAATCCTTGCAGCCAAAGTCAACACGTTGAGATTACGTGCTGTTTAGGCGGAGCGTTTAATCACCAAGCCCCCTTTTACCTGCAGCATAAGTGCTGCATGACGTGTCACCCCCTCGTCATTCCCATGACATGTTCCCACATGTGACTTAGGTAGAAGGTCACGCTGTGCTTTATAGACAGTGTGGCTCTCAAGCGTATGATATGGAGACCATGTTCACAGTATGAGCCTCCTCTGATCTGTACCGCTGTGATGCTATTCGTCTTTTATCTACAGGCACAAAGTTTGTACCAATGAATAAATCATGAGAATGCGCAGCAGTGATCACACCCGTATATCCATATCTTGCAATAGTTATTGGAAATGAAATAAAACAGTTATATCTATACATGAAAAAAAAAGTAACATTCAAATGCACTTCGAAGACAGGTAACAAATAAAGTCATATTTCTAGAGCACATAGTTTCCATTATCTCGCATTCTTAATCACTAATTGTTCTGTCACTTTGTAAAAATGAAGACTTGAAATGACAGTATTGTAAAATGATGTGTTTTGAATTACAATACCTTTTACCAATTACTGATTCCTTTTTAGTTTTTAAATCAATATGTCTTGAATAATGGAGACTGATACATCAACTCAATAACACCACTCCCTTCATCCCCCCTTCTCTTATGTTGTATGCTAATCAGTTTCCTGCAGGCTACCTCCCATCTCTCTGCACACTAACCAGATTATCACACACGTCATGTCAAATTTTTGGGAATCAGGTTAGTGGGAACCATGTAAACACGTCCATCAAACAATTCCCCCATCTCGTCATTGGCACTCATCGTCGCTGTGTAACCTTCAGTCCTCTGAAAAGAGGGGAACGTCACACACTTACAGACAGATGTGACGCTTTTTGTCCGTTCAAGAGCCAATCGGTGCCAGACGTCACACATGATGCGACTGAGATTATCCTGCTGGCTCCTGATAAGTCAGATGAACAGAGATCGGCGGCCCCGACATCAGTGACTCCCCGAGTCAATATGGTGTGTGTTCATTTGCACTTTAATGAGATGCCCATTGATATGCACCACGGATGCGTGGAGGGTTTTATTCATTGCAGAATTTTCACAAAGTCAACCGCTGCGAGTTGATCCCCGCGTGCCGTGTATTAGGTATGAATCATCACTCCGGTGCAAATCACCGCCCGAAGGCCGCGATGGCGCCGCTAACGGGACGCCACCGGAAAAACCAGTGCGGCGTAATCAGGACCCCGGCCTTCTCCTCCCGCGATCCAATCAGAGGGGCGACGGACGGAGCAGCTGTCCGTGGTGCTGGAAATGAGGCTGATTACGTTCAGTGAGACTGAGAATATGTCCTTTTGATTTCCCTACATGTGGCATTCTGCCCACGCGGACACCTGGCGCGGCGTCGGACATCCTCCTCGCCATCGAGGGGTCGTGTATCGTGGAAGCAATCGACAGACGCACGCTTCTCCGTGCTGGCGTCCATCGGACCGCTTCCGACATCATTTGTGTTTAGTCGTTATTGTTGCATCCCTCACACGTCATTCTCCAGCGTTTAGAAAGAAAAAACAACAGGAAAAGCCTTTGCTTCCCGATTAGTGCGTTTGAAAACATTTGAAAGATTGGGCCGGCTTTGTAGGTCACGTCTTTAAATAAATAATTCAAAAGAAAACTGCGGAAATCTAAAACTCGTGCGTCATTATCGGCAGATGTACAGGATTTGAGCTCTGAGCAGGAGAAACAGGAGCCCTTTGTTTCGTCCAAGCAGGATACAGCAGATACACGCCGAACATGACCTGGTTCATCGGGGGGGGGGGGGGGGGGGGGTAGTTACATAACACAGGATTGACACAGTAACTGAGGAGGAGAAGCAGGTGCTGGGTTTTACAGTACGGGAGAATTACATTATGTGACAGAAGCTGTTAAGTAGACACACAGCTCAGGTATTGATGGAGCCGTGCGTTTTGAAGGAGGTCACAGAGACACACACACACACAATAAAAGTATCGCTCGCCTCGCGGCTCATGAGCAGAGGCGGCACTTGGCGCGATCTGCCCCTCCGCTATTTGCATGCAAATGACCACCTGACTCGTGTGCATAACCCCCCTCCCTCTTGTGTAGCATAATCCCCTTCTGCTGAGAGGATTTACAAACATGCACACATCTGTGCCACATGTTATCTTCTCCGCGGGGGTCACGTAGCGCCTCCTGAAGGCCCAGGACGCCTCAGTTCTTAAACATTGGTGGTGTGTGTGACAGGAGGAGGGGACGAAGGCCTCGAGCAGACGTCCCCCCTCTGTGATGTAGGTCTGAGCTTTGTGCTGGTGATATGAGCGCATGTGTGATTTGATAATGGGATGAAGCAGATGTTATTCGGCAGGATGCGATACAGCCAATGCTACCTCTCCATTGTTGACGCGTGTTGTGTACTTTTGGTGTTAGATGAGCCTCTTTCATTACTTTCCCTGGAGCCTTAAAAGTTCTACACACACTTCTCCCTCTGGGTCAAATTTTGGATACATAGATGTAGTAGATCCCGTAGAAGATAATGGAGCGGCAGATGGACCAGGACCTACCTGTTTGAGGTCCAGGGATTTGTTCAGCTCAAATACCTATTAGCGGACCTCCGTGAGAGCAGAAACAAGGAGGCTCTTTCATCGTTAATCCCATCCTTTGATTTTCAGCCCTAAGCCTAAAGAGCACAGTTTGAGCATAATACCCGGAGAGGCACTTGTTGAACATCTCTCCATATGAATAATATAGTACGGTTCCTTTCTGAGTGCCTAAAAGCATTTAGCGTCAGGGATCAGCACCGTTCACCAAATGGAGACAGGGAGATTTAAAGAATATCGGGCTGGTGGGAAAACAAGGCCTCAGAATGGAATGTGGCGCTGTATGCCAGATGTGTCTCTTGAAGCCCTCTCAACCCTTCAAAGGAATTCCTTTCAGGGAGAAAAGAAATCGGTAATAGATGGACCACCGTTTTCATTTTCATTGTGGATTTCCCTTTT
The DNA here is from genome assembly GCF_949316345.1 of Pungitius pungitius. Taxonomy (NCBI): domain Eukaryota; kingdom Metazoa; phylum Chordata; class Actinopteri; order Perciformes; family Gasterosteidae; genus Pungitius; species Pungitius pungitius. Next base: position 2,303,320 of record NC_084912.1, on the reverse strand, counting down.
GGAATGTGCCTTCATTTTAGACACGGATCACACGTTGGGCCACATCTGGATTAGATGCCAACGCAGGTACAGCTACTGCTTTTTTTTTAATGTAGAACAGTATCAGAGAAGATGTGTGACAGCCGAACATCTTTGAATGTAAATGTTCTACAAACCTGAATTATACACCTCTCGTGAAACCTTCCCATTCCGCTGCATTATTCCACTTGCATATAAAGGAAAACACAAGGTGGATTTTCGAAAGAAATGCTCTTTACTGTAAGACATTGTAATGCAAAATATACACTAGAGGCTGTGCTCATTAGTGTCCAAAGTCACTGGCACTGTGAGAGGGAACCATGTTCAATGGCAAACCTTTTCATTACGGGACAGAAACACATTTCATGGACTATTTGCCAAAGTAAAATCATCCAGAATATTTTGCATAAAATGCTTGCTTGACATTTCCATTTAGTTTCACTAAATGCTTAATTTGCATGAAAATAGAATCTGTCGCTTTGACAAAACAGTTAAAGAACACTTTGAAACAAAAAAAAAATCTATAATTAAATCCCAGCTGGAACAGAGCCATGTTCTTTACTGTTGAGGCGTATCTCCCACATGTCGTCTTCTTCTCTGTAAACTAAGATCAAAGGGAACTCAGTGGACCCCCGTAGCCCCTGGTGTGTGTGTGTGTGTGTGTCTGTGTGTGTAACACGGACAAGCTGTAATAAGGGATTGACCTCAAGATGGCGAGACAAGCGACCATCAGCGCGTAATGTCTCGAAACACACACTCGCGTGCACAGGCGAGGTGCGGGTAGGTGGGCAGGTTGCTATGGCGACCGTGTGAAGGTAGAGACAGAGAGGGAAAAGAACGTGAGAGGATTTAAATGACAAAACACGTAGTAGAGACCTGGAATTTCTCAAATAAGTGAACACTCAAAAAAAAAAAAACATTGAGCGCAGGCAACAATGAAGCCAAATTATTGATAAATCAGACCAATCTACATTGCTGAAAAAACACTGAAGTGTATTGGAAGTGATTTATTTCAAGGCCCCAGCGCCTAATGGTGGAAACAAAGGAGAATTGAAAAGCCGTTAAAGAAGAAAACGCCAAGGAGATGTTGAATGGACCATGGGGAGCAGCAGCGTGATGCACGATCCGTGGATCAATGGACACGAAGCTCAAGTCACTCAAGTCACATCAGAAGACAGCTGGGCTACTTCTGTGCTCATTTGCCAATTCTTTTCATTGATCCTACGGGGGGGGGGGGGCCCACAGGCTCCTCCTCTTTGTTGCCGGGGTTGTTTCGTGTCGGATGAAGCGTTTTTACCAATGAAGAATGTGTCTTTCCCCTCATGAACGGGGGCTCTTTTGTTACACGTCCTCCCGTCTGCAATGTGTCGTATGACAAAATATAACAAAACCAACACAGAAGAAGCTTCGACGACCGTGATTCACTCTCAACAAAAACCTTTTCATCGGGGGGGGGGGGGGGGGCAAAAGCATCCTATTCTGATTGTTGTTGAAGAGCCACAGTGGTGCTCAGAGGAGACGAGCCGTGTATCCGTCCACGGCCCCCGGCTTGCGTGTGCTGTAATAAAAGAACATACTTACACTTGCATACACTTGCTTCGAATGAATTATCTTGTAGCGATATTCCCCTACTTCGCTTGTCATAGCAAAGCCAAACCACACACAGACACACACACACACACACAGACTCACCCACTGGCCTCCTCTCTGTTGCATGATCTTCTTCTCATTCCATCAAACCTCTCTTTCTCTTTGCTCTGATCCGCGATATCTTTGGTTGCCAGTTGCTTAGTTCAGTCACATGCGTGTATGCGTTTCCCCTGCGTGATCACGTGTGTGTGTGTGTGTGTGACTTTCGGAGGATGGCAGAGGGCCCGAAGGCCCAGTCTTCCCATTGAGTCGATCAGGGAGTGAGACGGGGGTTTCGGGGGCTGTAATGTGAGGAGCTCTGAGCGCCTCTGATAAAAAACATTTTTTTTAAAAGCTTCACGCCCACAAATCTCTCTCTCTCTCTCTCTCTCTCTGTTCCCCTCTCTCACCGTCTTCGGTTGCTGCTCTGACCTTGATGCCGAGTAAGATTGCTCTTTGTGGGAATTCTTTGCTCCCCCAGTTGCTCCCTTTTAAATGGCCCTGGCTTCCGTCTAACTCACTGGGAAATATATGCAAATGGCGTTGCGGTGCAAACACGCCGTGCACCCAAATAGCCGCACTCAATCACGGGGTTTTTTTTTTTATTTGCTCTTTGCGCACCGCAGACGACTATCACCAACAGGGTGGTGAGCTTTGTTTGTTGCATATAGGTCCTGTGATTTAATAACACATTTCCCTGTATCACCAAGCGGTTTGGAGTTGGAGGAATAATATTATTGAGTGAGTAATGTCTCCATTGGTGCTTCTGCTTCTGGCGGCTGACGATGTCATCATCTCTTTGTCAGCCGGATTTGCACACCGACAATTTGTAAAAAAAATGCCGAGGCAAAGTTACTGAGGCAAGTAACGGGAGAGGAGTATCTCGAACCTCAACGTCTTCGTGGGTTTCCGAGACGTCACGAGGACCCGAGACCCAAATTGCACTCAATTTAAGAGGGTCAGGAGGAGTTTGTCACAGCCGAGAGCCTCGCCATCAGCTCCGATCATGTAGTGGCTCATGATTACTAGGAAATAAAAGTGCTTTTTGCCACTCGAGGAGCGTTTCTGCTCGTTAGATGGTGAAGGGTTACACAGCTCGGCGTCGGTATCATATCTAAACACATTTTTGGGTTTGGGTCCATTCAAGTTTTCAGGGGTTGCAAAGACCTCAAAGTCTCATCCGACCTCCAACGCGAGATTCATGAAATGATCAAATAGACCGTGAAAAAGTGTCTTTTCTACATACTGCACCCACACATGACCTTTTGTCTAATGGCCACTTGGTCGTGCCCTGCATTTGAGCGTATTGGAAAGTCATTTTCAAAATGCTAAAATGTGAGCTTCAAATCGTTCATTCTGACAATCACAATTGAGGACATTTTGCCGCGTGTGTTGAAAGACAAAGATTCATTCCTTCTGTTTGCCTCACGAGGTCGTCACGTGTAATACTTTTGTCAATCGCCGATGCATTTGCTAAAAACTCTCTCTTCCTTCACATCTGGTTCAGTCTGCATCAAGTCCAATTGACAACATCTGGCTCTTTAGCTGCTACATGCCCCCCCCCCCACTTCATTCCGTAGATACTAACTCACCCTGTCCTGGCATGGCTTGTATACAGGAACTGGGATAAATGGGACGGGACAAGGCTTAAACCATGAGTTAAAGGATGATTCTCCGTAGCTGCGTCATCCTCCGGACACGTGTTTATGTCACGTATGCAAAGTGTCAAATGAAGCCCAGTGTTGTGTTCTCATTGCACGACCTTGGAGTTTGTATCCAGTGTCTTTGTGTGCTGCTTGCTGCTTTGTTTTGGGGTTGTTGTTTTTTTCTTTTAGCTCGTTCTCCAGTCTGCTGGAGATGAGCCCCGGATAAGATCTTCTCATTTATTATTCAATTAAAGATTGCTGAGGTCACAGCAGATCATTAACCATGGAGGTTATTTCAAAGGAGGGAGACACAAACACCCGAGACGCGGGCCGACAAAGAGAGGACACACACAAAACGACTCCCTCCTGGTGCCTTTTACTCATTAAACTAAAGACACTGGGGAAGAGCTATTGGGAAGTGCTCTCTTAGACAGAACTGACCTCAGCTCGGCTAAAGCACAAAATCCTCTCGTTTCACAAAAAAATAAAACAGAACGGAAACGTTTCCTTTTGCCAACAGCGTAAATGTCCTCATGACTTCAAATGGTACAAATAGAAAAGAGATAAATCTAGAAAACACACGCAGCTGTTGATAAGCCGAGTCCGTGTAGATGTGCCTTCAGGATGAGGAACAAGCCGAGAGCTCACTTTAGTCTCCATGGAAACATATGTGGAAATTTCTATCAAATGGATTGGAAACATTATTCTTATTCTGATAGCTGAGGGGACGGCGGTCCGAGGTGTGAGAACGGACCAATTAATCTGGAAGTTCTGCACAAAACTGTGTTTTCTTTCATTTTAGTTTTTCTCTGTGTCAGTGGAATTTAATCCAAATAAAAATGTACATTTCAAAGACCACAATATGACAAGAGCCGTTATATTCTACAGGGATATTGATAATAATATTGATGCTCTCCCAATTGAAATCCAGTCAAAGCCACCAAAATGACAAAAAAAACCACTTCTCAACCAGAGTGCTCCTGCAGAAAAGCGTGCACAGTACATCTGTATGATGGCTGTGTTAATTGTGCTGTGCAGGATCTCAGGGCAGATGGGTCCAACTGGGAGCTCTTTGGTGGCAAATTCAGGCGATTAGCGTGTAAAAAAAAGTACATATTCATGAATGTGAGACATAGGATGTTTAGGAGAGACCTCAGCAGATCTGGTGAATATTAAGGCTGCGTTGGCGGTGGCCTTTGTGCGTGTGTGTGCGTGTCTGCACAGACAGCGAGGAATGTAAAAACAAAGCGTTGGAGTCGTTCGCCCATTGAGGTCGGGAGGCGAGCGAAAGGAAGCGGAAAAAAAACAAACAAGTGAGACGCTTTCATTTGAGGAAGTGGGAGGTGTGCGTGGATTGGTGGTTGCCCGGGTAACCAACTTTCACGCTGCTCTCACCTTCAGGAACGGGGCGGCAGAGGAGAAATTGGTGTGAACGTTTTTAATGAAGCTTTTGATTGCGGTCAACATGCCACTTATCGCTGCAACGTGGCCATCGACTCCCTATCAATTTCTATTTGCCATGCTTATACTTTGTTTACCTTATTTATGTATAAAACCACTTGCATTCTAAATGAAGAAGTTCTCCTTCGCCTCGCAATGAACGTCGGTTCAAGACCCTCTCAATTTAAATCACATTTTGTTGTAATATTTCCAAACAAATCACAGACTCAGACATTTCTCTTTGCACCCCGTTTGCAATCCAAAAGATTATGTTCACAGTTACTCAGGGTTAGCGTCCTTCTGAGCCTGGAAGCACCTTGACATGACAGCGGCGTTGATAAGCAGCCCAATTACCAGCAGAATACTGTAGGTTCGGAGAAAATCCCCTCCTTAAATCCTGTGCTGGCATCCACAACAATAATGGCTGCATTGTTCCTGCCAAAGGGATAATTAAACCTGAAGTGCTGTGTGCTCTCTCCCTCGCGGCTCTTCTCTCCCCCCCCCCCCCCCAGTCGAAACTGGGACACTGAAGGAGACGACACACTCCGCCTGGAAAGGGGTTATCGACACGGAGTGAGCTGTGTCACCGGGGTCCCGAGGTCCGGATGGAGGTTGACGGTGAAGGGGGGGGTTCGGTCATTTGACCCCCGCTTGGCCACTTAGTGCCAATCACTCAGGGGGAGAGCAGGGCAGGCCAATATTCTGGTTCCTCCCTCTGTCTCGCCGTAGAGAATGGAGGGTTCTGCCGTGTGACAGAGACCACCAAACAGCCCCCACCCCCTCCCCCCCCCACGCACGCCATCATAACTCACTTGCCAATGAGCGAGGGGCGTTCTGGCCTAAATTAGCCCGTGACTTGCTTTGTCACAAATGGCTGCGATTGGGCCACAAACAGCGCACCAGAAGCTGCATGTCAACGAGAGGGCGGTGTGGGACTGCGTGTCATGGCGGGCGGGGTGCAGCATCGACTCTCGCGCCTCGAGCCTCTGGCCTCACTTGAATGCATCCTTGGCAACGACACACGGCGCCGGGTAAGTCGTATCGAGGGCTCTCGCGTTGCGCTCTGTTTCCGCCGTGGACATGTGACCTGCGGCGCGATGCGTGAGGACTGTGTGCGCGTGCTTTGTCATTCCCCTTCATCTTCGTACTCCCCCCCCCACCACCCGTCACTGGAATTACTGGAAACGACTTGTCTGTCCGTCAGGGAACACACCGATACGCGCTGACAGCCTGTTTCCGTGGCGACTCGGGGGAAAATTGTCGCCGAATGCTGAAAACCGAAGTAGGATTTTCATGTGTCCCTGGTTGTCATTTTGCTGAGTTAATAAGTCAGAGGCTCAGGGTTTGAAGGGAAGTTATTGGTTGCTACAGGGAACCTGCAGAGGACCGAGGTGGGAGGGAAAAGTAGCGCTGGCTTCTGTTCGGCTCTGAAAGAACAAAACCCGTCGGATTATTCAAGAAGACGGAGACGAAGTGGAGTTAAAAGGGGGAAAAAAACCCTGTTGCTCTTCATTAAAAAGCCTCTTTATTTATCAACCCTCCATATCGCTTTAAAAATGATACCAAGGGAAGCCATGAGTCTCCCTGTCACACCACACGTTTGTGCTATGAAGTATTGTCTTTCATTTGATGTAACAAATATTTGCAAAAGCGATGCATTGTAGGCACAGCGACGATGATGCGTCCCTGTGGATCATGGCCCGTGCAGAAATACTGATACTTTGATTTGCAATTTCAACTGCAAGGACACTTGCGTCCTTGCAGCCCAAAGCAGAGACGCAACCCTCAGCGTTCAAAGCCGAGCAGAAAGAAGCAGACAAACAAGCTACCAACCGCCCTGATGTAAAGTAATACGTCCTTTCCCGGGGTCGGAGAGAGGCTCTTGTCGCAGGCCGCGACCTCGTAGAGGTCAGAACGCCGCGCGCTCTTAGCGACGCTCGTGTCCGTCTGAGACAGCGAGGAGGCAGCCGGCAGAAGGACACGTCTGGTTATGGATTCCCGCTCACACTCAGGGGGGCTGGTGGTCCTCCGGCTGGGGGGGGGGGGGCGAGGCTCACATCAGGCAGGTGCTTGTTTATGAGAGCAGTTAACACTGGATCAGAGAGGCTTAATGGCGAAACACTCACACCGGCTCAGATAAACAAAACACACACACACACACACACTCTCCCAGCAACGCCATTGTTTGGAGTTGCTTGTCCCTTTATGGCTGTGCAATGCTCTGTAAACATCCAATGCAGCCTCTCCAGGATCTCGTGAATATACCTCGGGATACATTTTAGTCGGCGGTAGAAAAGATTACGGATATTTATGAATTCACAAATAGTCATAATGTGTGATATGTTCCAGTGGGAGTGAAATGAGTCACAGGTTGATAAAAAATGACCCGTTACTGGCCGTTCTCATTAGCAGCTGCTTGCCTGAGCGTTTAGAACCAGCAAGTCGATTCAATTAGATTCTCTTTCAATAGATTTACCTTCAGCTAAACAGGACAGAGGATTAAAATTGGGAATAATTCTTCTAGTTTGGCCATTTGCCTTTTTGGAAGAATTTAAAATGATATTACTAAATGCATTATTGTGCTTCTGTACAAGTCATTTTATTAAAAACAGTATCCCAGATCTTGTGTACAAATGAGCCACCTGTTGTAAAAAAAATAAAGACCCCTTAGGTCCACACCTCCCCAGCAAAGATGACAACAGGTTTACTGGGGATGCTAAAAAAAAACGAACCGTATAATACAAACCTGCGCGCGCACACACACACACACGCACACAGAGCTACTCATCCTTGACTGTGAAACCAGGTTGATGTGGGACAGCCCGTCTCCTGCAGCTCACACCGTGCTGACAGGCTCATTACGGTGGAGCCAGAGCGGAGACCTTGGTGTGACGCAGCCAAAGTCATCCGGGGCCGGCTCTCCGTCCCACGCACTGTGCTGCAGAGACACCCCCCCCCCCCAACCCCCTCCCCCCTCCCCCGACCCCCCCCACCATCAGGCATCAGGCCTTCGTTAATGAGCTTTTTGTCAAGCATCCCGATTTATTTTGGTCCACCACGGCTGAATTTTTGTCCTGAAGCCAAAAAACTAATAATAATGGAATAAGGATGGGAATGTGCTTCGCTTTACTCAGTATTCTGGGACCAATCGCCCCAAAAGAACTGGGCCTAAATTGTTAAAGTCATCCATCACCCCACTGTAAGATGGCATCAGTTGCACCGAAAGGAGGGAGACATCTAAGAGAAGGTGCCGGCTGCCTTGTGTTAGCATATCACTCCGTTTCCGGGGGTCGACTGGCACGGCGGTGCAGATCATAGGAGCCGACTGCCGCTGCAGGGATTGGCCATAAATCCTTCTCATGACTCGCGACTGCACGACGCCTCCTCTCCCTTTAAATCTCTCACCTCACCTGCTTTTATTTCGCCTCCTCCTTCCCTCCCTCCTTCCCTCCCACCTGGTTCCTCTGGATCCCTCCCCTCAGGCAGGCAAAGCAAACACGCCGCTCTCTAATTGCCAACGTAATGGTGCTGCAGTCCACTCGTCTCACCTGCCTAATTAATACTACAGCGCCCACCCCCCCGCTGCTCTCTTATGACCCCTCAAGCACGTCGACACGAGCGCGCACACACGCACACATGTGACCACAGGAGAGGACGACGCAAGCTGGTGAGTTCATATCAAGCACCTTCACAGAGGGGTAAAAAGTCAATCAAGGGGGATGGAGCCAAACGAGGAGCAGGCGGAAGAGGCGCTGGGTTCTTATTCTAATGAGCAAAGGGTCAAAAACAAAAAGGACTTGTCGGGCGAGTGCAGCCGCGGGAAGTAAAATTTCAAAATTAAACGGGTGAACAACTAAATTGGAAGGAAGCCTGTTGACAGCTTCGTTCATAGTCAGCATGACATGGAGCGTGTGGGTTGGGATCGTTTTCAGATCATTTGTGCAGTTTAACAGGACTCGCTTATTTATAGTGTGCTTCAAGTGTTGCACCTCTCTCCCTCAGAGGACTGACAACCTCCACCAGGGAGGCACGGAGATGAAAAACCACCGTAATCTCCTTTGTTTTGTTGTTGAGCCTCATTTCTATGAACCCTCTCTCTCTCTCTCTCTCTCTCTCTCTCTCTGTCAGCCTCTGCCTCTCGTCCTCTGCGGGATCAGGGTGTGTTTCCCGGGTCTTTTTGGGGTCACATCCTCCGCTGCATGGTGTCCGGTCCTGAGGCACCACGGAAGTCTTGTTGTTGTCTGCGTAACGGTTTTCAGTAATTATTTCCTCTCCTTCGAGTCCTCGCAGCAGAGCTTCCCTCCTCCTTGTACCCTTTAAAGAACGCTGCCGACGACAGCTTTGTTTCTTGGAGAAAGGTTCACTTTTGTTTCCGCTTCCCGTCCTCCGCGGTCTGATGGCTTTTGTAAAGTGTGATGCATCGCTGCTGGCGTTCCAAATCAATGGAGGATAAAAGGTGGGTTTCACTGTAATCTACGCTTCTTGTTCGAGGTGGTTGATTGCTCCGAATGAAAAGCCGACACGAGGCCCTCGGTGTTCTAAACATCAACTCACTTTTGTCGCTTCTATAGCAAAATGGAAAAAACCTGTCTGAGGGGCAGAATTATTCTGGACAGAAGAACGGACCTTGTCTTGTGCTTTAAAGCACATTGTGCTCTCTTCAACAGGATTGACAAACTGGTCAGAAATGTCTTCTATTGCTTCTTAGAGGGCTGTGAGGTAACTTTATACGGTAAGGAAACAATTGAAAAGTGATGCATTTATGCCTTTTTCTTCATAGTCTCAATGCTCATCATCTAAGCCATTGGCTCACATTGTGTGCAGAATTAGCGGAAATCACCCGAAACTCAGACAGAGACGGACAGCAGAGCAGCAGAGCTTCTTTTAAAATGTCTGACCCTGGCGCAATAAAGTGAGGACTGGGAGACAATACCACTTTAGTCCACAGGGGGCGCCAGACTCACAATCAAACACAAAGTCCTCCTACTAGCTTCTGGTAAAGCATGTATAGCACGTATAAAATAAGCTACAATGACTGTATTTTATTCTATTTTTGTGAAATAATTTATTACGGTTTCCGTCTCAGCCTTTGTGAGCTGGAGCGCGTCAGGTCGCGGGGGGCGGGGGGGGCGGCGTGTGGAACTTAGCAGACGCGTTGAATCACCTTTCATTTCCCAACAGGCAGCACAATGGAGCCACCCGGCCCTCGTTCCACATCCCGTCTGAATACCTTTTTATTCCCTCCTCCGTGCCGCGGATATTCTCCGCGCTTTCATCAAACACGTGAAAAGCCATCCTTTTTCATTTGAGGGGTTCACTGCCGGGATACCAAGGACACCGAAGGTCATCACTTTAGGGTGTGTGGGGGGGGGGGGGTGTGGGAATGAAAGCAAATCACATTACGCTCCCTCTCCCGTTGTGCCCGACAGCTTTTCTTTCAGTGATCATCTGTTGTCTGAGATGCCATTTGCCAGAACACCCTCTCCTCCCGCTGCCAGTGGGCCACGATGTACACAGGAGTTATTATTAGAGGTGACGTAGATATTTGGCTTTCCTGTGTTTCGATATCAGCTGTTACATGCGATATCTGAGACACTGGAAGGGATTTTTTTTTGCTGTTTTTTTTTATCAAGATTCTGACATCCATCGCTCAGGCTTAGAGAACAGTCTATGGCAAATCTTTAATCATCACTTTGGGGTAATAATCCTATGAAAGATGGTTATTCCATGTAATATAATCCTCCTCTGTGGCCCAAGGCTGTGTTTTGATTAAACTGAAAATCTTTCACATAACCTGCAGGTAACAAACCGATAAAAAAAAAGGCATATACAATCTACATTAAACCCAAACTTTTTCAAATATATTTTTCATATGATTGATTATATGCATCATAACATTCTCGCCTCAGGCCAAGTTGCATAATACAAAAGATGCAACCATGCGTGAAAAAACAAAAAACATCAGCAGTCAGGATGAAGGATAATAATATTGAGCAGTTCCATTAGGAGAGCCGGCTACTTTTGACAAGTTTGGGTTCTGATTTAACAGATTTAGCAACATGTTTGACAGGATAATACAATAATCTGTCCCCATTCAACTCTCTGCTCACACCTGTCAGCTTCTGAGAGGAGCCAAAAAACGGCAGCTTCTGCTTTGTGTTGGCAGCGTTGGACTCGCCATCAACCGCTCTTGACGTGGAACATTTCCCCCCCCCCTCTCTAAAAATAATTAGCTTACTGTGTGTGTGTGTGTGTGTGAGAGCACCTGTAAGCTTCACACCCACTTACAAAGCTTACAGGTGCTCGGTGTAAGCAGCGCTTTCCTATTTGTGCGTTTTTTTAATTCAGCCCGGTGTGCTCAATTAAAAGTGAATTAAATTAATGAAATTAAAGTGGTGAAAAATTTCCTAAAGATGATTTTCTTTTTTAAAAAGATACATAATCCATATACCTGTTATACGTTGTAATTATGGTTGGTAGAAGCACGACACTTTATTTTCACACAATTATTAATATATGTATATATATATGGTTCGTTGAATCATTTTAAATGAATATGTCGGCTGAATACTTTCCTCGCCCAGTGCCTTCCTGTCTGCGTCCTCTAACGGGATCAAGTGACACTTTCACAGTGAGAAAATATTTCCCAAAGGGACGCAGCGCAATCCAAACAGGGCGAGTGTGATCATCTGATTACCCTGACGGACTTTCCCGCTGCTTCGTTTTATCCGGAGGTCAAAGTGTTCATGGGAACATTTGTTCTTTGCACCACTTCCTGCATGAATCCACTTCTGCCACTTGGCTGCTTTGGTACATTTGCTGCTATTATGAGGCGATAAAGCTGCGGATTCTGGGCTGATCGCCGTGGTGACGGCAGGTGAAAACTGCCGTCGGCGCCGATGGCATCTTTGCGGTTTACGCAGGACTCTCCACCAGGTGGGACTCTCCGAGCCAATCGGCTGCCCCGCGGGAGTTTTAACTCCGCCTTCTAAGCTCGGCTCGGCCCAGTTGGAACCGACGCATTCATTTTTTGTCCTAACGGTGCCTTACACAACTTCTGCCAGAGGAAATGTGGGAACAAGTGTTTCGAACGTGTGAGGAAGAGGACGGGCGCCGCTCGAGGGGGGGTGGGGGGGGGGGGGGAAACGAAGCCAACTGACGTGTAATTCCCAAAAACTCTGGCCGTTAAATCTGCTGCCGTAACCAACAGAACTCGCCCTGGAAGGCTTTGCACACGATATTTGGAAGCGACTGCTGGATTTGCTCCTTTCCAGCCCCCCCCCCCCCCCAAAAAAAATAAAAAATAAGGTGAGGTCAGCGATGGATGTTTGGCGATACCAGCCGGCTTAGAAGCGTCGTTCCGATACATCTCAGAGGAGCTGGATGTGCTTGGAGGTCGGGACTCAACAACCAAACTGCACACCTGCAGGTTTCAAAATGTGGATCATCAGTGGAAAACCAAAAGTGGAAATAAATGTCTTGTGACTTAACTAAGCCAATTAAGTCGTCTTAAATCAGCGCTGCTCTCAGTGAGTCAATCTGCGGTTGCGGGTAAAAACTCGTGAAAGCGCTAATTTAATCGATCTAAGTGGCGCCACCTTTGACTTTCAGATCCATGAAGATATGTTTTCCTGAAGAGAGCGTGTAATCAAAGCCAGTTAAAAGGGAGCCAATTATTAAGCTGAGATAAGTCGTCCGTGTGATAAAGTGTTTTTTTTTTCGCGAAGGAGAGACAGTCAAAGACAGAGAGAAACACGGGGGGGGGGGGGGGGAGATAAGGGCTCGGATCCAACCGCTATCTCACCGTTAATGGTATTTTCCAGTCTCCATCAAGATCGCCGCGTAAGACAGAGCGATGTATTCATGGGGTGTGACATGATAGTCTCCCACATTGTGACAGCACCTCTGTCCTGGACTGGAGAGAAGAGCTGAAGTGTCCCGTCTCCTTTTATTCTTGGGCCGTCGAAATGTGCAAAAAGTGGAAGACGATGAGTTATGCATGCGGCTCCGAATGTCCTGTCTCAGTTGTCCCAACGTAGCAGGGAGACTCCTGGAGGGAAGGAGAGGGGGAAGTGATGCGAAAAATATAAAATATTTGATACCTGGGCGGAAGTTACATGTTTGGGTTTTAATTGTGGAAATAGATGGCAGGTGAAGTGAATTATAGAGTGACCTTCTGCTGAAAGGGTGACGGGACGGAGGGGAGGGCACGCACTCAAACTCATGTTTGCAGCATTCAGTTGGAGGAATGTTGAAGAAAAAAAACCCGGATTTTCCTGCATGACTCGCTCAGCGAGCGGAAATTCTCTTTATTGCTATTTTGACACTTAACTAAACTCGTTTAAAGATTTTATGGGCCAGACAACGGAGAAGTGCAGATCCAGTTTGACCAACTTTAAAATTGCTTTAAAAAGAACATCTTCTTCTTCTTCATTTAAAAGACTACTTCAGTAATTAGAGCTCCACTGAGGCCATTTGGATGAATTATAACCATCAGCAGACACGCGCAGCATCCTCGGCTCCAGGAAGTCATTCCGTCTTAAATTAGTATTGTGGGTTCACACTGACCTAATACGTGGTGTGAGGTTACATTGACCAGAGTCCTTGTTTACTGACATCTGATGTATGCTGTGGGACGGGTTTCACTCAAAGCACTCACGGCCAATCAGAAATCACTCATTGCAATACATTCGCCATCTGCATCACGGCTCAAAACCATCGCTCTGACATACTTTAGTGTCCATGAGCCTGTTTTCGTCTCTTTGTCATTTTGACGTTTTAATCACAGAGCTTTCAGGTCGTAGTTCGATGATTCTTCAATCTTAGTCAAATACAACCTTTTTTCTTTGAGGTCCTGATCATTCCAGTTTTCCTGTAATGTGTACTCATGGGTTGTTTATTGCTGTAGTCTTTATTTCTACTCTATCTATTTCACCGTGTGCATTGCATGTGGGCAGAGCTCTATGTGTGTTGTTACATTGTGTTCCTCGTCCCTCTCTCTCTCACACACACACACACACACACACACGCGTATATCCACTGCATCCAAGAGAGCTGGCATTTATCTTTGTGTGAAATACAAACAGGTGGGCAAACATTTGCTGTAAATACACAAAACAGCACATGCAGTGCACACACACACACACAGTTTAACACCCGTCCTGCATCGCAGAAACGCTCTTTCAAAAGAGAGGAGTTCCCTGGTTACCCAGCGAGGATAGAATTCCATTCCATCAAGAAAGAGGAATGAATAGAAACACACACGAGAGAGATATAATGTCATCAAAGTAGAAAAGAAATCATCTCAGGCCTCCTTTGAAGTCTCTCCGTTGTGTCCGATCTGATTAAACAAACCTCCGACGTATTGGATGACATTTGCATTTGACACATGAAAGTATAGGACTTCATTCAGTGTCCACGGGGGGCAACAGTCCTTCAAATATTCATCGCTGTATCTGGGATTAAAAACCTACTCATGAATTAAACAATTACATTTCAACTCTCCCCGTTGTGTTTTTCATTAACCTGTGTGAAGGCAGCCGTGATGATACCCGTTCAACCATTAATCAACTCTCTCTCTTTGACTGTTGTGAATGATTCCACCCGTTCCTATGAACCCCGTGTGGATGTTTCCCCTTCGTTGTCCCATCCGTGTCTGCCTTCCTCTTTTGCTCACAGCAGAATAATGACGGATCAATGCGATGTTTCTGGCTTTTCATCCCTTCCGAACCTAGGTCTGAATGCATGATTTCATTCAAAAGAATGACCTGCCGAGCAGATTTCCTTTGACAGGAACAACACAATCTCCTGTTATTTCGTGGGCCACTTCACTGGAAGCCATTCTGAGAAAATCGCCCGCCATGTGAAGATCGTCGAAGCGACCTGTCACCGTCTGACCGATGTGCTACGCCACGCTTTCTTTGAATGGACCAGCGGGCCTCACGTGGCTCTGCGGCTGCCCGGTGCTGAATTGATCCACACGGAGAGAGGATTCGTAATATTGGGTTTGATGGTTTGACACAGCAAATTGTCTCTGGAATCATATCTTTTGGATCCGAGGGGGGGGGGGGGGGGAGAATCAGCGGACGTGATGAATGTCTCCCATCTTGTTCCAAACCAAAGAAGATCAGTAGAACCATTTGGTTTCATAGAAGAACATTTCAGCAATCTGTCTTCATTTGCCAGTTTTCCGTCTCTCTGGATTGGACAAATACAGGAAATAACCGAGCTCACGCGTTGTCCGTTGTGATATTTGGTTTCACTGGTTTTTCCACTGATTGAATTTCTGTCGGCCTCACTCGGCGTAACTTTTAAACATGTCCCCTTTGTACAGATCTGTTTATTTATTTGCGGCTAAAACCTCAGTTTTGACATCCTGTGTGAATGTAAACCCATATGTGTTTTTACAAAAGACCCATTTATGACATCTGAAGTGTGTTGGTTTCCCTTTTTGTGTTTTCTGTTTTTATTTGAACTTAAAAGTTAAGTTTGGCCCGCGGGAAAGAACACAGCGCATGAAATACAATGTTCTCCTGCACGCGGCACACGCAGAACTTTTGAACCGCTGAAACGGGATGTGAACGTTCCCTTCTGTTTTGCATATGCATGTGTGTATTTGAGCACCAGCGCGTGTGTTTTCACGCTTCCCTTTGCAGGAATCCATCATCCTCCAGGCGCCATGTTTATATTCATCCCCTTCTTGGTGCTGCTTTGTACATTCGCAAAAGATTCACACGTATACACACACACACGCACACACACACAGACACGCATGCGTGCACACGCAATCGCTTCCTGTTTTCTTTTAATTAATGACTTTGGTGCTAATTAGAAGGCACGCAACCCTCCAATACCCTCCGAATCACTCCCGTTCACTCTTTGATTCACTCCTCTGAGCCTCATGAAGCAACTCATGAAACTCTCATGTGTTTTGATCTCGGCAAGAAACAAAAAAAGGGAGTTTGTGGGATACAAAAACGTATTTACTGGAAGGTCTGAGACTCAAAGAAGTAGGAACTCACTGTGTCTTTTTGTCACGCTTATGGCCTCACTTGACGACAGTTGTGTACATGCAGGTGTGCAGAGTTGGCCCTGATCACTGATCTATGCTCGGTCTCACATTGCCCCCCCCCCTCCAAATGAGCACGACTCACAGCCAGTGTCACCATGTTAAGCCTCTATCCTTTTAATTATCTTCCGCGGCTCGACAAAGGTTGCGTCCTGTCGAGGTTTAGTCAGTTCAGGTCACGGCAGCATGGCGGGATCTGAACCAATTTAGCGCAGAGGAAAACTTCCACCTGTGTTTCGTAGTGACCTGCTGACATGTCGGACCCCTGACATGCAGCATGCGATTAGGAAGCTGAACCCCGGAGCAACATCCAAAAGCACTGTGGCTGCAGTTTTGTATTCGGATCGTGTCTCCACACGTTGGCGACGGCAAAAGCGGAGAGAAACAAACTCGGCGGACAGGCGGCGATATGGACGCCTTGACGAATGATGGGATTGTTGAGGCCTCTTGAACAGAGCGGTAAACATCATTACTGTCTGCCTTTATGGCCATGTAGTGTGATCGATGTGATTGTAGAAGCTCCCCCTACGTAGAGCAAGGAGACCAAACAGATGTGCAAACACATACGTGACAAAAGTCGAAAGAAACTTTAAGTCGTCCCAGCAGTTAGTGGTAGACTAGTGTTCTAGTTTATGTCCACCTGTAGTGCTAGTCAAGTTTATGACAGCACATTTTACCTGGCCATACAGCGCAGGGGACACAAACCAAGAGAATGATGGAATGTCCTCATATACCACAGCATGCAAAAAGCAGGGATACAATATGTTTCATCAACAACGACCAGTGTCCCTGTAAGCTTTGCTTCTTATTCTCTTTAGAGGAGGCCCGGGTTCGTATCCATCGCAGACCTCATACCTGAACCTAACTACTCCAACAAAACCAATCAAAAGCAGATGTTTTTGATGTCAATCATCCTTCCCTAAGCATCGTGAACATACCGAATGTTTTTGATATTGTACACAGCCAAATGCAGTTTTATACATTTGAAATGACACATTTCATTTAAGAGATTCAAGTCAATGTCAAAACAAAGTATTTTAGTTGTCACTCCGTGTGAGAGGTACAGACTCTGATCGCATGTTCTCTCCCAGCGACGATGCAATTCAGGCCAACCAGTGGCATGCGCTGTCGGGCGAGTCTCTCCCGGCCTCCTGCAGCTCATTTAATAATTGAAAATCGCTCACCGTAGATGAGAGACAGAGGGAGCGAGTGCACTCTGCGGGGGGGAGGGGGGGGGGGCAGAATCTTTCAAATGTCACAGTGCATTCCTTCCTGAGCTTGATCTCCGGTGGGCTTGTCTGGGTGGACGCGGATGTTCTCTCGGTCGGGCGGCTCCAAAAGGCCGCGGCCCCGCAGGGACGCGAATATTTGCTGTGTGCTGTTAGCCTGTCAGTGCGAATGTAGATTAAGTCCAAAGTTTTCAATGAAGCGAATCCACAGGGACGAGCGCGGAGAGAATTGACCAAATGACCAAACTACTTAAACTGAAGTTTTTTTATATTTTCATGTATTAGACTTTCCTCAAGAGGGACAGAGAGAAACAGGACAGAGCATGGGGCAAATATTTATACCCACACCCACCGAGACGTCCAACTAGCGCTGTGAGACGCATTCACACTTCTATGTATTTATGAGGACATTTTTCGAAAAAGGCGTCAGTTCTCAGACCAAAAGTCCTCAGTAATTCTTAGACCAAACTCCGCCAAACCAAACTCCGTCAGACAAAACTCCACCAAACCAAACTAAACGAAAATTGTGTGCTTGACTGGATTCAGAACTTTTAAATACAATACTAAGTTAGCAAGTACAAATGTCTACTTGTCATTACAACATTGTTATTCATGTTCCAATGGCAGTGCGTAAGATAGCATTAAAACTGAGAACATTAGCTTGAACAACATGGAGGAAGATTGACTCCATGGTTTGGTTTGACGGAGTTTCGTCTGACTCCGTTTGGTTTGACGGAGTATTGTCTAAGAATGACTGAGGTTTTTCTGAGACCTGAGTCTGATATTTGAGTCTGAGACCTGAGGATGTCCTAAAATTAACACCGTAGCATGAACATTTCGTGTTTCATTAGCAGCTCAGTGATCATGTATCAGCGGATGTTGAGATGTCTCGAATGCACCTTTCATCAGGATCGCTTCCTCTTGGTGGCTTTAAGGGGCCGACAACACAATCGGCTCCATCTCAGCGCCGTTCCGAGCCCTTGTTTTTTTCTGAATGTGTCTTTCTCTGTGAGGATTTGCTGTAACTAAGCAAGGAAACTCATTCAGCAACAGGCAGAGAAAGGTTAAAGGGTCTCACCTAATGGGGATTGGATCCTCTGCTGCAGCCTCAATTTGCTGAAAAGAGAGATATGTCTTCTTCTGGAAAGTTCTCTCCTGTTGCAGGTTGCAAGCCTTGAAGAACCCCTCTGTGTTCATTTATTCCAGTCAGTTTGCCTCCACGTAGGCGGCTCTCTTTTAGCCTCTTATATCATTAAAAACCAGATCTCACTCTGAGTGGAAATGTAAATGTCTCCTGACACATTCTTGACCGGACTCTATTGGTTTAGGTGTATTTTGTATTCTGTCGAACGATGACCTGATTCACAAGGTTTATTCCTCCTCTCGCTCTCTTTTTCGCCCGCAGGTGTCGAGAAGGCTACCAAGGAATCCGCTGTGACCAGTTCCTGCCAAAGACCGACTCCATCCTGTCCGACCCAAGTAGGTCTCCACATGTTTCACTTCGTTGTTCCCCCTGAAGCGATGTTGTGTTCTCCGGACATGCAGTTAGTCATCGCAGCAGCAATGCAGTCACACGTCCTTCTCTTATCGTCACACATCCTAAGCAGTGAGGAGCTACAGTTCCTCTGCGCATTGTGGACCTTGGTGCTCGTCATCTACATCTTGTATGGTTGGGTTGTTCTGCTGTAACCACAGCCCTGCTGTTTTTTGGGGGGAGGAGGGGGTTGCTATTACAAAATAACAAGTATTCCTTAACTAACTCTGACAATGCTGTTAGCCGAGCTCCTTCGTTTTGGTACAATTTAAAACATTGAAGCAAAACACAACGGCTTCCACGGTTTCAAATAACATTTCTGACATCTCCAAATAATCTCCTGTCTTTTTCATTTGAGTAACCGTAATGTGTTTACCACACCTTTCACTTTTTCTAATCTGTCTTCATATTAAAAAAAAAGGATATGCGACCTTTTGAGGTACAAAAGCTTATTCTACCAACAAGGCGCACACTCTTATAGGACTATTTACACAAAGGAGGCTCCTATTCCTCTCCAGGGATTTCTACCTCGCGTTTGGTCCAATATGAAAAAATCTAAACCGTTAATATTCTGAAATTTAAATTTCTCATTACATTGTATGCCCTACTGCCCAAAGGAGAATGTGCCATTAATGAGACACGCCAATGGAATGCGGCAAATGCAACAACACTGTTATCAGTTATCGCTCAAGTTAATATACTTGACTTTTCAGATCATTAATTAAGTCTCCGTAATGAGCTTTTTATATCCATGCAAGTATTGGGGTAATTGTCCCTGTTAAAACAACATTGGCGTTCACTGGAGTGACGCCCGTCGCTGTGTTTGTTCACCGAACCCGTCGACCTGGACCTCTGCGTTCCTCACCACGAATGCAATTTGTCAAACGTTGGGCGGAGAACGTCGCCGAGTTTGTTGCTGCTGAATCCGCTGATCGTTGTAATCTTGGCTCTTCGTCGTTTCTCTGCTGAGGGTCGAGGAGCCATTCAACTGTTTGAATTCATACGTCATTCAGCAGAACAAGTCTGCTTTGAAAAGACATAATCAGCATCAGGTTTTGACGGCTCCTTTTGCTTTGACTCTGAGCAATGCTTTATTTTAATGGGTGGAATAGTTTCAGGTTGAACATTTAAAATACTGGCTTTTTCCGGTAAGAATGGAGACAGTGCTCTTTGAGTTGATTTGAAAATTCGGCTTACACCACTCTACCTAATTCATTTCTAATGTTTTTCATCAGAGTTCAATAACTGTTCAAGATTCCTGATTCCTTTTCGTGATATTAAGAATTGATCGGCCTACTTTCGGGGGATCGGTCTTGCTGGTTTCCGTCCTATCAAATTACTACAAAACACAATGTGGAATGGTAATGAATTTACTTCTTTCTTTCTTTTTTCCCCTCCATTTTACTATCATGGCTTCATAAAGTCGGTAAGTGCAATGTCGTAAAAAGAAGAGAGGAAGCGTGCGGCCTCCGTCTTCTCCCCCCCCCAGGCGTCACAGCATCACTCCTTGACTCCACTGCTCGCAGATCATCAAATCCTAATTCCCTGGGCTACTTGTGTGTGTCGTGCTCGAAACTTGCATCAGTGTTGACATCTCGTCCCCTCCCGTCCCTCCAGATGTCCCCCCCCCCCTCTTAACCCATCAGTGTTGACCTCTCGTCCCTTCCCCCGACTCTACGGTCCTCTGTCCAACCTGTCTGCTAAGACAAAGACCCACTGCCCTCAGATGGGCCAATGAAGAAGTAATTTACAGTCATTTCCAGAACCATGTTGGCTGATTGGCGGAATAGTCGGAGCAAACGTTTGCACCTTTTGGAAGAAAATGTCAAAAAGCTTGATTGATTTCCTAGCCGCGTTCAACCAGACTGAGGAATCACATCAGCTCTGCACATGTGATTAGGTCTTAAGACAAAGGAGGTGGGTGTGGTGCACATGCAGCTCCACTTGGGTCCACGTGAAGGGCAAACAGTGGCATTGGAAGGAGAAAGCAGAGGTTGTCGAGAAGCTCATCTTAAAAAAGTCTTCCTTCCAACAGGAGCACAGAATCAGAGCGGCTGATGAGCTGTGTTTAGTTCTCAGGAAGCCCAGGAGGATCACACACTTCCACACCTCACTTGATGGGACGAGTTTGAGATCAAAAGTGTTTTTTTTTTTTCAGGTTTCCCCTGAATCTGTCAAAGATCATACTGTACGTCAAATCTTTTTTTCTTTTTTTTTATTGCAGAAGAAACAGAATTCTAGTTTCTTTTGTTGTTGAGACATCTTTGGTTGCTGATTGGCAGTACGCATCCTGACAAACTTTTTGCAGTATCTTCATGCAGTATTCAGGAGCGAACACATTCCATACTCTAAATGTATTCTCTTTGAACAGATTCCCTACTCCTTTCTGCATTACCTTAATATCCCTGTTCACTGCTTCCATCATCTCCACAGCAACTCTGCAATGATGGTCCCAAAAAGCTGATTCTCAACCCTTCTGAAAGGGAAGAGACTAGTTCTAGTTTAACCACAGTCAGAATCAGCCCACTTCTTTATTTCACACTATTTCTATTAGATCTGATTCCATGCAGTTTTCCCCCCCGAATGCAACGCTGTGTTTTACACATAGAGGAAGCATGGCGTGTGCAAGTCGCCTTGGTGGGTCTCGTGATTAAAGCTCCACAAAGCCCCGTTTCTTCGATTGCGAATGCTCCCATTGCCGCTTGAGCTTTGTTCACGAGAGGAGTGTTCAGCCAAGTACACGGGGATCCGTGGTGCGAATGAACACAGGAGGAAATTAAGTGTCCTCGGGAGGAACACCGACAACCTGTGAGCTGCTGAGGGTGACGCTCTGTCTGCACACCAGCAGACACTCCGTGAACCATCACACGCACGCACAACAACTCATCCAGTGCAGTTGATTTCTTTAGGTAAGGTCACGAGGAAGCGTCGTGTGGGTGTTTAGGAGCAAACATTCATATTGCTCTTCTTTGCTTTGCACTCGACGCAGGCAAATGTTATACAAAGATATGAGACTTAGGCAGTTTGTAGGATTCAAGGGCGTTTGTTTTTGTGCAGAAGTGGAAGTAGAGAGAAGCAATAGAGGTTGCAGCAACAGAGCTTGCGTGCCAAATATCCGTGGTTTAGGTTTATAACGCTACGCCGGCACCTTCCTTTAGGCTGTGTGTTGTGATTTCTTTCTTCTTTTGCACTCGCGTCTCTGCATGGTTGCGTCTCCATCCTGACATCCCGGCACAGCGTTGGGAGGTGAAGAGAAGCATCTCGGGGGACATCTGGCTGCATTCACAGCATCTGAAAGACAGGGAGGAAGAAAAAAAAAAAAGAAAAAGCCGGATTAATGGTCTGAAGTAGTCGACGTCTCTGACATCAGCTGTGGTATCAGCGCCCCTTCTCACACTGGCTTATTGTGGCAAGGCAAATCCAACCTACTAGGATGGGGATAAAGACCTGTCGAGTCTGGCTCTTGCAATAGCAAAGCCAGAAGGGGTCTACGATGTGAAAGATATGCGTCTCTTTAAAGCCTAACATTCACCAGGAGCAACTTTTAAAACCTTTAAATCCCATATCAGGATTTGTGGTTTTTTTGCACTTTATTATGTTGGAAATAACTTTGCTTGTATTGAACAAAGCTGCAGAGAGTCAGGCTACTTTCACTCATATTGGCAAGCGCCCGGAGTGAAGTGAATGGCATCGTTCCTCTGAGACAACCCATTAAGAACAACAAAAGATGACTCTCTTAAAGAAGCAGGTCCCTTTGGAACCAGATGAAACAATACACACTAAGAATTTTCATCATCTCGTCTCTCACTTAATGTCGTGTATTTGTTCGGGTTTTCACGTGAGACACAACCCATGAGTTGCAGTTAAACTTGAATAATTCCGACTATAATTACACACAGATTATTACATGCAGATTGCAAGTGTGAATTTGATTAAAAGCAGTGCGCAAAGCACTCTTTTAAAGGAGCTACTTAGTTCATTTATTAAACTGGTGCTAGCAGACACAGGACCACGCTCCCCTCGCTGTTGCTGCTTTCACTGGGACTTTTCTCCTCAATGCGACTCTCGTTCCCCAGTCACGCCAAAGGGTTCGCCCAAAGACCGGATCGTCCTAGTCCGGTCAACAGGACCGCGTGCCGAGGTGGACTGACTCGCATTGATTTTGAGTCTCGGCGAGGTGCGGACGCGCCCGGATCGATAGTCTCTCATCATCTTGTCCCCACAAGGGGCTTCCTCTCTAGGAGGAGAGCAACATCGGGGCTGAGACACCTGCTGAATCGGGTTAAGTTCCTGTTGATGTTGCTTTAAAATGAAAGCTTTTAAATAACAAAATAAAGGCAGTCTTTTTTCAAAAAATTATTTATACGGCTTTATTAGCTGCTATTCTTTAATAAAACCACTACTAATACTCTGGAGCCAAATCCAGGTCAAAAGTTTTGTTTTGTTGTTGAACATTGAAAAATAAAAAAAACACTAAAAAAATTAAAAATAAGTGGACGAAAAATATTTTCGGGTTGAATATAGTTTTGACTCCGTTTTATTATTTTTATTATTATTTTATTCTTCACTTGTATTTATTTTTTGATATTCACTTAAAACTTATTTTTCAGGTTGACATTTTTTTTTCAGGTTGAAAGCTTTTTTCGCGATCTTTTTTTTCACATTCAGACTTTTGACCCTGATGTGGCGTAGGAGGCGGGGCGTCAACTGACTTTCAGGTTCACCATTTTTTCCATTTTTTTCGAATGAACAAAGCTTTTGACCTGGACACTGCATGAAAAAAACGTACTCAAAAGCACCAATGTGTTGATCCAACAATTGACGGCCGCTTCTCTGGATGCACTCGTTTATAAGTTTACAGGCTCAAACATGGCCGCAGCTTCCGGGTAACTCTCTGACCCCCGAGGGCCACACGCGGCGACCTCGTGTCGCTGCTCGCCGCATCACAAGGTGACTCCTCTGCAGGCAGACCGGTCGCCCGGGGAGACTTGGTACCGGAACCACGCGTTCCTCCCCCTTCCATTTCGCTGTGGTTCAAACTTTAAAACGAATGGCGAAAAGTGTGCCGTCTTTTTAGGGGGGACAACGGGTCCCTGGGTCCCCCGACCGCTTCCCCTAAAACAGCCAGTGAGCGACACGCGATGTGCCGCTGTGTGGATTCCTGGACGTGTAACCGTCCTCTCAGTCCCACCTTTACCCGACGCGATTGAATCGATTTAAACGATGAAGAATAACAAAGTCCTGGAAATATTGGACTTGGCGTTGATAGCTTGAGCGAAGTTAATCAGGTGCATTGTGCTCTGTGGCTAGCAGTCAAATAATAGCTGACCCTCTCCATCATATCCCCCCCCCCCCATTCTGACAACAACCATTCTGCACTCATCTCTTTTAGAAGAAAAACAACACACACACACACACACACACATGGGGGGATGTATTGTCTTCCCAAATGATATCCCTCCCTCTGCGAGGAAAATCAGAGGCAAGCGCAAAATTGACTGTTGCAGCGGAGCTTAATGGATGCTGATTGCTGAGGCCAATTTACCTCCAGCCCGTCTGTCGCACCGGGTCCGGGGCGGCGAGCAATCACACGAGAGGAGGGGAGGGGGGGGGGAAGCGGGAACGGAAACTCGATATTGATTGCGGCAATTCGTCCGGCGATGCGACCCTGGCGTGGCTCTGGAAACGTTTACACCAGCGAATGTAGCAGACGTCTTCGGGGGGTGGGGGGTTTGAATATGAAGAGCGGCATCTCTGTCCTTGGCCCCCAGTTGTCCCCCAGTTGTCCCCGCCCCAGTGTATCGTCCGAGGGGGGGGGGGGGGCGTTACCATCAAGCATCCGACTTTGGGCCGCACCTGCCGTAGGTGTGCTGGTGCTTAGTGGGGGGGGGTGGCAGCGAGATGCAGATTATCCCAGAGGAGCGCAGGCCGGGACACACGGCCTCCGGTCACCGGGTCATTAATCAGCGATTCTCTTCTCCCAGAAGCACATCTCTCTCTGTCGTCCCTTTTTTTTTTTCCTCCGTTTGCCTGCAGCTTGTCTCGTGTTTGCCTTTTTTTTCCATTTGTTAAATATCGAGGGAGCTTTCGGGTCGGGGTTCTAAACTTATCCCGTGCCGTGATTATTCAAAGCGCAGTGTGTAAACATACATTGGAGTATTTTTAATGGCAGCAAGTGTTGTTTTTATTTAAGTAATTATTTGCATTTGCCGTTATTGTAACTTGCATTGCAAATGCATTATTCAAGAAGCCAGTTTGTGATTACAATATTTAATGCTTTAGAGAGAGGATTTATCATAGAAAATGTTCTAGACAAAGTGAAAATTATGTAAATATATCTCACAAAAAACTACATTTTTACCCAATGCTCAGGGACTTTCTGCTGCCGATGTGACAATTAAAAAGTGTTTATTGCCGAAAGCCATTCTCTCCTCCTTCACTCCTTAACAATGTTACTCTTATTACAGATTGAAATAACAGCTCACGAGGACAAAACTGATGAAGAAAGTTGTTTTTGTCAATCATACACATACTATTTTTAACTAAACGATGAGAACAGATGAAAAACCTCCGTGCTGTAATAACTTTTTATGAGAATGTATAACCTGGTTATACAACATTATAGTGTGGTTGAAAAGCAGGACGATCATCAGCAGTCTGGGATTGATGCAAACCCATCTGTGTCATGGTTTACCGGTCGAAATCTCTGGCAAAGTAAAAAAGTGTGATGAACAATTAATTCAAAATAATATATCATTGAATAAATAGAACACAACTATACAACATAGTAAATGCTGGTTAATATGTTACAGGACAAAACGGCTTGTTTTGCCCCCGAATTGATGTGCAGTCCGATTCGATGTCAATATGGAGCGACCGCGGCGTGGTGGTAGCTCGCGATGCAGCTTGCTGCGGTGGTCCAGTACAGAACAAGGTGATGGCTCATCACCAGAACGAGTCCGCCGCACAAAACCCATGCTCGGATCTGTTTGTCTCGCTGGCCGCGATGAGAGGGGACGCCCGCTGCCAAAAAGCCAGGATGGCGTTCAAACCTTTCAGCCAGCAGGCCGACGACGAAACTCAACTTTATTGTTTATTTCCGAGGCCACAACAACTTCCTGAAATCAATTTTGTGCAGTAAACTTATATGCATTACGTTTTTTTCCGTATTTTTGTCTGAAGCAACAGAATTAAAAGTAAAAGAATAAAACAAAATGATTACGTCACAATTTTGGTCCAATGAAAACCTTTGAAATTGCTTTAATTCAGCAACTTCTTGTTGCTAGTTAGGGCAACAAATGTGTGTGTGTGAGAAAGCCCACAGCTTCAGATATTGAAGCGACTGTCTGGGTTTAACGGGTTTAACGATGGTGACACCGCGGCGCTGAGCGCGCTAATGGCCGGCAGACCTCTGTGATGGAGACGTCGGATGAGAGAGGCCGTGCAGCAAAATGGCTCAAAATTACCTCGCCCCGAATGGCGTATTAATGCTTCTCTTCTAAAGCTCTTTCAGCTGACAACTGGGGAAAGTGTCGTTGTCCATCAACAGGAGGCCGGAGTGTTTCAGTGTTTCAGTCCCTTCAAATCCTCTGAGCAAAGAGAGAAGCGTCTGGTCATATGATTGAGTCCCTCGGCCTCTTTCTCTTTGCACTCTCCTCATCTCTTAATGCGTTTTACTGTCTACTGATTCTCATGTTTCTTTATTATAGCATATATTATTACTAATATAAGAACACTCTATGCTGGTGTGAGAAACGGCACACGGCTGCTATTTGGGTGTTAAAGAGGGAATAGAATTATGAAGGAATTAATTCATGGAGGACTATTAATTAATTCTTTTTAAATGAAATCTCAAATCAGTCTGCATTTTTAGATTCATCTTAAAGAATTCTTACTCCTTAAAAAGATTTCTAGTTTATTCTTCATTTCATGTTCTTTTTTTGTAAACTGGAAAATATTTGATTTTAGATGTGAACCAGGAAAATGGTAAGTAGGAAAAGGTTTTTAAAGCACTTCAAAACAAAGGCTGCAAATTCAGGCGATAAAAGCATTTAAATAAATGTGTCCTATTTGCCATAAAATGTGTTTATTTATATGTACTTGAAAAAAGAAACTTAAAAGACTTTCTTAAAAAAATGAATTCCCAAGTACATAAATGATAAAAATCCCAAAAGTAGTCGGCCACTCATCTCTCCAGATACAGCCCTCCAGTCACCCCTTCTGCCCTGGTTCCTCCGCTCCTCTTTCCCTCCACGAAGGCCGACCTGATCGCACCGCGTATCCCTCCGCCCGCTCAGCCGGGCCTGAGAGGAGAGACGGGGGTCCGGGAACATTAAGGCGCGCTGCTGTGCGTTCGCTCCACCAGGCCACGGCTGCACTGCAGGGCCCGTAGTCGTAAAACCTCATGGGAGCAGGAGGACCGACCATGGATCACCGCTCTGGTACCACTGCCATATTACACTGCCCACCGGGACCAACGGGAGTCCTGCATGGCTGGGGGAGATGAAAAAAGAACTCAAGCTATCCCCAGATTGGCCCATACCTGCACATAAGCACATACCCGATACCTACCTGATACATACCTGATACCTACCCGATACATACCTGATACATACCCGATACATACCTGATACATACCCGATACATACCTGATACATACCCGATACATACCCGATACATACCCGATACATACCTAATACATACCCGATACATACCCGATACATACCTAATACATACCCGATACATACCCGATACCTACCTGATACATACCCGATACCTACCTGATACATACCTGAAACATACCCGATACATACCTGATACATACCCGATACATCCCTGATACATACCCGATACATCCCTGATACATTCCTGATACCTACCTGATACATACCTGAAACATACCCGATACATACCTGATACATACCCGATACATCCCTGATACATACCCGATACATCCCTGATACATCCCTGATACATACCCGATACATCCCTGATACATTCCTGATACATACCTGATACATTCCTGATACATACCCGATACATACCCGATACATACCTAATACATACCCGATACATACCCGATACATACCTAATACATAGCCGATACATACCTGATACATACCTAATACATACCCGATACCTACCTGATACATACCTGATACATTCCTGATACATTCCTGATACATACCCGATACATACCTAATACATACCCGATACATACCCGATACATACCTAATACATAGCCGATACATACCTGATACATACCTAATACATACCAGATATCTACCTGATACATACCCGATACCTACCTGATACATACCTGATACATACCCGATACATCCCTGATACATACCCGATACATGCCCGATACATACCTGATCCACCTCATCCGTAGGTGTCCTATTAAGCTCGGTGGCAACGTGCCTTGGTCCCTTCCTGACCTTCTTCACGCTGTTATTGACGACGGGACACGAAGGCTCAGAAACCTGTCTGCGCTGATACGAACGTGATAAATGTCACTGGCAGAACCAGGGCGAGTGCAATCGGATACGTGACACGTGGAACGGAAGAAACAGGGAGCGGGGGGGATGATGGACGGAACGAGGGAGGAGGGGGGGGTGTCCTCTGTCTGTCTCCATCCAGCCTCGCTCTTCTATCTCTCCGTCAGGCCTCCTTGCCCTTCAGGCAAAGCGTACTAAAACCTCATCTTACCACCAGAACTACCCCAAACTCTCTCTTGACACGTCCTGCCTCTTTCACTCCTGCCGACGTCTTCATTCTGTAGCGTTTAGGGTCAGTTTTCTCTTCCCCACCCTCTCTGTCTCTGTCTCTCTCTGTCTCCCTCAGTCTCTCTCACTCGTTCCTCCTACTGCTGAGCCGTCTCTTCCTTTCCTTCACCTTCCGTCCTTCCTTCCTTCCTTCCTTCCTCCCTTCCTCCTGCTCTCCAAAAGCCCCGGAGGCGTCCGTGATTCACTGGCTGACCTTCCTCTGCTGCATCCTCAGTCTGGCTGGCTCACGTTCTCCTTTGCATTTTGCATGGAGTCGGTCATACGTGTACTTTTTAACTTTAACCTTAGTCCGTGCACTCCACTAAAACTCTTTTTATGATGCATCATAATCACTTTCATGGTGGTCATTGTTTGCTCTATGGGGGGAAAAAAATCACATTACTGTAAATACATGCAACAAACATACACTAAACATGTTTTAGATGATTCTTCCTTGCAAAGATGATTTCTAAAAACATTTCTCATTCAAATCAGAATGTGTCACAAATATGTTAATTAAAAGAAATGGAACCCTGATTACTGTGGAAAGGTTTTTAAATGAGTGAACAGTAATTGCATTTGTATGATCCTACGTCATTACAAAATGCTTTAATGATGTGTTATGGTTATTATTGCGCTGCATTATGAATATATGTGAGTGCTTTAGACTGTAATTAAAAACACTGATTATTACGTATTAAGTATGTTCATAACGTGTTATATAAAAGTGTTGCTTCAACCTTCTGACTGCAGTCAGTAGTAAACTCACAAGGCTTCATCACGTACTGCATGTGGACAGGTCAGCCACACAATTTAATTCTAATAAATAGGTTCTCCGATGTATTAACAGTTAATGGCAGAGTTCAGGGGAAGGGTATAAAAATCCCTTTAGTGTCACATTCCAACAGCCACACAGGGACTTTGATGCATCTACACCTCACATTCTGCTTTGTGAATAAAGGGCCCGAGTTGTGCTTTTTGCAAAGATGAAAAGCACTCTTGCTTTTATTGTACTGCTGGTTAACAGGCGCCGTTACTGCCTCCACCTACACCTCTGCCTGCAGCTCAACGCAGCGCACTCACATCTGTTTTATTGATGTATTTCAAAGTCATTCAGGGAAGAAATTACACAAAAAAGCACGAACTAAAGCGGAAGACGACAAGGTCTGGTGAAGGGAAAGTGGGTACATCGAGGTGATGAATCACGTCGAGCCACAGAATAACACCAGGAACACGCTGCACACCACAAACCGATGAAGCAGAAGAAGATAATAATGTTAAAAAAAAAGGGTACAACGTGTTACAGAATGTAAAAGGTAATGAGAAAGTCCTCAAAAGTGCAAATGCGCGTGTGTGTTTATGTATGTAGTTGTGTAGCCCAGGGGGGGGGGGGCAGAGATGATGCCTGACGATGATTGACAAGCTCCCTGGAGCCGTTCCCACGATGACTCAGCGCGGATTACGAGATTGAACCAGTTAGCCCGAGTCTGCAATACCGAATCCCACCATCGAAATGTAAAGACTGCACATTAACAGTGTTTTCTGCCCCTCTTTGCTCTCATGAAAAAGAGATATTTTATCAACACACTTCAGGCCCATTTAACTCCGGGGCTCCAAAACAACGTCGGTGATGTAAGATTTGTCCTTGAGCAGCAGCCAAAGCCTCACATAACTATTTTAGAGTTGGTTAAAAGTATTCTGGTATGATTGCAACGCTCCGTCTCATTTGGCGCCACTTTGCTTTAATGCCGCGCAGCGAGCAGGAAATAATGCAGGGAGAGGAGTTGGAGACGGCTTTTTCTTTAGCTAAACCCAGAAGGAAAAAACAAGCAAAAACCCAGCAGTAAATGGGCATTTTCTGGGGGGGGGGGGGGTGTCTAATGGGCCGAACTCCCACCTGGATCGCGGAGGACGGATGGCTGTGCAGCAAAGAAATGGGCGGCGTTTACATCCGCGGAGGAACATCTGGACGTGTGTGATGGTTCGGGTTGTAGGCAGTAGAGTAAAGTCGATCATCCCCCCCCCCCCCCCCCACCCCTCGGGCCATGTTGCCTGATTTAGTGGATGCAGAGCAGGAGGCTCACACGACACACAAAGCAGCTTCTACGGGGTCAGAGGATGCCGATACCTTGTTGCCATGGCAACTACTGCAGGCGGGGGGAATTTAAAAAAATGATGAAATGATGAAAGGGGTCAGTGAAAGATGCCATTCAAATTCAACAAAGGGAGCGAGGGGCATTGGGCAAATTGATAGTTTGTGGGTTTATTGAACACATAATTCTGGTCTCCCCACACCAGCGTCAACGTGTCAGACTGTAGCGGCCCACAGGGGGCGCCTTTCTGCAGAGGCCTGGGCGTGTGGGAGAGCCGTTTCAACCAGGACCAAATCACTTTTTTGGGGCTGTAATTTCCTGAGCTGAGTCTTGGATGAAGCAGTTACGGCCGTGTGAGAATCCTCTTTGCTGCTGGTTTTGTTAAACTTGTCAAACAAGCTGCGGTCAGATTGGCTTCCAACTGGAGCAGAGGAAGAACTTCTCCATGCAGGATTCCACGCGGGCTGAAACAGCGGACAACGCCACGGGATCATTTAGTTTCCCCCCCCCCCCCCTCCGCTCCTTCTGATCCGCCATCTGTCAAAATATCCATTCATTTTGCCGGCTCTCCAAAGGGTGCCGGGCGCTAATTGGAAATAGCAGGCAGCGTCGTCCTCGGTCTGAGAACACGATGCAGTCGCTCCGTCTTCGGGAATCATTCCCGTTGTGATGGAGCTCGTGTGCACAGCGAACGCCGACGTCATCGACAACATTAAACGGCAGGAAAACCTGCAAAGAAGGAACGTCAAAGTAAATGCTGCACGCAAAATGTCAAATTCAGTTGCAGGGCAACCGAGATGAAACATGAGCACTTAATGTAACTTAAGTAATAAGTAACAAGGTGAGTTACAATCTACACATGCATAGTTCATAAATATTTATATACTTCTTATTTGTTATTTTTTTAAAGTTTAATAAGGTTTGCTTATTAAGTTTTTAGAATCCAATTGACTTTAAAGAGTAAAGTTTTACATGGCAGCGTTATGTGCATGATATATTTTGACTGTTTTTGGTGTTTAATAAGTGGATATTGTCTGTAAACCGATGATCACATGTAGAGTCTCAGAATGACGAGCTCTGAGCCAAAGAAGCCTAATCAGCGACCGAAGCTGACGTTTTTCGACATTGATCGGCGGGTCCCCCCTCAGCGCGTCAATCAAAACGCTGATCAGCCCCTGCTGATGACCGGCGGTTGTTCCGGAAAAGGTTTAATTTAGAGTTTCCCCGACTGATCCACCGGCTGCCGACAAGCTGTCAGCTCGTTCCTATTGGAAATATTTTTCTTATTTTCAAGGCCCGAACCACGGCCTTTACAAGACGAGAACGGACGGCCAGCTGTCTGCGAAGGAGCGTGATTCAGTCAGGAGGGAGGGAGGGAGGGTGGTTGCATGCGCCCCCCCCCCCTCCTCCCTCTCCTTCCCCTCCTCTGCGTAGGAGGAGGTCACGTCACCACCTCGAGCTTAGAAATAGAGGAACTCAATGTCAGGCTTCCACTGAAACGACCAGGTTTCATCACCTTGATCGCTCCAGAAAAAAAGGAAGGAAGAAGCACGTCGGGTCATGTGACGCACCGTGGCGTAACCCACTTGTAGTATATTATATACACTTGAGGCGAAATTGTGAAACGTATTCACGAATGTGGCGACGGCTTTGGTCGGAAACGTGGAAATCAGCGTGAATGATGCTCTTATTGTTACCGTGTGACGCCTGAATTAAACAACCCAACATCATTTCAAGTAGATCGAAATCAGCTCCACCTCCTACAATATTGAACTACTTCCAGGTAAATGCTTCTGACTGTAAAGCAGAGCACATCTATGTACACGGGAATGTCCTTCACATGTACTCCAGGAAACAATCGACTTTAATTTTATGCACTGTGCACACGGGACACATTCGATAATGAAAGGAGGACTTTGACCTCGACGTGGAAGCGATTTGTGCGCAGGTGTGTGTGTGTGGGGGGGGGGGCGGAGCCTCAGGGCGCCGGCCCGTCGGCCTGCAGCAGGCCTCGGCAGGCGGCAGGACGAGGCCTGCTGCAGCCGAACCGTCTCTCCCTTCGCTGCCAGTCGGTCCCCGGGGCAAACAGGGGCCACCATGAAGAGGTTTATTTAGAAAACATCCCCCTCCCGTTGGCTCCGAGAGAGTCGCGTGTGTTCCGTTGCAGCTTGATTGCGGGGCCACTCTGTCACGATGTTCTCTCAAAGGGAGAAAATGTAAATGCAAGACTCAAGACGGTTTTAGTGATTGCACCAGTTCATCAAATGGAGCCGTTCTCCATCCGCAGTGCGTCGTTTATGCAAATTGTGCCCCAAAATCGAGATGATGCCTGGTATATTCAATGCCTTCAGAAACTTCAACATCTCCTCTGGCATATTTCCGAATGAATTGGGTTTGGGCAGGACTTTTATTTTACATACTGTACTCGTAGTAAAGGATCCAAATACTCACCGTTGCTGAGTGAAACCTTTTTCAGACAAATGCTGACGCTGACGTCTTTCACCTCAACAACATCATACATGTGTCTGATACCTGTGCCTCTCGATATTGGACCTTCTCTGACTGCTTGTGAGAATGTATCCCACAACTTGGATATTTTTTTTTGGGGGGGGGGGGGATTCAGATGTGTCATCCTCATGGGTTTCTTTTCCCCCGACCTAATGATTGAAGGCCCATGGGTTTCCAGAGGGGATATTAAAGCATGTGACACTTGGTGGGGCCCCTCCATCTAAAGTGGTTTACAGTAGCAGGAGTGCATACATCTCCAGTATGGGCGCCCCCGCCCCCCCCCCCCGGTGGGAGCTGAAGCTCATATCCTGACAGTCTGGTGCTGATGTATGTTCTAACCACCGACCTACACGGAAAATGGAATTCCTAACCCTTGGCAGCTTTAGTGCTGGGCCTCCACTCGTTGAGCTCCATGGGAAATTGAGTTTCTAACCCTCGCAGTACAGCAGCACTTAAAGCTCTGCCTCAAAGGGCTGTAAAAAACTGCAGAATTTCAAAAGACAGATAACGCTGTCGTTTTTTTTCTTTTCTTTTCTCCTACGAGGTTCGCAAATATACACACGTGTACTGGTGCTGTTATTTTAAGCAACACTAGTGGCCCTTGCTTTATTCTGTTACTCTTTGGTTAATACTTGTAATGCAACTGAAGTTAGAGAGAAGTAGTTATCTTGTCCCGCGTCGCAGGTGTTTTTTGAGGCGAGGAATCAAGGAGGCGATGAGGAGAAAAGGTCTCCGGGTCGTCGGTGGAGTGAGGAGTGATCCGCTTACATCCTGGGCGAACACTGGCGGATAAGATCGGGGGGGGGGGCAGATTGGACGCAGCTTTTGGCTGCAGAAAGACCGGCTCGCCCTCCGCGATGTAGGCCACGGCCGCTCGGGAGATAAAGCCACTGTCGGCGCTGCGGAGAAGCCGACCGGTGACACCGACCGCACGCATCAGCACTTCCTGCGGATTATTCTGTGAGAGTCAGTAGGAGTTATATTCGTAGTTCTTAAGGGCCGAAGGGAGCCTCTCGGATCCGAGTCACTTTGTGCTTAGGATCGTGCTTTTAAACTGCCGCTCCTCAAAGCTCAATTTGAATCAACGTGTTTTCGGTGTATGCTTCTTCCTTTTCTCCTTTTATTAAAGTCAGTATTCAGCATTTCATGTCAGGAAATATAACCAATGACCATATAATAATAATTATGGAAAATAGGAAAAACTATTTTAAACCTGGAATATTGTGATTTTTGGCAAGAGTTGAATTGCACAACATTGTACATTGATCAAATATTCATATGTTAGTTCAATACAGTTAATATTTCCCTTTTTAAATAGTTTTCTAAAAGACTTTTTTTGGTATTATGATGTTGAAACATCTGGACTGTGTGTTTTGATCTGATCCGACTGACAGAAAACATCAAGAAACGATCCCCCGAAAAATGTCATCGGACTTTTATTCCCATGTTTTGTGCGAGACACTTTTTTTTTCTTCTTCTTCTCTGAGACAAAAGCTGAGTGTTCAGGTCTGTTTTGGGAAATTAATATTAATAGTGGGGTTCCTTTCAAATAGAGTGCAGGACGAGTGTGCCCCTGGCTGTGTGTGTGTGTGTGTGTGTGTGTGTCATTCCTGGTAACATTAGCAGCGTGTTGCCTTCTGACTCCGTGTGACAGCGGATGAAAAAACACACATGCAGCAGCTCACATGACAGATAAGCAAGTGATGATGTGGCTCTGTGACATCATGCCAACGCATACTGTTCTTGAAAATAACTTATTTTTTTTCTCTCTCTCTCTCTCTCTCTCTCTCTCTCTCTTTGCCTCCTCCCTCCCACCGGAATCACCAGATCACTTGGGCATCGAGTTTATGGGTAAGGAAGCTTTTTCTTGTCCTTTTGTCTGCGTGAGTCACTTTGATGCTATTGCTCACCGTCTCCGTCCCTCTGCTGCCCCCCCCCCCCTCCCCCCCTCCCGGGTTGCTTGTGAAGGGCCCCCCCCCCCTGGAATTTCAATGTGCACCGGTCGCCTTGGAAACAGCGAGGAGGCAGGCAGAGTATTTGTGACGTTGGCTCCCGTCCCCCGGACGCTCCCCTCATTCGGCACGTGTTCAACAAAGTGTGTTTCCCCCCCCCGTAGTTTTGTTGCAGCCAGGCAGGGTGCCAGCGGCTCCCTCCTCGTCGCCGCCGAGCCGCCCTCCTTCCTGCCGAAGGACAGCTAGCTGACGACCTGCCGCTAACTCGAGCGCCGTGGGCCCTCTCCACGTGGACGGTTTGGAGGGGGAGCCGTGGATTGTGTGCGAAAATGGCCCCTCGCTTCTAAGTTCTCGAAGTAAATGTAAATTAAAAGGAAAGAAGAAAAAAACGTCACGTGACCAAGCAGTGACGCGCTTCTTCTTTTTTTCCAGAGAGAAAAAAAACAAAAGCGTTCTTTTTTTCATGAAAACTTGCTGAGACTATGCAAACTTGGCAGTGACAGATGATCCCTTCCGCAGAGCTATCTTGCAGTTTTTTTTTTCTCCATTTATATTCAGTGAGGTTTTTTTTTTTTTTTTTGCCTCTGCAACATTGTTCAGGCCGACACCTTTTCTCACATCTCACAGCTAACATCTCCAGCGTCTTGCCCGCCGTTGTGCTAATCTGCGTGCAGATAGATAAGCACCTCCCACACTCAACCCAGGCCCGTCAGCTAACAACACACGTATATACAGTATATATATATATATATATATATATATATGGCAATGTGCAATTGAGTCAATGCATACCGTAAAAGGTCCAGGCAGTCCGTTCTGCTGGGAGAACTAATCGTCCTTTAATAAAGTCCACCAACCATCAGTCAGATGGCAGCCAATCAACTGGTGAATGAGCAGCGGATGGTGAAGTGTCGTTCTGCCTAAACCGATGTAGTGCTCCGTTGGTTTGTAAGTCATTGTGGATGTTATCCACGTCATCGTAAGACTGGGAGGCATAAAATCTGCAGCAGCCCACGACTCAGATGGGTCCGAAAAAGCACCGAGGTCCCACCAGGGGTGCATTGATTTATTCACTGGAGTTGCTTCCTGTGAAGACACAAGTTGGATTGACGTGTGTTGCTGTTTGCTTCTGGTAAGATTAACCAAAAAAAAAAAAAAATGAACTTTACAAAAGAGGATTTGTTTCCTGAACCTATGAAGACAGTTTATCTTTAAATTACTGAAATTAAACCCTATGAAATTAAAGAATAATGTACCAATGTGAAAAAACAAATGCAAAGTGAGGAGTTGCTTTCACAGGACATCACAATCCCAAATGACCGTCAGGGAGGTCTGCAAAGTTTAAAGGTTACTAATTAGGAATAGACTTAACTGCACATGTCATTATGGCTCCTTGTGGAAATGAGCTTTACCACTTGCTTATAACTGCTGTGTTTTTCTGCACATTTGATGTCCATGCAGCAGCGAGCTCGCCTCGTGGTTGATGACATTTCATCAGTCTGCAGGCGGCTCATTTTAACCAAACTTGATACCTTATCGATCCGCGATTAGGGCCCTAACCATCGCAAGCACGCACGCCTCGCTGATAGTTTGTTTGTGCCGCCAAAAGCATTCGGTCCTCTTTTACCCTCATTCATCCAGTTTCGGGCCACCGCTTCATCCTTGAACCGATTCCAACGTGCCGCCAGTAGGCATTACTTTTTACTGCCCTCAAACCAGAGGCCCCAGTTTAATTCATAATTGTACAAATGCGACACCATTTAATAAAACCACGACCTCATATATGCAACGGACGTTTCCGTGCCAGCTGTCCGACTCGTCCATGTGTCCAGAGTCATTCGAGGGCGCAAGGTCCTGGAGCGACTCTCAGAGACAAAAAAAAAAAAAGGGAATTTCTCAATACGTTGATGCCACGTTGGACCGCGAGGCCTCAACTTGGGGGTCAGAGGTCACACGCTCGGATACCAATGAGCTAGAGGCGCTGAAGCATCGGCGACGCTGTTTGCGTTCATACGTCGTGAGGCCCGCCGTGGAGATAATAGAAATATAGGTACAAAACGTACAGTTAGTAACAAGCCACCAGACTCAATTTAATTTAATTTACTCACACTCCACAACAACAAAAACATAAGTCCTCACTGTTCCTACAATCTAAAGCTTAAGATTACTGTATTTATGTTGTGGCTCCTAAGAAAACAGAACCAGTCACGTCCGCAGTTGCCCCTGGGTGACCTTGATGCTGTTTTTCATTTCTTTGACCAAACAAAATTGCAATTCTCTTCCACTAAACTGCTTTGTCGGCAGAAATCCGGCAGATGAAGATGTTCATCATCTGCCGGATTTCTGAGCAAAGCTGAGCAAATAAAAACTAAAATGTCTGCAAGATGCATTTGACTTGAAGCCGAACTGAGCCTTTAAGGCGGTCCGACAGACGGACGACTATCGTTATTTATCGGAGATACATGGGTCTGACATGTTCAAGAAAAGGCCTCTGTGTGTTCGTACGTCAGCGAGAACGACCTCCGGGCTGTCTATCAAGCAACACGAGTCATAAATACCACGCTAAGGGCAATACACGCTTTCATCTTTATTAGCGAGTCTATTTCAGCACCTGCTCCATCGCTTATTGATTTCTCTCCCTCCAGCCGGCGTGGAAACACGGCAGCTGCAAACGCATTCTGGGGACGTACGGGATCACAAATGCGTTTGGAAAAGGTCACAGCGACACCTCTGGAACGACCGCTTTTGGTTTCAAACGTTAAATCCCGTTGGTTTTTTTTTCGCCGACCTGCGGGGTTTGCGGAGGAATAAATGGAAGATGCGACTTCCACGTCTCCACTGGAGGGAACGCGAGCATGCAAGAATAATTCTATGAGGCACAAATATATTATAAAGGTATTTATAACGCAGTGGTGTAAAGCACTGCATAACATGTTCTCTCTTTTATTGAAGTAAACAATGAGCACTGATACACATAGTACAGTGATCATACTGTAGTGCGTTTTGTAATAATCATATTGCAATTTGGATGTGTGCAATAAGTCAACTCTCATATTTACGTAAGATACAGTGTGAGTTGTCTCTGTTTAGTGTCCACAAAGGCTCAGGCCGTGGCATTTGAAAGACACAGGAATATATGGGGCATGGAACAGACTAATAACATGATTATTAGAGACATCTCTTTATCTGCTGGGATTTGAGCCTCTTTTTTTTTGTTGCTCTGACGCATGTGAGTCCGCCAACTCCTAATGTACCAGTGTCCTCTTTAAAAAGGAGCGCTCCATTCCTTCGTCGCTGCGTCTCTCTCTCTCTCTGCCTTCCCTGCACCCACAGCAGAGCCCCCCCCCCCCCCCCCCCCCCCTCTAACGATGTGATCATAGCCAATAAGCCAAAGCGATGACTCGGGCCGAGCCGCGGCTGGACGGAGAGACACGGGGTCACAGCGGGGGGTGGGAGGGGGGCATCCGTTGTCTGCAGGACAAAGCCTGTGAGCGGGTGGCGGCGGTTGCGTCTCGTAGGAGTTCGGATTACGCACCAAACGAAGAAGCTGTAAAGAACTGGATCTTTCAATCTGCTCATTCAGACCCGTGCGCAGTAAAGATTTGTCTCAATCACCTCAATGTAAAAAAATAAAAATAAAAAAAAGTACACCTTGTGTCATCGTGGTGCTCCTCCAAGGTCCGAGCCTCGCTAAACAAAACTTGATCGATCGCCTATTAACGTATCTGAAGGCAACTATGATTTAGTTGTTCGCGGCAAACAAGACAGCGTCCATTTTTCTCCACTAATGGCGTCCGTCTGCGCCATAACTCTCCTTGTCTCCGCGTATTCAGGCGTCCATTGCAAAAAGCCCGTCGGCCCGTCACTCGATTGTGGCGGAGCCGGAAGGGCCGGGGAGCGGCGATTTTTCGGGAAAGAGCGGCGTTCGGGTGTTGCTAATCGCTTTCCGAGTTGCGGTTATGTTGTTTCAATTTGGTTTGTTTTTTATCGCGGGAGTGATTTCACTAATTAAGAAGGGAATGTGCATGGCAGATACAAAGGGAAAGCCCCAGAGGGCTCGTTGCACCGCCGCCGACTGTTTGATGCTTTGAAAATGGCTCCCAACAGGTGTTTAATACCGCGTTGTGGGGGGGGAAACGCCGTTTTAAATTCAGCATTAACCCCCGTCCCTGGGAACATTGATTGTGGTTTCTCAACGGATTCCCCCCCCCCCCCCCCCCTCTGCTGCCGACCCTGACACACGTGAACGTGACCTTTGACCTCAGCAAGCGCTAATGTGACGCCCCCCCCCCTTCTGTTTCTTGTCTCCCTGCAGAGAGCAAGGACGTGTACAAGAGGCAGGTGCTGTCCATCACATCCATCGCCGTGGCGATCAGCCTCCTGGGGACCCTGTGCGTGGCCCTCTACTGCGGCAACAAGTGAGGGCGGGACACACCCACAGACACACACACACACCCACTGCTTGTGTTATTCTCTGAGACACATGTGGGATTAATTCTGATGGATGTGTCGCCGGGGAGATTAGCTGTGAGTGAGAGGTCGTTTCGGGCCGCCCGCCGTTTTTTTTTTTTTCCTTCATTCCATTGCGACTGAAAGTTATTTTAAAACTTTCAAACATTCACGGTGGAACCCGCCACAAGTCCTAAAGTAAGCACAGTGTTAACGTGTTTGGTAATGAGCCCAGTTGGACGTGGGCAGACGAGATGCCCCGAGGAGACATTTTGTTCATTTAGTGAAGGACGATGGGACATGTTGAGGCATCAAACATCTTGAACGGAGTCCCAGACCGGGTATTTGCAGCGTTTTTGTGAATCTCATTATGCGCTCACACATATTCATGGCCCATTATAAGCTAAAGGTTATCCTATGTGGCTCCTTCCCTCTCTGAGTGCGTGGCCCCCGTGTGTGCCCCGTTAATTGGGATGTGAACGGCTGCATGAACTTCGCGTGGTTGTTTTCCTCGACAGGACGCGTCAAACATCCGGTACAAAGCAGTATGTCATTCGGGGAGGGAGGGGTGGGGGGGGGGGGGGGGGGGGGTGTGGAACGGTATTTCCATAGGCCTCCCTCTGAAATATGATGATGTGAGTGAGCGAGCGGCCCGACAACAAGATAATCGGATAAAGGCGTGATGGACAGGCACCTTAAATTGAATCCGTAATGGAGCGAGGAAACTGGCTTGTTCAAAGGGAGAAGACGCATACAGATTGGCAGGAAGTCTTCATGCAAATGGGAGTGACCTGAATAGAAATAAAGTCAGAGGCTTTTCTGGCGCTGAGCCACACTAGACGCTGCGGCGTTTGATCTCTAGGAAAAGGGATCAGCGATTTCGCCCCCAAATCATCCCAATTCAACACCTCAGATCTTTCTTTTTTTTTAAATGCCCGAAAAACAAACAGACGTGTACCGGAACTCTGGAGGTGCGAAAAAACAAGCGTCCCGAGCGTAGCGGCTTACGCCACGAGAACCGCGTTAACGTCATTTATTGGCGTTTCTGACATCAACAGCAAAATCCCAATTTATGGAAAAGTATAATTAAATCCAGGCAACCCGTGCAAAAACTGCCTGTCACATCCGGTGCGATGCCATTGTTATGTCTAATAAATTACAGTTTACAGCAACAATTCATTAAGACACAACAAACATGGACTCGTGGTCCGTGACAGAGAACAGAGCTGCATGAAAGTTGCAGCTTGAGCTTCAATCAGAAAACCTTCCGGCTGGCGAAGCGTCACACAAACAAGGGGCGAGAAGGAGGCGAAAGGTGAGAGTCTTCGTTACTTCGGCCTCGCCACAGGCCCCAAGACGTGGTTCATGCATTTAAATGCGTGAAAGGCTTCATTCAATGTTGCAACGCTCTGGGGTTCTGGTCATGGGCAGCAGGAAGACGTCCCTTATCCGCAGCAGCACTGTGTGAACGCTTGTCTTTCTTTTTAATTCTTTCTCCCCAGGAGGCGCAGGGAGAAGCTGCAGGCCCACCTGAAGGAGAGCCGCAGTCTGAAGAACTACAGCGCTAATTCCCAAAATGCCCTGGAAGCCAAGATAAGGGTCCCTAACTCCAACCTGCAGATGCACGAGGTAACGGCTTTCTCCACCTTGATTTTTCTGTCAAAGTGTCGATGCCCAAAGACCCCCAAGCATGTGCAAGCACCTGGATGCTTTAGTCAGGGGGATTGGAACCAATTCACAACCTTTTGTTGGACCCAGTACACATGGACCCCCCCCCCCCCCCACCCACGTCGTTTTCAGCTGGTTGTGAAACAGGTCGTATTCGTGGTCTTCCAGTGAGCAATCGGTGTGCGGTTTGGCAGCGCGGCGCCGATCAGCGGCGTCGTTCATCATCTCCCCGCCGCGCGCTGTCATCGCCTCTTTCCCAGATGTGCGTTTCGGGGGGGGGGGAGCTGCATCGAAATCGTTGCATTAATTTGAGTGCCAGTCAAGTCCACGTATTCTAATACCTGGAGGGAGTGTGTGTGTGTGTGTGCTTTTATACATGTTTATCATATACAGTTAGTCACTGATGTGATTTACACAGGTTTGCATGAAGCATTACTAGAAGATTTCCATGATTTGAATTGTCAATGAAGCGAAGCACTTGTCCTGAACACACCAGGGACTCTGAATCTGTCATAAATGCATCATCATACTTCATCATGCAAGGCGGATGAATCACTGCGTGGGAGAAGCACACTTGTATCCCGCATTCAAGACCCACTTTGCGTGAACTATGGACGGTTACAATGCACCCGTCTCCAGGGATTTCTCATTTCTCTTTGACGTATCTCAAATGAGTTTAATGAAAACATTGTAGGAATCTGCAAGGCCAGGAGGTCGGAGTTCATGCGTGAGTCAAAATACAGTTCTTTCAACCAGGTGAATGATGATTTGTGCCCTGTGAAGAAGACGTTCCAATGGCAGCACTAGTTTTTGGGAATGCATTCAGAATGCGGAGAGCCTCTCGAACACGTTGATAAATAACCGCACCGATGTCGATATGAAGAATGTCAAGAGGCGGTGAGGACTTCCGTCTCCAACCAGAGGACGGCCTCCAGATGTGAACCTCTCACTGTGATCTTCACGGGGAGGCCGAGGCCCAAGGTGCGGCGCCGCCAGGTGCTTGTGGAGCGCAAGGCGGGTCGCGAAGTTTGTCGGTATGTTCAAACTCACTCGCTCTTCTTTCAGCTTTGGGCTGCGTTCAAACTTTAAATGGGTCACTGCACTTTAGAACTTTACTTTAGCTTTTCAATATCTATTCTGCAGAAAATCCATTTGGGTTTTGGGCTTCTTTTGGGGGCTTCCGGAGACCTTCTAATGGCTTTGATTTGGCCAGCTGGAGTCTTCCTTTGACTCAGGACAGAACACATAACCTTTAAACCCTCTTGGGAAAAGAAATCATTAAATACATATT
Organism: Pungitius pungitius; assembly: GCF_949316345.1. Taxonomy (NCBI): domain Eukaryota; kingdom Metazoa; phylum Chordata; class Actinopteri; order Perciformes; family Gasterosteidae; genus Pungitius; species Pungitius pungitius. Next base: position 2,261,028 of record NC_084912.1, on the reverse strand, counting down.
TGTCATTCCTTCACTTCAAATCAGTAAAAACGTCACTTAAACACGTTAAATACACGTTAAAAAGATTAGTTTCTCTAAGAAGACGAGTCTGTAGCTTAAATTAGATAATAATTAGACATCTTAACGTCGATGACTCTGCATTATTCACCAAATGCAGATGTTTTTGTAAAGTCATTCTGGTTCCCAGTTAAAAAAAAGCGTGCCCTGTATTTAAATTGAACACCACGTCCTGATTAGCATTAGCGTTCCACTGACACTCTCATAAACGCTTTGTCTGGACCACATACATTTGTTTGTAATTCGGCCAAAGTTCAAAACAGGATTAACGTCAAATGAAACAAAGCAACACAGAGCACAACGCTTGGTCGGGATTAGTTTGGTTCCATTAGGATCTAAAAGCGCACGCCACATCTGCACGGCGGGGCCTCGTTAGCGTTAAATACACAGCTATTGACAAAACTGTTCCTATGGCTCTTATTTTGCTAATTGCTCTATTAGCACAGACAAATACATGACGGATCACTGTTGACTACGGCGTGTACAACAAAGCCGCTCTGTACCGTGTTACATGTTGCTTTTAAACCTTCGGGTACTGACAAATAATTGTTTTTTTTTTGTTTTGTTTTATTGTAATATTCCTGTTGTGCCTAAAGTCACATGAATTAGTCTGCGTGTAATCAATTAACATAAATTGTAATACACTGTAATACACAGCAACAATTTACATATATTATCCAAATAAATAAACATGGAATATAACCGGGGAGCTCGTGACAAAGACGGTGTTACAACACAAAATGAGCTTTTCTGACCAGCACCTTTTTTTTTGTCCCCGAGGCTGCTAATCCGCCGCTGCGGTGTGTGTGTGTGTGTGTGTGTGTGTGTGTGTGTGTGTGTGTGTGTGTGTGTTCATTACGTTCATGAAGCCGTTATTGATGGCGGCGGCGGCGTCTCTGCACAAATCGTAAAAAAAAATTATCTCCCCGCTTGCTTCCGGGTGATCTGTCAGTTCACAAAAAAATAAAATAAATAAAAAACCCACTCCCAGAGGCATAGGGAGGAGGCTAGTCCCTATCTCAGAGATTTAAACCTCTATTACAGCGGACAGACACGAATACATTAATAAACGTCACTGCGTTGCTCCCCTTTGCACCACAAAAGTCCACATTTAACTGAAAGTTTCCTTCAAAGTAGTGACCTCTGCAACCTCTGTATCCGTGAGTGTTTATGGAGCTTCACAGTGAGTTTCTCTGCCTCCAGCTGTGTGAGAGAAAACATCACATTTCTGCTGATGACCTCTATAAACATTCCACATTGCTGGATGACACATGCACCCGGCCTGCGGGGTTTTTTTCTTTTTTTTGGGGGGGGCGTTTAAGCCCGTATTTATTTTTGAACTGAAGCAAGAGGGACGCACACAGTGATTGGAGGCACATCTTCCCTCCTGTGAGCGGGCTGGCAGAGCTCGTTATTAATAAATACTTGTTGTGCTTTAACTGCAAAACAAGTCAGTGAACCTCTGTTCAGGATTATTCCTCCAGCAATTGTGAATAAATGAACATGCGAGCATGAACCGATCCTTCTCTGTTTTAACAATCATTTCCAACCTTCTGAGGCTGATGACAGTGTGGTCATTTACCAATAGACATGTCAGCGCTTGACTTAAAGGTTATTGAGGGTCAGTCAGACCGAGGCTAATCTGACCCAGCAGAAGCTCACGTACGAATCGGCGTCTGAATGGTCACATGACCGAGGAAGCAACTATCCTTTGAAAATAGAAACAGGTGTTTCAATCAGTGGCGACCTTTTCAAGTGAGACTTCATGCCCTGAGCTTTGTCTGAAGGCATCCAGAGCCTCGCCCACCTTACCTTACAGAAGACCCCCTCTAGACGGTGGTGAGATAACGCCGAGGAGAGCAAACGGTCACCAAACCAAACCAGAGCCTCCTCACGTCTGTCTCAACCCCCCCCTCGCCCCCCCCCCCCCCCGTTCAGCAGATCCCTCCTACTGCCGAACAAAGAACTTAACAAAGAAAGTAACTTCCACGGCGGCGACCGCGAGGAAGGAGGGAAGGAGGGAAGGAGAGGGGACGAGGGAAGGATCGTGGTGGCTGCTGACAGAGAGATTCAAAGGGGATGGAAAGCGATCAAAAAAAAAGAAGAAGAAGAAGCCGCGGCGTTGAAGTAAGAAGGCCTTCCTGAACAAAACGAAGCATTAATCCAGTCAGACGTCACCGAAGCGACTGGAGAAAACGACACCAATGCACTGTCTGAAAGTACGGAAGAGTTTCAAGTAGCACTAGGAGGCAAAAAGAGTAACTTTCCTTCAACGTAATGGCAGCTCTGTGATACTTATTCTCCGTCTCTGTACATGACGACTCTCCTTTTTATCCTGATTTATGCCGCCGCACAGAGGACTTAATTGCATAGATTTAACTGATTGACGCGCCCACGTGATGAATCCAGGCTTTTCAAAGGGCTTATTAATCATTCATTTTGTGGCATTTCTGCCTTATTTGAGGATTTCACTCAAAGAAGAGAGAGATCAGTCAGGGAGATGAGTTCATACGCAAACGTTATGTTTGTTTCTGCAGCAATAAAAGCCTGTTTTTTTTCCGATCGCACGAATGCATGTAACTGGACTCCATTCCTCACGCCTTCAGCGTCGTTTGTTGCCACGTATTGCTCCTCGGGACATGTGAGACCTCACTGTTTCGTCTTTTTGTTTCCGCAGTTCTGCAAGCGCTCCTCTCAGTCCCGCCAGGGCGGCTTATGCGGGTCCGGCTTTGCACACTGCAACGTCTCCACCGCGCCCTCCAGCGGCTCCAGGAGGCCGGCCAAGCATCCCAGGTATGTCATCGAATGGCGCACACCCACAGGCCCCCCCTCCCCCCTCCCACCTCCCACCTCCCCGTCCCCTCTCCTGTAATCAGCAGGGACGCCACCCGAGAGGGAAATTGAATCATCCGCATTACAGCGGAGCCCAAGTTAATTTGCTGATTCACGGAAGGCCGATAGTCGTCCGTAATTAAAAGCTATGGACGTGTTAATAGGCATATCTATAACCCCTTCACCAACAATGAGGGGGGGGGGGGGGGGGCAGAGGGGGTTGCAGATCCCCCCCCCCCCCCCCCGTGAGCCTCCGACGGGGGCTGGAACCCACAACGTTGCAGTGAATCTCAGAGCTGTCTCAGGGTCTGTCCTTCATTGGGCTTCAGGGGTTGTGTTGCTAAACTGTGGTTTTGGGAGGGTGTTTTTTTTTTTTTTTTTTCATGCGTGAGAAAGAGCGAAAAAAGCGATTTTTGGATTGAGCCTGAAACTTTTTTGTTGAACACTGCGGAGGCTCTTTAGCCCTCTTTCTCTTTCATCGCTGCTCATTCACACCTGAGAGGCTCTCAACACGGGTTTCGCCCTCTAACTGCTAAGCGACTCCACCACAGCAGCTGGGGTTTAATCAGCCTTTTTCCCAAGAGGGTCCCGGCGGGGGTTTTTTTCTTCCTTTTTTCGGGGGGGGTACTAAAAAAATACATCCAGACAAACCATAAAAAAATCCACTTCTCCGACCTGCAAGACTTTTCTTTGCTCTGAGGCGATTCTTCTCCTCCTCTTACCACAGTGTGCGATGGCATGGGCTCAGGCCCAGACGTCCACCACGCGATGTCCGCACAGCAGAGCGAGTCCCGATGCCACTGGTCCAAAATAGCCACAAAGACACTGGCCAAGACGAAACGTCTATTTTGGAAATGTTCTGAATGCCTTTTACACAGAACTCTGCCAACTCTATTAGGTGGCTGACTGAAAGCTTCCTGTTGTTGTGGCTAAGAAGCCCGTTTTTAGAGCCAGTTTTCTCCCTTTAAAAGAGCAGTTAAATATGAATGAGGACCCGGAGAGGCGGTTACCACTTCAGTGTATGAAGTCAAAATGTACCGAAAGTTCAAAAGTTCTGGTACAATGCTCACATTTGCTTTTTTGTTCACTTTTTGAGCCCTAAACTTTAAATAGAGATGTTTAATAGTGTTTCGATGTGTAGTGATACACGCAGTGGGTGATTTTAACTGTTGATCCAAGGTAATGAAGCCAATCCCAAATAGACTCAGATCCACACATGAGTTCCTTTGTCCCCGCAGCCCGGATCAGAGAACCCGGGTGGCCCATTGGTCAGCCCCACGCGTGACCCCGCCTGCATCCAGGGGCAAGCTGAACCCGATTGGAGGATCCAAGTATTCGGGCCACGCCTACCAACACCTGCAGGAAATGGACTCATGCGAGCGGGACGCTGAAGCACAAAGAGGGTGAGGACACGACGCGGCTGGGGCTGACACGGCGTCCCTTCGCTTTCACCTCCGTTAGCGCTTGGCGTCAAAAGGCGACCGGCGTCAGTGGGCCGCGATTGGTTCACGGCGAGTAAAGGGGCGGGACACAGAGCCCACATATTAGAATCCCTTGTGTGCCTAAAATTTCCAAAAAAACGGCACACGACCGGTACGCCGAGGGCCACAGAGTAAGCTTCGCTATTTGAGAGAGTGTTGAGCATGAAGACCTTGAGTATTTTAAGGTTTTATCCTCACTTTTCTTTCTCCACTTTGCTTCTTTGCTGCATCCTCGATGCGCTGAGTCATTCCAACGAAAGCCACTAACTGAAAAACGCAGGCTTCCCGCGGACAAAGCTTTGGGATTTCATTTGAGGAGCGTGTACTTCAAAGCCAATTCTGTGATATTTATTTCCCAAAATACAAGACAGTGTCCTCTTTTTTTTTTCTTTTTTTCTACCTCCTTTAGCCTCCCAGATCCCTTTTTAGTTTTCCCAATCTGCCGAGCAAAGATAAAAGCAAGGTCGCGTTATGTTTAGGTCTGCAGCACAGAGGCCTAAGTCCGGGCTTCCTTTCTCTCTTTCCCTATCTGACCTCTTTTCAAGCCAGTGCTCGGTTTTGGGACTCTTTAATGCAACATCTTCGCAGGTAATTGACAATCAAATCCTGACGTTTTAAATTCGACAAAGTAGGCCTACACTTTTTTTTGGCATGTGCTGAGGGACGTGCGAGCAATCGGTCAAATGATTGGTTAAGAGAGGCGTCGGCTGTGGACTCGTCGCTTTGCCCACCGGCACCTGCAGGTCCCAGCCCTCCTGCCTCATGACAAAGCTCCACATGACCTACATGCATAGAGAGAGAGAGAGAGAGAGAGAGAGAGAGAGACATGAAAACCCACTGGAGCAAGTTGTATTTAGTTGTAATCTTTATTAAACTAGATATGTGGCCTCTGTTCATCCACAAACGGCCCACAAATGTTGCGCCGCCGCCATTAAGGCCTCCGGGGTCGTCTGAGGTCACCTCTGCTCGGCCCACTCAAACCTCCTGCTCGACCCATTTCGCCTCTTCACCTGCGTGAAAACCGGACAGACGGGCGGACGGACAGGCGACGCGCTCCCGCTCCCGTGGTTACGGTTGTCTGAGTTGCCATGGATACGTTTGACCGTGAACGCATAGAGGGAGAGGGATGCAGAGGCGGAGACGGGATTACAGAGACAACCGGTCGGAATCCATTTTTACAACAAAAAAAATATATAGTAAAAGAGGAAAGAAGCAAGGGGGGGGCTGTAACAGGATGTGACAGAGGAGTGTGCAGATTGCACATGACAGTTGGAAAAAGGCTTTAAAAGAAAGGCTGCCCATTTTACTCCACGCCTGTTAGGGAAGCCTTGTGTTATCTCAACAAAATGGCTGACAGGGAGACAGAATGTCCCGTGTCGTTACTTCTATTTTGAAGATAAAGCTGTCTCCAAAATGGCTGATGGAGATACTGCACACAGTTTTATATTTACTTCTGCTGTTTGCAGAATTTTATGCTGCCTCTCCCTCGCTTATAGTTTGCGCTGCGTCCTCAACCTTCAGCTTAAAACGCCACGGTGGCGTGTGTTCGAATCAGGAACATGTTACATCAAGGCTTCTCAATACAACACGAGATGATATATTAGGGGGGGGGGGGGGGGGGGGGGATGGATTCATGTGATTGTGCACACTTGTGCGCATCACGAGCTACTGTAACAGATAAAAAGCCAAGTCACTTATCTCACCTCACCGGCACGCAGTCTCTCTGTAATACTCCTCCAGCTGCTCCCCCCCCCCCCCCCCCCCCCCCCCCCGCTGCAGGGTCTATATTCCAACTCCGCTTCACAGATTCACAGCAATCTGATTGTGTTTCAAACACATCAAAAGACAGATTTGTCTGTGAATGTTATCTTGGGAATTAGCACCCCAGCGTCATCCTCTCTTATCGCTCTCGGGGATCCTCTCTGTCGGCCTCCCTTAAATCTCCGCTCTTTTTTTCTTTCATTCCTCAGAAAAGTGCTGCGTGATTTCCCTTTGAGTTTTGAACAGGCGACCCCCCCCCCCCCCCCCCCGACACAATTTCTGTGAGCTTTGATCGGGAGAGCGCGGCGACCGTGTGATGTGGTGGGACTCCCAAGTTTGACTCTTCCCTCGGCGGCGGAGGCGGATTATGAGTTACCGCTGGATCCAGACTCCGATAGCAGGGAGGAGCGCGGCCGGCCTTAGAAAGTCGGGTCAAAGACCCAGATACCGAAACAGAGACTTGTTGGTGAGGTGACGCATGGAGCAGGCGGTGGATGCATGTCGTTTTTTCCCATGCGTCATGCCAGAGATCTTGCCTCCTTATTCGACGTTGCGTCTGCGCATCCATAAAAGCCTGAAAAACGGTGGCTTTCTAATGACTGTAAACACGCGTAAACTCTGATTTCCTCATGTAAATATAGTAATTAATGGTGAACAGGCGAGCACGCACAGTTTAATTCATGAGGTTGAGCATAAGGAGGGCTAACACACAGCTCGGAGCCTAACTGGGACTGACAGAATACATGGGCAGGATGCACAATGGGGACGGGGGGGACGGATTGATAACACAATTTGAGAAACATCTGCGAGACCGGAAGGGTGAAGCTCAAGTAAAGAAGGCCGGGGGGGGGGCGGGGGCGCAGGAGGACGTTATATAGAAAAGAGATTTGAATCAGGGCAGTCATACAGTTCAGCAGTAAGACGTAGATAGGGATTCAAAAGGAGTTTTAGAGAAAAGCAAATGGTTGAGACCTTAAAAAACAAAAAGAAAAGAAAAGCTACAGACTTCACCCCTCGTGATGCCTCATTAACTCATTTGTCCTTGACCAAAGCTGAACTTCTAAACCACTTATTTTCAACTTTAAGTCATTAAATCCATAAGATAAAAAGGTGAACTCGCTGTTACCTCTCCACTTTATACAGGGGAGTCAAGGTTTAAAGTTGTTTTTTGTGTGTGTGTGTGTGTGTGTGTGTGTGTGTGTACGTGGACTCCGATACAAAGAGATTTCCCGGCCTCATCGCCTTGCGTCTCGGCCTCTGAGAGGTCAAAGGGCAGCGAGCTGTCCCTCAGCGTGGGAGTTTGAAACCGACCAAGTGAGGAATCCTCCCTCAAATAACCTCCGCTCCTCTCCCCCCCCCCCCCCCCCCTTCCCCGTCCTCCCCAGGTGCAGAATTAACGCGGAGGACCGGCCCGACGACCCCAGACGAGACGCCATCCTGCACGGGGGCCGCCGCCCGCTCCAGTCCCCGCCCGCTCCGTTCCGCTCCTGCTCCATCCCCATCATCCCCTCCGTGCAGTGTCACCATGACAACGAGGCGTCGTGTATGCAAACCTGCGTCGCGGCGGCGGCGCCCCCCTGCGGGGGGGCCGGGAGGGAGCGGGCGGCGTTGCCCTCCACCTCTTGCTCCTCCGCCGCCGGCCAGCCGCGGGACGAGGTGGCGCTGCTGCTGGAGGAGGCGCAGGAGCAGCTCAGGGCGCTGGCGTTGGCCCACAGGAAGCAGGACGAAGGCGGGATCGGCGGCGGCGGCGGAGCGACCGGCGCCGCGGAGGCCAGAGAAACTGTTTGCTTCCTGAACCTTAGCGGAGGAGGCGCCGGGGCGCCGAGCTGTAACGGACCCACGCAGACCCAGTTGCTCGGCGCCGGCCTATCGCACAGAGACCTGGGCCCGAGCAGCCAGTGAGAGGACACCATGTGGGACATTCGACGTGGGGGGGGGGGGGGGGCGTGGATGCACCAATGGAAGTGCGGGGTTGACAAAAAATACAAATACAAATTGAAAGAAATGTAACGTCTTGGACATTTTGAAAAATGTGCTGATGGAATCCTGTTTGGATACAAACTCTTGTGTGTGTGGCGACTTTACACCAACGGAAACAAAAAAAAAGATTACGTGCATTTATTTACAAGAGAAACACTTCTACTTAGGCAAAAAGAAACCAAATAGTCTGTCAACTCCATGGTGTTTTCCATTGTAAAAAGAATATATAAATATATATATATATATAAATATATATGGATATAAATATATGGAATTCAAAAAGTGACCAAGTACAAAGTTGACGGTACAAAGAACACGGGAATGATGTAACCATTTTTATTTAGTTTGGCGCTTTTTTCTTTCTTCTTCTCCCTGTTTTGTATCAACTCTTCAGTTCTGAACAAATGAACGTCATTAACGTCTCGCCACATGAGGCGCGGGGGCGGTTTCGGGAGAGGAGCCCCCCCCCCCCCCTCCTCCTCCTCCTCCACAGCACACCCCCCTCTTCTCTCGCCTTCTGAAAAACCTGTCAACGCAGCCAAGAATCACGCCTCCCCCCCCCCCCCCCCCCCACCCCCCCCTCTGTGGTTTCCAACAACATCTAGGATTTACGACAAAAACTCCCGGGCTGGGTGCACGTGCGTGCGTGTGTGTGTGTGTACGTGTGTGTGTGTGTGTGTGTGTGTGCGTGTGTGTGTGTCTGTGTGCTGAAGTGCAGCGCGGGAAGGAGGGGAGAAGAAGAAGAGACAGGAAACAACTTCTTCTTCTTCTGCAGCTGCTGAGGTCCGACGGTTCAGATCTTTGAAGACTCCACTTTGACACTTTTTTTTTTTTTTTTTGACCAATCTAGATTTTTGATTTTGGTACAAATTATATTTTCACACACACACACACAGACGTGTGCGTTGCCTGTGGTCGGTTGGATGGTTGAGTACATGGACAGAAGGACAAAGGAAGGACAGAGTGCTGAAGGACACAGAGGGAGCGAATCTGACATTGTTTTGTTCCTTTTTTTTGTTGTCCATCTTCCTTAAAATCGACGAACAATGCTGCTTTTTTCCCGATGGGAGCGACGACCGCGTGGTTTGGGTATTGAAACAAATAAATGTCTCTATGTTGTATCCTATGAATTGGAAGCTTTTGAATCTCTGTATGAATTTACAGCCAAATGTTTCTGGTGAAAAAGTATAACAATGGTTGCAATTCTGGTAAAGATTTTTTCAAAATAACAGTTGTTTTGGTTGATTGCTTGAAAGACATTGTGACTCCTTTTTAAAAAGCACCTTGTCCAAATGTGCATGCTGGACTACACCGGTCTGGTTTACAGTGATATACCCTGTATTTATCCTCTGCTCTCCTCACACACAATCCGGACTAAACTGGTCGAAGAATTCACAAAGTTTTCCGAGCAGGTCGTCCCCCCCCCACCCCCCCCCCCCCATTTGACCCTGCTGCCCTAAATCCATGTAAAATTTGTCAATTGATGTCACAAGTCTTCAAAGACTGATTTTTTTATTTTTTTTTTATTGATTCGTAAGAATCTTTTATTGCATAACTATCATTCATAAAAGAGAAGCTGCTTCTTTCCAGATGTCATTTTTCAATGAAAATCCCTGAAAGGAAAGGGAGAGCAGGCCTTGCCTCTGAGGAATCCTACCAATTTTCTTGCTTTTCACGGTGATTCTTCAAAAAAAAAAAAGGGGGGGGGGGGGGGGCTCCAAAGCGTGGAAAAAAAAATCAAAAATCAAACGCAGAATTATTTTTTTATTAAAGTAGATGTTTTAGTGTCTGTTCAAGTCCTCGTAACAACATTCAAACATTTCTAATCCATCTGAGTTCTTTCTTTCTTTCATTCTTTCTTTCTCTGGATCTATGACCGTGCTGCCATCCAGACCCCCCCCCCCCCCCCCCCCCCCCCCGAAGGCCCTTTTCTACATCGTTCTGCTGAACACTTTGGGTGAGATCCACCACGGCCTCCTCACCAGAACAAACAGCGGGGGGGGGGAGAAAAAAAAATGTGAATCTGTTTGTTTGACCAACTGTAATCAGTGTTATGAGCTCTTAACAGATAAAAGTCTGCAAGCCTTGTCTGTACTTTGTTTTCTTACCTGCGGGGAGAACGTTCATCGGCTCCGTTAAACAAAGGCGGCGGATTGTGGTGACTGAGGGGCGGCTTCGTTTCTCCTGCTGCCGCTTCAAGCGTCATGAGAATCAGCATCTGGAGGTAAAGTGGTGGTTTGCACCTGATAAGAAAAAGCATTGTCAGCCTTTTCTCATAATAAAAATGTTTTTTGGAATGTATGTAGTTAATCTTAATGGGAATTTTCAGTAATATATATATATATATATTGAAATCTTCAATTCAGTGTTATTTTTTTACTTAAATGTCAAACTAAAGAACATAGCAGCCCAATGGGTCCAGGAACAAAAAGCCTTTTACTGGTGTATTTGCAGCTTGATCTCATGTGTTGAAAAGACACAATGCATCATACAATACACAAGTATTTTGCATTCAAATCTATTCGGCCTAAATACATTTTTTAATTTCATCTGCTCACTATTTTCAGGGGTTTTTTTTCATTGAAATGGGATCTTTTATTAAATAACCGAGAGTTTCAGTAATCATTCAAAACATTAATTAACAGTAAAATCAGGTTGACAATGTGAGTTTGAGGTTTTCTTTTTCTCTTTGTTTACTGCAGCAGGAGAAGGTCAGTTCAACATTTGAAGAAAGAAATGTACTCAAATGTACCCACATCCATTTGTTCTCATGTCAGGCATCCTGTGTGTGTGTGTGTGTGTGTGTGTGTGTGTGTGTGTGTGTGCAGGCACGTAGTCACGCACTCTCTCTTCCAACAGTTGACTCCCACGTCTCTCCTTTCCCAAACTGAAGCACGGATTCATAGCCACAGTTTAGCTGCTTAAACTTTAGTCAGATGGCAAAGAGTAAGGTAGTTTGTGTGTGTGTGTGTGTGTGTGTGTGTGTGTGTGTGTGTGTGTGTGTGTGTGTGTGTGTGTGTGTGTGGGAGAGACTGATGGCAGGGAATAGAGGTGAGACCATAGCGATAAGAGCTACAGCTTGATCCCACAAAAAAGCGCCGGCCTGCCAGACCAGGCGACCTTCCTCCCCCCTGCCCCCCCCCCCCTGCCCGACCTTATCTGACCCGCGTTTGTTTGTGTTCAGCTGCTGTACGCGCCGCTGTTATCGCACAACGGCCCGCAGCTTCACAACGCACAAAACGAAAAGCAGGCGTAGTGAAGTCTGAGATGGATGGAGGTGGAGAAAGGGGAATGACGGTGGGGGGGGCGGGGGGGGGGTTCAAACAACTCAATTTGAAGAAGCAGGATTCTGCAGTGTGAAAGGAAAGATAATGTGGGTCAGATACCGGGGCCCTGGGTGTGTATTTCAGGCACCAAATAGTGCGCGCTGGCGAGTTTGTTTGGCTGGCGCCCCCCCCCCCCCCCCTCTCCGGAGGCGGAGTCTGTCTCCTTCAACGAGACGTCCGCCATGAAAGACCCGCTGCAGGTCGTCAGTGTTGCTGCGGCGCATCAATAAAACCACATCAAAACATAGATATATGAGAAAAAAACTGCCCACACCCACAAACCCGAGTATCACCGTGTCATCCCGGAACGTGTCGTCCTCTGGTTCTGCCTCCTCTGCAGAGAGCTGCTGATCTTCTCGAGGTCTCGGGAACACAGCGGCCCGGGTGGAAGGCGCTTTGCGTAACGTGTGACCGCGGGGGGCCCCCGCGTGGCGCTACGGTTACGACATCTGCGTGTGCGGCGTGTCGAGTGGGTCAGTGTGTTCAGTCTCAGTGAATAAAAGGCTTCTTTTTTTTTTCTTTCCTCCCCTTCTTCCTTATTAGTTTGACCCAAATGCGTTTTTTTTTTTTAATTCGTCATCTGAAAAAGCAGTTGTTTAATGTGTTAAAATTCCTCCTCGTGAGGGAAATGCTGCAGAATCCCAGTCAGCATCGACCTCATTGTGCCTGAAACTGGGATCACGTTGTACTTGAACAGCAGCTGGCGGCGTGATGGAAATCCAAACAAACGCAAACACGCACCTTTCTTCTCCACCGTGTGGCGTATGTTGCACACGTGTTCCTGCCTTCGTCGGGGTGTCATGGAGTGAAAGATGCTCATCCAGACGAAGAGGTGGGGAAAGTGTCACACTCTTTTCTCCTTGTCATCTTTCCGCCTCCTTTTTCAACAAACACGGTAATTATTCACAGTCAGTGTCTCCTTGAAGTGTTGTTCCCAAACTCGCAATGTTCTCAAACCTGGCTTGTATTTATAGAACAAATCTCACCCCCTTTATTCTGCAGAAGTGGTTACTTCACGTGTTCTTTAACCAACATTATGTTTGATCAGGACACTTTCAAACAAAATGAGCCTTCAGAGGGTCGTACTGTCACTAAAATACAGAATAGATGTTGTTCAAATCCGTGTAAGCAGCAGCCACGTTGATGTATTTTCAATGATATTAGCGTGTGACTTGACATTCTGAGAACTAACCCAAATGTAAAGCATGATTTATACACAACCGCTTCAGAGTAATCCTCCCAATTCTCTTTTAAACGTCTAAATTGACTGTTACTTTCGTATCTTTTCAGGGAACTGGAAGTCTTTTTTCGGGTTTGTCCAAAGACGTTTTGATCAACGATAGATATCTTCTTTCTCGTTGCTTAGTCGTTGGTTTGAAACTGATAGGAAAAAAAATGGTTTTGGTTCCAAAACTCTTGTGTAAGCAAAAATAATTAAAACGAAGTTCAGCACAAGCTGAACCGAAGGGTTTATCGGTAATTTATTGGCTGAATCCATCAGGTCTATTTACATATGAGGAGATTCAGATCATGTGATCGTTGAATCAGGAGAAGCTCTTCGTCATCGCCGCTCTGCCTCCACGTCGCTGCCGAAAAACCCGTCAAACGAGAGCAAATTACTCATCGCTTTTAAGCTTTAACCTTTGACTGGAGAGAACATTGACTCTGCTTTGGTCATCGATTGATTCCTAAGTGTCTCCAGTGTGTCCATCCAGGACCAGAGCCTTGTTCCTCGAGTGAAGTAGGTTGGACGGCCCAGATGTAGAACCTATACTCTTCAATCTTCCTTAAAAAGTGCATGTTCATCGACTGCTGAAAGCCACCCTGATGCTTCAGGGCGGCGTCATCGTCGCGGAGCAGGAGATGGATCACCTGCGTCAGCGCAGTTCTTCACCTTCAACGCTTTTTTTAAAGTTGTTTTTTTTTTGGGCCGTGGAGAGTGAAAGAACTTCCCCCCCCCCCCCCCGTCGTCGGTGTAGATGTGGTCCCTGAGAGAGCAAGCAGCAGGAGGGGAAACATCTTGCTCCATGTGCACCAAAACCTGACTCCAAGCTGTGCTTGTTATCAATAAAATATCCACGCTGGCGGGCGAAACCCGAGATAAGCGAGAGGGTTCGGAGCCGGGGGGGGGGGGCAAATCTTTTCCCTTTGTCTTTACTTTTTACGACAGATTCGACAACACGATGTTTGGAAAAACATGAACCAGAAGCCAAGTGACAATTAATGATTGATTTCAGATTTTGACCATCTGTTTTTTGGTGTTTCATTGAAAAAACAACCAGAGGGCAACACGGGGGGGGGGGGGGGGGTGGGGGGGGGGTTCTTTGTGGTTTCACTTCAGAAGAGTAAAAGATTCAAAACAGCAGCCGAAACGTCCCAGCTGGCAGGAGAAGTTTACGACGTTCTGCCACCGCATTGGTTCATTCATTCAAGGCTTTTTGGCCAAATAAATTGGGCCCACTGGATTCTAGATTTGGGGCTGAAGAGCTGAAAAGCTGCAGAGATCTTCGATATGGAAACAATAAAGCCAAAGCCAATAATGTCAGCGGTTACTTTAAAACAAAAGTGAAACACAACCGAAATGTAGAAAAGTATTTGTTAGGTCTGGAAGCACAACCCTAAATAAGGCAGTGTGTAGTTTTTAAGAGGTTGTAGAGTCTCCACTACGAGGTGGACTCATCCTTAATCTACATACCTCCACGGGTAAGTAGTGAGGACCTCTCTGCCCCGATTGGTTCCGGCGTTTCTTTAATGAAGCTCTATTTGCGGGCCCGATGACATTTGGTGACATTCAAGGGCGGGTTTCTCGAGATATTTCCCACCTACGGACGACGGAGCGTTGCTCCTGACGACCAAGATACCTGGAGGGTTTTTTTTCCTCAGAACGATGAATTCACACCTCCAGTCCGTAGCATCTCTTATTAATGCTCCGAGCTGCACTCGGATCGGCACAATTTTTGGAAGACTCCAAATGAAATAAAACCCATGCCCCCCCCCCCCCCCCCCCTACGGGCACCAAACGGTCTCATTTAACACGTGTAGCACATTTGGCTCACTGGCTCGTGCAGGATTGGCTGTACAACATTAGCTGTGTAATAGGAGCTGATGGTGTCTCAGTGAAGAGGAAACAGCGGGGCGGATGGCGTGTTCTCCGCCCGCGTGGCCGCGATGGCGACATGGCGGTTGGCATCGGGCTCCACGTTCTCGCTTGCACAGTGTGAAATTGTGGCTTTTTTTCCCTGTTTTTTTTCTTGTCCGTGTTGAATCGTGCTGACATCCAATTATCGCCGTGTTGTGGAGGTGAAAACATGCAAAGCAACAGGGGGGGGGGGGGGGGGGGGGGGTTGCGTTTAGATGTGCAGGACCTGACTTGCAAATCAACCCCTCGAACTGAGAAACACCCAAGACCCACGGAGGTGGCACCGCTGGACGACGGCTCGGTTTAATCACAGTGTGACTCTGCGGTACTTGTGGGAAGTGGCTCGGTTACACAGATACTCTCTTTCACTTGTTTGACATTCACAGTTTCCCACGCGCTCCCCGCAGAGAGCATGTCAACACAGGCAGAAAAAAAAAGTCAACTCCTCTTTTCTTTGCGTCCTTGCGTTTGTGTCTGCGATCGTGGAGAAAGAGAAGATCCCAGTGGTTCTGATCCAGTTCATCTGGACAAACGTGCACGAAGCAAGCTGTGCAAAGGGCTCATAACTCAACTCAGCAAAGGAAGGAAAAGCATCTGCAAAACCACCGGCTCCATTCTGACAGGCTTCTGAAAGAGAAAAGAAGAAAAATGTCCAGTTGCATGTTTAGTGCTTCTGGATCAGGACCTCCACTACACCCTCACAAGTACCAGTAGTAGGCAATAAAATGGAGAAACACTTCTTTCTCAGCGCCACTGAGCAGGTTGGCGAGGAGCCGAAGGGTCTGTGCTACTTTGCCAAACAGCTGGAGCGACTCCTTTATTAGTTGTTTCCCTTTGGGTGGGGGGGGGGGGGGGGGGGGGGCTGCAGGCTGGATGCAGGGGAGTGGCGCTCCATCACTTCTGGTTGTCTGAACTAACGGCTGCCTCTCGGCCCGCTGCATTTATATGCCACTAATACGGCGGGAACGCACCACGCGGGACGTGGTTTGCGAGAACATGGGAATCAGCTTCCGGCGCCGCCGCAGGAACACCACGCCATGACGGCTCGTGTGTCATGTTCAGGTGGAAAGAATCACATCAGCCCCCCCTTTTCATTTCATGACTTCTCATGGTGTGAGTGCATCTGGGACGTGCCTGGGCGGTATATATGTATATATGCTATATACATATATACATATGAAATCAGCGAGGCACCTTTAAAGAGTACTTGAAGAGTTGATTGAAGCCGGTTGGTGTATTTTTGCTGAGCAGCACTTCAGTGTATTCCAGTAAAATATGCAAGAAAGGATGAGGCTGTGATATTAACGGGGATAAATGACATCAACAGGTCTCCTCAGACAGATGGAGGGAGAACATGCATGCACGCAGGCACCTCATCTTTCACGGGTGTGAGTGTGAAGCAAGACATTATTGTCAAGAATTAATGAGGAGGTCTTTTTAAGCCAAATTTTTTGCGATTCAATCTTCCACGTCTAGTACTCCCCCCCCCCCCCCCCCCCCCCCCCCGGGCCTCCAAAAAAGAAGCCTGTTTGCAATTGGAAAAGTCATTATATCAAATGCGCATTACCCCGCGTTACCCAAACAATGCATTATTCATCGGGCATAATCTCGACAGGTAATCTCCCCCCCCCACCCCCCCCTCTCTCAAACCTGTCTGCGAAAGAGATAAATAAACATATCTACCCCAGCCGCTCAGGAGTGGACGATGGTGCCATTAGGGCTGAACGATAGCTCTCCCGCTGCAGGAAAACAAGGCGGCGGCGCCCATTCGACGGGGCCGTGGCTCAAGATCACAATCGATAATAATATTCTTGGGGCGAGTGGGTCTAATAGTTTCAGAACGCCATCGTCGCCTCGCAGACGGCTCCAGGCAGACGCGCACGTGCCGAAAAACACACACACACACACAAAGGAAGAAAAAAAAAAAGGCCCTCGTTATTTTGATGTCAGCCATCGGAGAGGATCGAGGACGGATCCAGAACCGGCGACTCTTGAACTAATCCCTGATGGGGACAGGCTCTCCGGGTTGCAGCTTCAGTCAGAAGCTCCTCACACCTGCGTCTCCCTCGTGACGCCGGGCTGATGAGCTTTGGAGGCACACGGCGCAGATTTAAGCGCGGCGCGAGAAGACGTCGCTTTGCTTATTTAAAGCTGCGACAGACGCCTCGGGACACTTTGGCATCGCTACAAAAACATGGACTTTAGAACCCCGGGTTTTAGCGTTTCTTCTTTAAACTGCGCATTCAAATCATTCACCCGGGGATCCGTCACTGTGTCATCAACACTGAGCCGAGTCATGGAAGGCAAAAGGTTTATAATGTTCAGCTGCAGGTAGTTGTTCGCACCGTACAGTTACTGTCGCCGGGTAGAATGTAGTCCTCATTCCATCCAGGACTAGAAGGCAGACCTTTGTTTTATGTGTAAACGTGTGCAGTGGGAACCCCTCAGGTGAAATTGGTGAAATAAACGCTGGTCCCCAGATACACACAAACTATGGGTAAATGCACGCCTTCACGTTGTATATTCACCCCTCAGAGGAGACTTCATGTCCCTCGAGTGGTGGGAGACAAGCGGCCATTAAACCTGAAGGAAAATCTGCGGCGTCTTTTGTCTGGGAAGATTCAAAAGAGACGTCCACAAATACAACGATTTAAGTGTGGAGCAATTAGAGGGAGTGAAGCTGGAAGGAAGGTCGGCTCGCCCCGTTTGTCTCCTTCCCCCCCCCCCCCCCCCCCCCCCGGGACGGATTGTTACAATTACCGGATCTATTTGTCAGTTGTGACTTAAGTTTCTCGGCGTAACGGAGTTTGTTTGCACTCGGCAGGAACTTTGACGATACATCAAAGGCGATTCAGGCTCCTCAACAAACGTCATCCTGATTTATTGTGATCGGTGAGGAAGACTTTTTCTCTTGGTCGCTTTATAAATCAAGTGTCGGCTCCACTTCGGGCCTCCGTGCTCGTTTGCTCGTGGGCCGACTCATCGACACAGGGGGCACGTTTGAAGGGCCTCCAGGGGTCTCTGTGGATCACCATGGTGACCTCTCACCTCGTTGGTTCCTCTTTTCTCCTCCTCCTCGCAGCTTATTGATGTTCTCTCCCCTCCTTTCTCCACATCCTCCATTTAGCTCCCCTGTGCTCCTCCTATCCCCCGACGCCCACCGCTCCCCATCTCTCTCTCTCTCTCTCTCCTCCCCCCTTCTCCTTCTCTTTCTCCTTCTGTCGTGGTCCTCCTCTGAGCTGGGGGGGGGGGGGGTTTAAGAAGCAGGCTAATAGCAGTCAGAAGACAGATCTCGTTGCGGCCTGGTAAAGCTGGTAAATCCTTAACCGCTGGGGCAAAAAAAAAAAAAAAAACTGAGGTTGATGGGCCATGGGAGGGAGAAAAAAAAAAAATCAATGTTATTACAGGGCTGGTTGAAGAATACAATTTGTACCAAGAGGCAAAAAACACGGCGCTCTGATGAAAAGCATCGCTGTTTAGACGAGTCTTGTAACCAGATGCACTCGGTTTGAAGGGGAGTGAAAAACTCAGGCCAAGTTCACAAAGTTTCAATGGAAACACCTTCAGCTGCAGGACCGAGTCGATATCACCTCGATATCAGCTTGCTCTCATCATCATCTTATTCCTTCACGTTCTTCTTTTTTCAGTCTTTTCTTGCTCAGGTGCTGATTTCCCTCGGCAGTAAGTTTCGGAGGTATGTTTCTTACATATTTCTTGTATGTTTTACCCATAAAAAGATCCGCAATAAGTGTACGCAACCAGCATTCTCTCTGCTGGCCAGCAGGGGGGCGACTCCTCTGGGTGCAAAAGTAAGTCTAAACTTACTATTTCTCTCTTGATTTATTCCCTCAGTAGACATTGACATAAACGTGACTTTATGGTCTCAATCTCTAGTTTCAAGTCTTCTTCAATACAGCTCATTTCATAAATTATTTATTATTATTATTTAGTCAATTATGGTCCATACGGAGTCAAACAGACCATGAAGCAAGCTTTAGGGCGGGGCTACCTTGAGATTGACAGTTCTCTGCCACGACAAGATTTTCTCCTCTGAAACAAATTTTGAATAAATACCAATGTAAGTGGACTAAAGCTTTGTTATAATATATTATTCCACGGGATTGTGTCCGGTTTGCAGTGAGCCGGCCGCATTACAATAGTACACAAAGACAACATCAAATAATAAAACTCTACTTTTTAACCACAGTAACATTGTTATTCTTATAATTCTACATAATGATGTTTCCAGAATAAAGAAAAAAGTGAAAAGTGCTTCTGAGTCATCACTCATCTCCAGCGAGCTCCACAAATCCAACAATTTCATGGATTTGATTAAAAAATGGTTGAGATTTTTGAAAAGGATCGTTCAGAGAAGCTTGATTGCAGCGATGCAACATGTTGTCCGGGGAGGGGGGGGGATTGTTGCCAGAGACGATGACTTCTAACTTTGAGGTGGGATCATCCCCTCCCCGGAGCCCACGCAGGCCCCGTTGCTGCCATCGTGGAGGCAGACGAGGCGTGCGGCTCGCGGGGGACGTGGAGACGTTTCCGGTCGCTGAGAAGCCGCCGAGGGACGGCGGTGACAGCGCTGCAGCGCCAGCAGCCCCCCCGCGGCCCGAAGCGAGACGTCTGCTTTAAAGCAGATGAGGCCTCGCCGACATCGGTGTCGACATCACAGCTTAACTGCGCACAAAGTCCACAACACGTGAGCTGCTGTGCATTTAAATCTAGGATAAAGCTCTGCCTCGAGTATCTTATTGCTTTTATAATATGGTTACTTACTTAAATAAGCAGCAAATAGCTGCCTTTCGGCACCAAAACGCTGTGCCCCGCCTTTCAGGAGCCTGGAGAAAGTAGTCCCCCCCCACCCCCAGTACGTGTGGCTGTTGCTATGCAAACAAACAGCACTGGAAACGTAACGTTGATCGATGACCAGCTGGCAGATGGACATTCATTCGTCCATCTGCCAGATCTCGCACCGTCTCATTCATTCACGACGTCCAGCCGAATTGTCCTCTTTGGCTAAAAGGTCTCCAGAAAGCCGCCATTTGCCGCGTTACCACCAACGTTCGGGCAAATTCTAACTGTCTCGGGTCAATGTAAACGGGTACTGTGCATTAAGGCTCAATAAAGAACACCCCGAGACTCACTCTCAACCAATCACAGGGCTGGATTTCATCTATTATTAACAATAGAGGCCTCAAAAGTCATTGGTCTTTCCTAATGATTCATTCTCGGTAACTAGGAATCCCAGTTGTTCCTCACATCTTCCGTGCTGCAGTTCTTCTGGACGCTTTGCCTCAGTGAGCCGTTTGTCGTGGACAAGCAGTTCCCTTGAGGACTCTTCTCCATCCATCCACCTGCATCCGTCTACGTCTGGGGGGGGGGGCCCTTTCCCACAGCTTTTGACTGCGAAAATTGCGTTTTCAAGAAATATTACAGTAACGCGACGCGCGTTGCAGGCGATCTCTTTGTAACGAATACGTTCACACCGATTGGCTGCATTGACGCTGCGTCATGGATCCCACCAATGGGCTCTTCTAGGATTTACTTAGAATTCTAAACAAACAGTCTTTTGTTGGGAAGATGTTCACACACTGTGCACACAATGCGTTCCTGCAAACAGGGTGAACGTACGTAGAGACTGTGACTTTGAACTTTCGGTGCTGCCTCCATTACTGAACCTCAATTACTCAATTACTGGTCGTATTGTCTTTTTTTAAAAACTGGGGGTTTGTTGGGTGGATTTTGAGGAGTTTAATCGAGTTGATCACTGTGACTTTCGAGGAGGACTTTTCACGGGGTTCAGTGGGGTTTCCGAGAGAGAAGCAGGTTGAAAAAAAAAAAAAAAAAAGCATCTGATCAACAAAGCCTCGGTGCGTCTGAATTCCTTCCCCCCAGAGTTCCCATCAGGGAGAAACAACCAAGACCAGCATTCATCACGCCATCGTAACGGATTCACACTTCACCGTTTCTGTCGGATCACAGAAATTGACGTTGCGATCAATGCCATCGTAGATCCTTTTCTTCTTCTTTTTCTCTGCTGGTCTCTTTCTTCAACGGAACCTTGCTCTTGCTTTTCTCCCATTGTTCTGCATTTAGAGGGCGTGGCTATACTTTGATGCATGCGTGTGTTGTATGTAAAGGTTGAATTATTAAGACAGCCGTAAAAAGACATTTTAACATGTGACCTGATGAGTGGAATAAGGCGTCAAAGGCGAGTCTTTAGAAGTCTGGCGTGTTGACGGCTTCCCAGCAGGTCGAGATCTCCACTCGAT